>NW_028230444.1:4555563-4910497 GCF_043228905.1 Azolla caroliniana | reverse complement strand
CTTCCTACTCAAGAGTCACGACAGAATCTGAATAATCGGAAGTCAACATAAGGCTACATCTTCACCTATGGTTGCAGTGTCATATCATGGAGGTCGAAGCTTCAAGAGTGCATGACTCTATCTACCACACAGGCTAAGTACATAGCAACATCGGAGGCAGTGAAGGAAGTGATCTGGCTGCACCAACTGACTGCCGACTTCTTAGCTACGAGCCGAATCGACCACCTAGCACCAAGCATCTACTGCGACTCACAGAGTGCAATACACCTTATCAATAATCATGTCTATCATGTGAAGAAAAAGCATATTGATGTGCAGTATCATCACATACGAGAGCTAGTAACCAAAAAAAAATTTGAAGTCTGGAAGATCGACACTGAGGTGAACATTGCCGATTGCCTGACAAAGCCACTCCCATATCAACACTTCAAAGCACTGAGGACAAAAATGTGACTATGACAAGCGACAAAGCAAAAGAAAGCCGAACACAGTGCAAAAGGTAAGTCAAAAACTGACCGGATCAAACGAGATGCAGGATCAAAGTCTGCAAAGTCGGAATATCGAGAGATCAAATATGTCGCACTAAGCAAGGACACCGACTAGAGAAGAAACAATCGAGGGATGAACAAGTCGGAAGACAGACCGAGAATCTAGCAGAGAGCACAGGAGCAAGTATGAGTGGAGAATAGACGATCGGGTAGAGGACGAGAGTCGGAATTGGATACGAGCCGACCGACCGAACGAGCCGACTCAGGTGGAAAGTCGACCTGTATAGTCAATCCGAGCGGTTTCGACAAGCCAACTCCAATTTGGACAATCAGCCGAATCAGGTTGAAAACCGACTTTACCTCTACAACTTCGGTTACATGCCGACAACCTAGCTTGTATATATGTACCTATAGATTAGACTTGTAATCTAGGTTTACGGGGGAGATAACCCCAATCATTTGTATACATAAGAAAGAGTAGTCCTTTTACATGAGAGTTTGTTGGCATAAAACGTTGACTCCTTCCACTTTGTATCCATACAAGTGTGAACACGTCCAAATAGTTAGGGTTTGAGTATATAAACTCTAATCTAACATTGTAACGAGTATGATCGATCTTTTGTCTTGTAGAGAGAGAGTTACAGAGAAATAGAGAACTTTTGAAGCTCTAATTGTATTTATTGCATCTATCTTCTTCTTCTTCTTATCACTTCATATCTGTGTTGTTTGTTGTGCATAGAAAGATAGGTCCTCATACACATACTTCCGCGCATATATCCAAACATACATAAACACTCAGGGCGCTTGGTGTGAGCAAAAAGTCAATCATCATGTCCATCTGTTCTCATTGCCTCCACATTATTCGAACTCTTTGACCTTTTTTATTTTGAAGGCATAATTTCTTGCCGATTGAGCTATACCTTTTTGTTGTCTTAAGCCTAACAATTGGCAACCGCAAAAACACAACTTAACGACGTGACAGTTTAAATAGTTCGGTTCAAGTTCAAGTGTTTTTTAATGGTTCAGTTCAAATCGAACCGTGAAATCACGACTTAACAGCTTGATGGTTTAAACAGTTCGGTTCGGTTAAAACGATTTGTTTGTTTAGTTGATTTTTAAAATATTTTTTTAAACAACCTTTTCATTTTAAAGCTTAATTCTCACATTTTAGGAAAAAACTTTAAATATTTGAAATTTTTGAATTTTAACCTAACTTGAAAATCGAAACCAATCCATGAAACCGCAGTTTAAACGGTTTAATGGTTTAACGATTTGGATTTTTTGTAACAGTTAAGTTAAAATGGTTTCATGGTTCGGTTCGGTTTAAGTTTCAAAATTTTTAAACAGCTTGGTTTTTACAGTCTCGAACCGTTGCCGATTGTTAATCCTCGTCCGGTCACAAGTCCTTGGAGTCATACCTTCGTCCTAGCCTTCCACCTCTAATAAAACCTGGAGTTTGATGCTTTTCTTCCCATGAGCACACCACATCACAACATCGGATTGCCATGGTTGCCAATGAATGTGTAAATATGTACTTTTTGTGTGGGATAAAGTTTTGTATCTGTGCATCTCTACATGTATTTGTGGGTACTTGCAATATCTTCTGGTATAAACATGTGCATATCAATGCATATGCAAATGTGTCTTTTTAATGTATGGGGGGTTCTTATAAATGTGTGCCCATGTTCTTTGACATGTACGTGTATGTGTTCGTATTCAGCAAATTCATGTGATAGAATGTGAATATATGTAATTAGTTTGTGAATTGTTTGAATAGAGATGGGCTTATGTGTAAATGTGCATGTGCTTGTTTGAAATGTGTGTGTGTGTGTGTGTGCGAGAGAGAGAGAGAGAGAGAGAGAGAGAGAGAGAGAGAGAGAGAGTTACATGAATGTGCGTGTTCTTGTATAGAATCATAAGTGTATATTTGTCGGTGGTGTTGTGCGTAAGTTTCTTTTAAACTTTATAGATGGTGTATTTGGGTAGACTTTAGGAGTTTGTGCATTGTATCCAAACTTATGGTATTTTGGCAACATAAAATGCCCCCCCTCCCATTCATCCTAAGGTGTCGAGTGTGAAAGGAGGGGATTGAAGCAAAGGGAAAAGTCAAAAAGGGTTCAACGGTGTCAACCCCAAGGCTGAGAATGGTTTGATGGCGAGGTCTTACATTGATCGACCTTCCACATAGAGGTAGCGGATCTTAACAAACAATCAATTAATAGTCGCGTAGCTCAATGTCGTCGAAAAGGGTTCAACAATGTGAACCCCAAGGCTCTGTATGGTTCGATGACGAGGAGGTTTGACAGTGATCGACCCTCCACATGGAGGTAGCGGATCCGAACAAACAATCAACATGTAGCAATGTAGCTCAATGTAGTGTTGCTCGCCCCACACCCTCGCCACCACCTCCACGAAGGAATTCCTCGGAGTGTAGGAGCTCTGGACGATACAGAGCTCCCAAGCCAGGCGAAACCTCGCCATGATCTCTCAACACCCATCTCGGAGATGAGATTCGTGGCCAGGGTTAGTCTCGTGGCGGTGGGGTCAACAACAAACCAATGTCTGTGTGTCTCTCTCATCCCCCCTGGAATACATCCATTCGCTCTCCCCCTCCCCCCCTGGTTTTCATTGTCTCTCTTTGTCTTGGGGCAACCTAATTTTCTCTCTTCATTGTCACTTCCTAGACAATACCCCACATTATCTTTTGTTCTTGTTGTCTTGGATCTCTCTCTCTCTTTGTCTCTCTTTGTCTCTCTCTCTCTCTCTTTCCTTGACACCCCCCCCCCCCACACATTATCTTTTGTTCCATTGTGTTGTTTCTCTCTCTAAGAGAGAGAGAGAGAGAGAGAGAAGAAGGGTATAATGGTCATCAAAGGGCGTAACTCTTGAAGCCCTAGATACATACATACATACATACATACATACATACATACATACATAACTCTTGAAGCCCTAGATACATACATATAATGCATACATACATACATACATACATACATACATACATACATACATACATATGTAGATGATGAAAGAAGGTCAATATCAAAATAAGTCGTGACTCTCTCTCTCCCCCTCTCCCCAAGAGATTCTTCTCTTCTTCTGCATCCCTCTTTTTAGGGTTTCTCTGCAGAGAATCAGAGGATCTTCCTCCACTGTCCCTAACTTTTCTTCTCTCATAATAATAACCTGCAGAAACCTCCTTTGGTTTTGCTGATTCCCTCTCCCCCCCTCGCCGAAACTCTGTTCTTTGATCAATCAATCCACCCATTCTTTAATCAATCAATCAATCCATCAATCCATCAATCCGTCAATCCATCGATCCGATGCTTCTTTTCTTTTCTTTTCAAATGAGCAGTATGCCCATATTTATTTCTATCCCTAAATTTATCGCCTTTCAAGGATTATGGAGAAACAGAGTATGTCACGATTCAGGTATGGATTTCTCTATGCTTACACTGCCAGGAAAATCTTCTCTTTGTACCAAAAGAAATGCTCGATTTCTATACCCCCCCCCAAAAAAATGCTCTGTTTATGCGAGAAGTGCTCTGTTTTTGCATTTGCTCAGATGGCATTATCTTGTTCTAACCAAATCAACCCATGTTTTGATCTAGGTTTAAACTCTCTGATTCAATCCAAGTAATTGACATGGTGAAAAACAGAGTGCGTCTTGATTAAGGTATGTAATTTTGTAGCTATATGCAAAGAGATACTCTGTCTTCACTATAAAAAGGCCTTAATTTGCACTTATTTAGATGCTCTTTCTTGTCTATGGTTCTTAACCATCTTTTGATATAGGTCTGAATGCTCTGTTTTTGTGTTTCACATAAATGGACATTTCTTGTTTGTGGAGCCTAAACTTTTTCTTTGATATAGCTCCAAAGTGTCTGCTTCTATTAAAGTAAAGGAAGTATTTGCTGTTTCACACATTTCGGTCGGGATGCCGGCTTCTTCTGCTGGATGGGCAAAGCCTGAAGATCTGGTGGAAAATCTCAGCTCTCTTGATACCTCTGCGAGGCTAAAGGCTCTTCGAGATGTAAAGAATCAGATTATCGGAAATAAGACCAAAAAGCTTTCTTATATAAAGCTGGGAGCAGTGCCTCGAGTAGTCGAAATTCTCGCTAGTGATACCGAAACACCTTTGCTAGTGCAATCTGCTGCTGCTGTTGGTAGTTTTGCGTGTGGAAATGAAGCTGGTGTTAAGGCTGTCCTCGATAGTGGAGTTCTTCCCCATCTCTTGAAAATGCTCTCATTTGGAGATAACAAGGTTGGGCTTACCTCTTATATTTATGGATTTCTGTTTCTGTATGTATGTGTATTGCAGTCTTATAAATACTGGCATCTTTAAAAGGCATTTAGACATTAGCATCTATGATTTTTATGTTTAACACTATGTGTACTCTAAATGCTGACATTGTAAAGATCTGGAAGATGTTAGCTCTTCTCACTGTTCGAGGATCTATTTTTTTTTCCATATGTGGACTTCAATGCTGGTCTAATAAACCACATGTACTTCACAAGCTCATCTTCATGAGTATACATAGGCGAGATGTTTCATGTGTGCTCGTTTTACATACGGTTGGGCTTAAATGCTGGCATAAAAAAGGCATGTACAGATTAGCTTCTTAATTTTGATTGAAAATAGCACTGAGGGAATGTGAAGAAGACCAACTTCACTGATCCATCTGTTTAAATGTACTTAGATGTGAGGTTTGATGGATCTTCGAAGTTATTGTAACAATGTATATTACAAGTGTTCAATATATCTTCATAAAGGGACATAGATGCAAGATATGATGGATGGAATTCTGTTTTTAATATATTCACATGTATGTGATTGAATGTAAAAATGTACGAGATCTGAGTCATCACCAATTCATCTAGTGATGAATGATATCTTTATGTTCAACATATGCTTGTCTGCACATGCAGAACTTGCTATACCAAGGACAAGGTTCTCATCTCACTGCACGAAAGAGAACTACCGGAACATGGAGTCCTGTGTGCTTTTTTGTTATCTTAAAATCATTATTGTTGTAACCCATTTTTTTTCTACATGTTCCTTTTTTCAAGTCTATTCTACTGGACCAGATTCTTGTCTGCCTACCTTTTGAATGCAGGATACCTCATAACCCCATACTGCAACATGTCAGGAGGCATGGTTCCTCAGTTTTAATACAAGGTTAAAACTTGGAATTTGGAAGTTCTGATATCAAATTTCTGTATGCAGCAGGTAGTAGAGTCTTGTGCTCGCACTTTAAAGATGATATTCCAATCTAGTCTTGCTCCAAAAGATGACATGTTGGCTGGGCAAAGAATGGAGCAACTATTAGCTCTGTTATATAGTGGAAATGAAAATGTGGCTGAGGTTGCTGCCCATGTTGTTGCAAGATGTTGTGAGACTTCACAACATCAACGGGCTATTGTGGATGCAGGTGGGCTGCAGAAGTTAGTGAGCCTTCTTTCAGCATCTGTGAGGAGAAGAGAAGCTGTCCTTGATGGACTTGCCGCATTAGTGAAGAATAATCCTCAAATTTCAATGAGACTTGTGGCTATGGATCAAGGAAAAGCTCTGGCCTCTATCATCAAGTTTGTGAAGGATAAAGCACCGAGAACAAGGGTTCTTGCATGCATGTGCCTTGCAAATATAAGCAGATCATGCCCTTGTTCTTATCCACAAGAATGGGAAGTAAGGGCAAGTATGCTTGCAGTTGTTATAAAGTTGGTTGAGGAGTCTGGGCAAGTGGGAGAGGATTCTACTATGGTACTAGCAGACATTGTTGCTAATAATGAAGAACTCCAGAGAGCAGCTTATAAATTTGATGCCATCGTGAAGCTTTGTGCCTTGTTGCAAAGAGGCTCTCTTTCAACGAAGCAGCTTGAGGGTGTTCTAATGTCACTTGCTGAGCTGTGTTCAAGGTTGGAAGATAGCCGGAGACAATTGCTTGATCAAGAGTCTGGGAAGGCTGTATGTTTCCTTGGCCTATCTTTAGAAACATTGATATTAACATTAAAGAACACATCTTTGGATGAAATGATAAATCACCTAGTTTTAGTTTGTAAGGTAGGAGAGAAATGCTGCTTAACTATATGATGGGTAATTGGAATTCTAATATTTCTCTTTAAACAGACACAAAAGGCGATCATGTCTGCTTTATCTAATCCATCTGAAGGAGTGAGAGTGGCAGCATGTACTTGTATAAAGAGCATATCCAGATCTGTTAAGGTTAGGAGATATTTCCATTGTAACACTGTTTTTAAATTAGTTTTTTACACTTCTAACTTGCTTTCTGGGGACAGAATCTGCGAACAAGTTTATCTGATGAACGACTTGTATTTTCTCTTTTCAAACTCCTAGATGATCCTTCTCCTCTTGTTCAGGTTAGAACCCGGGCTCACTAATCTCACTTTTTAATATTTTAAATTCACTATTTTATTTACAGACAATTTACTGCAGATTGCTGCATTAAGTGCTGTCAGTAATGTTGTGCTGGATTTCACTCCTTACAAGTCAGTATTTTTTCAATGTGGAGGTGTCAGCCAGCTTATTCAACTAGCCCAATCAATGGATTCAATGTTACGGTTGAATGCTGTTTGGGCTTTAAGAAATCTTCTATATTTGGCGGATATGTCAGTCAAGGAAAAAGTAATGGCAGAGTTGACTGTATCCACACTTATAAGTTTGATTCATGGTAAGTTTGCATTAGTGTTTCAAATTCTTATTAAAGTATTTCTGTCTATTCTGCTTTATCAAGGATATTTGGCTGATGGATTAGAAATACATGAGCTATTAAGAACATAACGTATTCTCCGATTGAAACTATTATCAAGCATATGATGATGTCTGTTTGTGACTGCAATTATTTCCATTTCATGGATACATTAAACCTTCATGTCAAATGACCATGTATTGAAACACAAATTCGATTGGAAAGAGCATGAAGCCTTGAGATGCCTGTTTCTGACTGCATAGTATCACAAATTTCTGTGTATTTTAACCAGATTGTGAGGAGATGGTGGAAGAACAAGCTTTAGCTTTTGTGCGAAATCTTGTGTATGGGAGTGTGGATTCTGTACAACAAGTATTTACTGAAGATGGTGCTATCCTTGCTTCTGTTGAAAGGCAACTTTGCATTGCTTCAAGGCCTGAAGTCTGCACTCAGGTTCTACACTTGCCTGGCGATGTTTTAAATTTGATTCATGATGATTTTAAATATATGATATTTTCTGGGAAATTTGTCGATTTGATTCATCTTCTTTTTTAACTGATTATTGAAAGCATATGATAGGGTGTGTATGTACTAAGCAATATCGCTGCCGGTAATGAATTCCACAAGGATGCAGTCATGAAGTTTGTGGCTCCAGGTGCAGGATGTGGTGCTTCCCCCATGTTGAGATTCCTTCAGGACAAGAGCAATTCACAACTTCGTGTAGCTGCTGTATGGTGTGTTATGAACTTGAGTTATCCTGATAGTTCTGGTGCTGCAACTAGAGTAGTAATGCTCCGGGAGGCAGGTATAGAGCAACAGCTGACAAGAATGGTAGATGATCCTTGTATGGATGTGAAGGTCAGTGTTCATTAACATGACTTTAATTTATAATTTTATTCTTTTGTGAAAGCATCTTGAAAGTTGAATAGCAATTCTTCTGTGTGCTGCAGGATCGTGTAAAGACGGCTTTAGAGCAGTTCATGGGATTGATCAATGTTTGAATATTTATCTGTACTGGAGGTGTTCTATTGAGGTTTTTTATCCAGTACCATGGGCAAAAGGATCAATATGCCATACTAAATTCTCTTGCTGGTGATTAGTAGAAAGGACTCATCTGCTGTTATGCCTTTTGAGGACGCTCAAGTTTATTGGGCTTGATGTCCACGGTAATCATTGATTGGTAAGCTATATTTTACCTTTCATTAACACATTTGCAAGAGTAACTGTTTCATGCTGCTGAGAAGGAAACAATGCAAATGACATTTCGGAAGATCATGATTGTGTATTTTGTATTTTTAAAGAGCCTATAATTATAAATATCACGTTCAGATGTTTCCTGTCGCTTTCCTTCTTAAGCGTTTTAATTTTCTCTATTTATTTCTTCTTTTGGGTGTTTTCTCTCCTCTGTTAGCTGTTTTGGGCAAAAACGTATTGAAAATACACATAAAATGCTGGGAAATTTTGGCTGTCCATAGATCCAATGTGAATGATAATGAGAAGGACTTAGGAAGGGCACAAGATATGAAACTCTCAAAAGATACCATGCTAAGTTGTAAAACATCTTCAATATGCAGACATGTTGGCATATGCATCTAGGGTAACCATAGTACATAGGATATTTCACAATATGTACTTAAACAAGGACATTACTATGACATGTGAAAATGCCCCGTACACAGTATGTTTTTCAGTGGGCTGTGTCTGACACTCCATTTCGGTTATTTCCCTGCTGTTTTTCTGAACTTTAGGCTATGCCTAATGAAGAAATATAACGTGTATTGCCACTATCTGTCTATTTCCCTGCTGTTTTTCTAAACTTTAGGCTATGCCTAATGAAGAAATATAACATGTATGGCCATTATCTGTCTACAATGGCCTTGAAACAAAAGTTCAGAAGAAAAATCACATGTACGTGATTTTCTTAATGTTGCTCAAGAACTGCTTACATTGTATTCATCTTTTGTACAGAAGATTCTTGTTACATAACAATTTTAAGTCTCATAAAGCACATAAACTACTTGCAGGCCAAATTAATTCAGACATTTGCACTCTTTTATTTTAAGTTCAGAGTACGAATACAAAGTGCTTCTCAGTTCTTTGTTCTGTAGTAGTGGCAGAGATTTGGAACGTTCCCTCCTAAGGTATAGCAGCCAACTTAGATAACCGCAGATGTTTTTACATGAGACAAATCCCTCTTAATTCTGCAGCTTGTTGGAAAATATGACACATGGTCTCAGCAGCAATACAAATTGGGGTTGATTTTATTTACCTTGTGTCTATACTCCAATAGTTGTGCTAGATATGCCTTCAATGCCAAGCATTTGGATTTTTGCATTTTCACCGATTTGCCTTCTGTTTGGACATTCTCACAGATTTGGAATCTGCCTGAGAAATGATATTTGATATGGGGACATGCCTTAAAGAGAGGAGTAGTGCTACCTGATATTAGTCTCATGTTTAATATATTCAACAAGTACCATGAGAACCTGTGCTCTAGACCCAGCAAGGAAAAATGATGATTATAGTTATGGCTAATATGCTTCATATTTCATTTTGCATTGCAAAATCTCACTTACTTTTTATTCACATGATGTAGCCTCTTTTAACTAAGAAAGAAGCTCACTTATCCTCATCATTGACAGACTTTTTATTCACATGATGTAGCCTCTTTTAACTTAAGAAGCTCACTCATCCTCATCATTGACATAATATATTGCAAGGAGGGATCATACCCCTGTATCCAATATAATCTTCCTACCCAATTATCTACATTATCAGGCATGGGATCTACATCAGGAGGGGCCACAAAATCTTCAATATAGCCCTAATTTCAACCTTATTTATTGGCTGCTCATGATCTCTCTAGGTGTATGGGTTGGCTGTCTATCATTCTATATTTTCAGGTAGCAATGGGCACGGTTCGGTTCGAACCGAACCAAAACTTAACCGTTTATATAAAACAAAAACCAAACCAAACCGTTTAAACTCTCAAGTATTTAAATCAAACCATTTAAACCCAAACCGTTTAGGGAAAAGTTGAAACCAAACCAAACCATTGAATAAAAAATTTAAACCTAACAATTTATGTCAAACTAATTAAACATCTAAATAAACAAAAATACATTAAATTAAACAAACATTTAAGTTAAATTCATAAAATCAATAAAAGAAACTTTAATTAAACCATTAAATTAAATAAACATTTAAGTTAAATTAATTAAATCAATAAAAAACTATTAATTAAACCATTAAATTAATAAACTGTTAGGTATAAAAAAGTTAACCAAAAACCTTTAAACCAAATCATTTAAACCTATAAACCTATAAATCTATAAACCCGAGGTTTAGAATCAAACCGAACAGTTTATCAAAAATCCAAACCAAACCAAACCATTAATTTTTTTGGAACCAATAAACCGTTAAACCATAGCTTAACAGTTCGGTTCAGTTTGAGCCAAAACCATGCCCATTGCTATTGTCAGGCATGGGATCTACATTAAGAGTGGCAAGAATATCTTCATTATTAAGTGATTGTCTATTTATAGCCTTATGTTCAACCTTATTCATTGGCTGCTCATGATTTATAGGTGCATGGAATGGCTGCCTATCATCACCACGGATTCGTGAGAATTTTCAGTCCTTTGAAATTCCACTTGAGGCACATTATCATCACCAGTGGCTGAAATCTAGCATTTTTGCTATGTTTCTTAGAGGCACAACAAATCAAGCAACTTAGCCTAATTAAAGACTTACAGGCTGCATTCCACATTTTTGAACTGAGGTAGCCTTATGCTGTAACCCATTTCATTTTCCTTACCACGCCAATGGAAGATGCCCTTAATGGACTCACCAAACTTCAACTTTATTCCTGAGCTCATATCTAATGTGCACAAGTGCGTCAAACCAAAGATGTGTAGATGGTCATCTGTGGCTAGTTTGCGGAAACAAAAGCTCTCAGGGATGCCACTTTTCAACATTGTGTTTGGGGATCTACTGCATATATGTACTGCAGTTCAAATAGCCTCTCTCCGAAAGCCACAAGGGAGATTAGCTATAAATAGCATTCATGGCATACTCACATAGTGTCCTATAACATGTTTCAGCCAAGCCATTAGAAGAAGGATCATATGGTGCTATTACCTTCCTCTCTATGCCATGCTACTCCCATAATCTACTCCCATAATCTTCTGGATTCAATGCATAAAACTCGGCCCCTTTTGTATGCAGGCAATTTAGCTTTCCGCCTGTTTAGGTGGTCACAAAAACATGAAAAAACTTAAAACACAGCCAAGGTTTCATCTTTGCCTTTCAGAAATAAACTCAAATTCTCCTTGAACAATCATCAGCAAATAAAATATGAAGAACCGCCATAGATTTAGTTGGCATGCTATGAATATCAAAATGGACAAGATCCAAAAGTAACAGGAAATCCTCCCTTGTTTTTCACATTGATAATCATGACAAAAATCATCTGTCATGCCCTTGTCATTAAGTGTCTGTAAGGGAGGATATCTAATCCTTTTTGGTTCATATGGTCCAACTTTTTGTTAAAGCGCCAAGTGACAGTCAAACCTCTACAACAATTGCTGCAATACAGAGTGCTTATCTTTGTGCCCTTGATACCTAATCTAGAACCTTTGTTAATTTTCATGATCTACTCTCAAAGTCATCCATTTGACCAACAGACTCTAGACTCTTGGCATCATTGAGAACCAAATGCACCATGCCTGTACAATCAATACTGCAATCTTGCCCAAATAAACTTCACTATAATTTCTTACATGAGAAGTGACGAAACACATCCTAGGAGTCACGTGGAATAGTCTACAAACCAAGTCTAATTCAGTGTATCGCTAACAGTAAGTAATGCATCAATAGCATAACTTACATATGGAGAGTGGAAGCATCATTTGAAGGCAATGTGCACAGATTTTGCTTTACATTAAGTGCACTCTTCAATGACCACATTTGAGATCAAGTTGGCCTTCTCATCGCCTATTTTTATCTTTAGAAATGGTTTGTTTTGCATCATTGTCATTGGCATTCTTCCTACATTCAATTTGTTTCTTAAAATACTTGCAACCAGACTTCTTATCGCCTTTCCTACCGCAATGGTAGCATGTAATATCATATTTTGCTTTTATTGCTCATGTTTCGTTGTTCTTCATTAGACTTTGTGCTGTGCCTCCAGTCTCACTATACTCTTTCCTCTTATCTCTTCAGTCATTATAGAGACTTTAACCCCATCACATGTAAGGTTGGAGCTATTAGATGCTGTGCATTCCTACTTTGACAATCCAAGCTTGTGTCATTCAATCTTCCAATCTCGTACAATTATTTATGATTGGTTTTGGCATTGACCATTCTCAGCCTAAAATAAACTCTGAAGTTAAGGCATTTCATTTCTAAAGATAAATTCCAGAAATCTGAATAACCACTTGAGAGGGTAAAGGGTAATATATAGAAAATCTTGGACTGGATCTGAATATACTACTGTAAAATTTTCTGCATTGGAAAACTCGCAAACATCAGGTAGTTATGCAATCCATTCCGTGCAATAAAGCTACCCCAGTAAAGGGGAATAAGTGGTTGGAGAACTGAATGAGCAGCAACACTCTTTTGTTTGCAGCACTTATGTAGTGAGAGATAACCTTGATTTCATATAATTTGAAAGCAGGCCAAGAGGTTTGGTTTGGTACCAGTTACGTGTAATTGTAGACTTGGAGCATGAGTGACAGGAGAAAGAAAATGTCTTAACTGTAGAGAAAACACAAAACAAGAGGAAAGAAACACAACCTAGGTTTTTGTGTTTGAAGGAGCAAGATATATTCTATTATAGAATGTGATTTTAGGGCACTTGAGCTTGTTCACATTGGCTGAGTCACTGAAATATGTCTTTGAATCTCTCAAAAATAAATGCTCAAAAAAAGAGTGCTTGCCCAAGAATGGTCACTAGCCTGAGATACCGCATTGTCATATTTATATCTCTGATATCCTCATATACAGTACATATAAAAACAGAGCGCTCCTTGTATCTACTTGTACATGGCAGAATCTGCCCATCTGCTCCTCCGTAGATCCTTTGTCTGTATAACAGATCTCAATGTAGCATGATGTGGTGTTTAAACATTTGTGTATGGAGGTCACTAATAAAGACCTAGGCAGAGATGTTATGAAAATTCATTTTGTACTAGACCTTAGGTGGCAATGGCTTTTGTTGGTTAATCTAAGTCTCTTGAACGTAAGTCTGCCATATCTCCTGCCTGGGTACCCTATCTAGGTGCCAGTAGCTGTTGGAGCCAGGTACTATAATGGTCATCTCCCAGTCTTGTAAAACCTTCAGGCAAGATGTGGTTAAAGAGGTCCACAATAAAAGGAACAGAGTTTCATGATCAAATATAAGATGCACACAATTGATGGATCAACCATGATGGCATTTAAGAGCAGAGTAGGAAGTTCACGGGGTGTGGTATTGGTGGTTGGTTTAAGATGTGATAAAGCGTCTCTGCATACCTTCGGTTGTGGGTGTATGACGTCAAGCGTTTCCATAGTATGGTAGTCTTGTCTTACGGGTATATGAAGTTGTTTTCACTTAAGCAAAGGTTATTCCTATGATGATACTTATTGGTTGTACTTCCCATTGGGTTGAATCTTCGAAAGAGAAAGATAATTTGGTTATTGTGCTGTGGTGGGGAATCAGAAATAATCTTACACTTATTATGAACATGCTCACTGACCAAAGCATTCACGAGTGTGTGCATCATTTTTACCCAAACTTCCTGGATAAAGGTTTAGGAAAAACTTTCTGTTGTTTAGATAGATTAGCATTGCCTATCATGCATTTTGCTTATTTCCTTCAATATTCTTGTTGCTAACAGTTTTGACCATTAGCATGTTCTTCGATATGCGTCGCCATGCTTTGTTGGGTGGTCTGTGATGTACTAGCTCCCCTTAGTATCTACGGACTCACGGGAGTCTGCTCTGTACATTCAAATGTATCTCCGTAGTGGTAAGATGTCATCTCCATCCTTGAACAACAATCCCACTGGATGAGTTCATAATGATCTGCTGTAGTTACATACTGCAAATTTTTGTCTCCAACAACTTTATTCCACAGGCCCCAAATCCTTATCTGATTGGGAGACCATCAATAATGATTCACATTCCGTTCTTACAATGTAGAAGTCGTCTGCTCTCATTACATGCTTGTAATATCTCTGGGGCATGGCTTTCTATGCTAACTTGCATGCAAATAAGATCATTATCAGGATGCATTGATGTGCCTGGTTCATCAGTGTTTGCCCTTCAATGTATCAGACGTGGATAATATTTCCTCTTTAATTCCTGGGGAAGAGCAGAGAGAGAATGAGAGGGAGAGAGAAATGTCTGGATCTCTAATGATTAAATTTTTGGCTTGCAGTGTTTAGGAGGTAAGGAGAGACAATATATAACATATGCAGAATGTATAGCCGTTCTTTTGCAAATTATTTACGCTTTTGTTGATTGACATGAAGACAGCCATTGAGTCCAAATGGCATATTGAAATCTGGAAGCACCCGTATCTTATTTAGGATGTACTGATGTGTGTGTACAATGTGTCAATTTTGTGAAGTAAATTATATTGAGAAGCAATTGTATTGCAATCGCGCCATGTGGAAGAGATGATCAAATTCACAACAGTAACATATTTGCGATTGCACTTGAATGACAAAAAGTATGGTTGGTAGCGGGCATGGTGTCAGCAGGTTCTGCCCCCCCAGTGTTGTAAGATGTACATTATTTATATAAATCCGCATTCAATACTCTAGATATAAATGCGGTATATGTAGTATTTCCGTTCTCTTTTCTTGACAAAATTCATTATTTAAATAACATTCCTTCATTCATTACTCCAAAACTTATCTTATTTGGGGGTTCCTGTCTGGACTAGACATGGGTTTTGCTGTATGAGTATTCTTTGCTAATAAAGGAAAATAAAAATTGTGGCATTAACGATTAACTTCTCTTGTTGCGATGACATGGGTTTCCAAATCAGTTTCCTTGGCAGATAAAGCTAATAACTCCTATCCTATTTGTTGTGCATTACTGTTCAAGAAAAAAGAAAGAACCTGAAAAAATGTTTCGACAAAAAAATATCAAATAATAGCTATCCAACACTACTTTGTATGATGTGATCTGATGGCAGATTAATTAATTCTTTGTAATGACTATGGGGTGTCAGGCTTGCAGGAGCTTGTCTTGACCTAGCTTTGAATATTCTTTGATAATCCTTGAATCTACGATTAAAATGATCAAATACTGAGGCTTGCAGTAGCTTGCCTTTGTCATAGCTTTGAATATTCTTTGATAATCCTTGAATCTATAGTTAAAATTTGAAATGATCAAATCCAGTGGGTTGGATAAAACGCATATAAATATTCTTTACCATCACTAAACCTAAACCCTTGAATGTATAATTGAACATTTGGATAAAATGCTTGCAATATCCTTTGTTCAATTGAAGCTATCGGGATTGGATTTGATAAAATGCTTGCCATATACACCATCCATATGCAGCTTCTCACAGCTTTGGATATGAGAGTTCTACGGACACCAACACTCATATGGGTGGATTTGCCACAGAAGATAATGAAGTTGAAGGGTGTTTTCAAACTGGTGAGGCTAAGTAGCAAAGGTAGAAGGCAAGTGAGAGTGATAGAAGATTTGAATGCAATTGGCTGCCTTCGTTACACTTTTGTGAAAGATGGATTGGAGAGATGTGATATTAGGCAAAGGAATCCATCCATTTCACTATCCTATCATAGTTTTGAGATGTTACTTGAAAATTAAAGGAAAAAACCTTATACATATATGGAATTCAGGTACTATCAGATTTAGAAAAACAATTTCTTGTTCCATCAAGAAAAAAAGATGATCTACTTTGTTTCATATAGACTTGTATTTGAATTTACTAGGGATCGATCACTAGCTCAATGGAAGATCACCTTATTTACACATGCATTGATGGTTTATCAAATCAATTCACAAAAATTCAGCTAGATACATTTTCTTTTTATGTTAGTGAGGTATAGTGGGGAATAATAGCCTACCAAATGTGTTGATAAAAAAATCAATCTTAGAAGCAAATTGATCTTTGCATGAGCATCCAATGCTATAGATGATGAAAATTACATTGGGATTTGATTTACTAGTGGGGTATTTATGGTGTCAAATAGGTTAGGGGAATTTGTTAGAAATATTGAGAATAGATTAGATAGGCATAGAGTTACAGTAATGGATATGTATATGTGTCAATACAAACATTCTATTACATATGAGAATAGATGACAATGGTAGTCCTCTTGCACTCACACCTTAGAACTTAGATGGGATCTTGCCTAGTCGACTACAAAGATAATTAACATAGATAATAGTGACAATAGCCAAGTGTAAGAGAAAGAGGGCAAATATTTATGTCTTGTGTTTGGTCTTAGTGTCACATAAAATGTTTTACTCATTTGATAATAGTGGGGATGTTTCTTTTTTGTCAATTGACTTGTCATTTAATATGACCTAGCTTTGTCAATACAAGATCGTACTGATAATATCCATCATAAAGTCATTGACACATACTTCAAGACTAAGTATGTAGATCTTAACTCGCTAACAAACAATATCCTTCTAGTTTACCTTAGTAGCCAATCACATTACCCTACTTCCCTCATTCCTAAATACATTCTATTTGACTCGATCTACAGATTCCCACATTGACACCTTATTCTTCCATATGATCAAGTTGCACAATAACTACTCATTTGGGCTGCTATCACAAAATGTGCACTCTAAGAATAGATGTAGGGTAAACTAATTCCTTGGGGGGATCATTTTGACTATACCTAATAGAATTGCACATTTTGGGATAGACCTGCTTAGGTTCTTAACTAGGAGCTAATAGAGAGATAAGAAACAAATGTTCTGATTGTATTTGGCCTCTAGATGTGCCGGACAAGTAATAGTGTATTTGAGAGTTAATGATTGTCGATGTTGAATAAAAAGCAAAAATGGCAAGCGATAAGTAGAATAGAGACACTTTATTAGACAAAAATTAAATAAGGAATGTACATTTTTATTGCAATTAGATTGCAAATACAACAATAGAGATCAATTAAATGTGTTATAGCCCCTAATGATCCTTGAACAGAAATCCTACCCTTAAATTAACCCAAAACGCACCCGTCTATTCTTTCCGCCCTTTTATACTTGATTTTATGTGTTTTGGAGCATAACGCAAACACCATGTGGGCTCACAGACATAGGTTCTCACCACCATTAGTCTAACCCTGGGTTCAAACTAATCTTCCCCCACACACTATTCCAAGCTGTCAATTTGGCTTGGTTTAATGATGCTTACTTCTCACCACCATTAGTCTTAACCCTTAGTTCAAACTATTCTTCCCCCACACAATATGCCAAGCAGCCAAATTTGGTTTGGTTTAGTGATGTGTGCTGAAATATTATCACTGCATATAAATATTATGCTTGCTATAACATTGAGCTTCATTACATAATGTCTTGTGGAATTACAAATTAATACTGGCTTATATTTTATGTAAGGAATCCATGCTATAACCTGAAGAAGACATAGTATATTTGATTGGGATGTGAGTGTATATACTTGACGTTAGGCAAACACTGAGTGTTATCTGCACTCGAGGGTCTTGATTTTTCATTAACAAGCCTTCATTTCCATCTCACAAAGAGAAGGCGGATAGAAAGTGAAACAACAAATTAATTTCACCAGAATCATAGGTTCAGCATATTGCAGCAAGAAAAACTTTTAAGTTTTAGATAAAAAGAAGAAACTGTCATCCATGCCAGAAATAAAAGGTCGTTATTCAGAACATATACATATACATAACAAACTTATTGTTCTAAGAAACCAACGTAAAGAAAAGAAGTGGCCCTGTGTCAGAAACTTGGGGGTTTTTATTCTTATAATGGTATTATATTGTTCCGGTTTTAGACATGATTTTCAAACTGGATTCAAACTTGAAATGGCATCATGGTTCAGTGAGACTAAATCCATGTCCAGATTGTTTCTGTTTAATGTTGATTGCAAGACATGGTGCCTCTCAAGGAATTTGATGCAAGTCAAAAAAGCTCAAACAAATCTCATTCAAACTTAATAGACCTCTACATGCCACTGCTTATTTTTCTTCAATGTTGATAACTTTTCTTCCCAGTTTATACCCTTTTGTTCAGCAACCCTCTTTAGAGTCTCTTGTATTCCAGGCATCATTCCTTTTAAACCACAGAAATACATGTGTGCACCCTCATCCAAAAGCTGGAAAAGCTCATCTCCATACTCTTCAATTTTGTCTTGAACATACATCTTCCCACCATTCTTGTTTCTTTGCTCTCTGCTCAATGCAATATCATATCTGAAGTGATCTGGAAATTTCTTGAGATATTGGGCGAACTCATCATGATAAAGAAGACTATCACTGTTTGCTACTCCCAAGAAAAGCCAGCTAAGTCCACTGAATTTATAATTAGGTATATCTTCCATAAACATTCGTCTCAAGAATGCTCTATATGGAGCAATACCAGTGCCTGTGGCCACCATGATATGTGTGGCCTTAGGGTGTTCAGGTAACAACATAATCTTTCCAGAAGGTCCTGGAAAAAACAGAACACCAAAATTATGAAAAATGAAACAATAGGAATCACAATGACAAATTGTGAACAATACAAATAACACAACAAACATTTGAAAATTTGGAATTGGAATCATAATGAATAAGAAAAATAATAGACATCCGAGTGAATAATTAAATTAAAGAAATCATGACAAAAATTTCGCAAAATAGCACAGTTCTGCATTCTAGCATACCTGTAATTTGAACTTCATCTCCTGGTTTACTATCACAGAGGAAATTGCTGCAAACCCCTTTCTTCTCTTTGTCCTCCAATCCAGTCTCTGGATCGATATAAACAGCTCTTCGTATGCAAAAGCTTGCTGTTTTCCCATCAAAATCATCTCCATACCTTGTTGATGCAATTGAATAAAGCCTGACTGCATGTGCTTGTCCAGGTTTCTTTGGATTCTCACCCTATAAATAGGAAAATAGTTTTCTGCATTGATCAACATAGATGCATAACAATCCTTACGATGGATTTTACTTTTCAAGTACTCAATTCGACCTGAATAATAAATGCGTTGAAGGAGGGCTACAAAAGAGAGTTCAACCTGATACAAATCCATCATACAGAGAAGATGGAAGAGAGTAAGGTTCACTTACAGGTGCAATCACGCCTATGCTCTGGCCTTCCCAGTAAGGAACATTGCCTCCATGATCGATGACAATGTGGCAAGTTTCTCCAGGTGCTTTGGGTCCTACTATTCTCTCTACAGACACAATCTTGGCAGTGTATGGTTCCTTGGGCTTGTATAAATTCAAAGGCGGTTGAGTCGCCTCCTCCAATTCTGGCGGGAAGCTGACAACCTTTGCTTGAATACTTGATCTCTTATAGGCCCTCCAAACTGGTGCAGATGGTAGTTTAAGACATAAACTCTCTCCAGAGAAAACGGAAGAGTGCCTTAGACTAAATGGCTGGTTCATTTGTATCTGTTTTGGCAGCATAATGACAATTAAATGAAAAGTTCACTCTCTCTCCTATTTTTTTGTATTAGGACTCTTTTCACTCATTATTCACCATATGACCTGGTCTCCACAGACAACCTTATCATCTGAGCCATATCTATGTAATCTCTCTCTCAAAGTTATGCATGCCAACACTTACTTATTCACATCCTTCCATAAAAAAGAAACTGGCTTCTGTATTTTCAATAAATAGTCTCTTTTAAGGCAGGTTACTACACCTTCAGACATTTTAGCAATTAAATATTAACCCCCTGGACAACCCGTATCAGAGTCAATTATTACAGCCCAACTCTGGGCAAAAACCCACATCTGAGTCAAGCTTGATGAAGATCACGCAACCAGGTGTATCAAACCAACTCTGCCTCTTTTCAGGTACTAGAATCCATTAACATATGTACCTATCCATTTATTACAAACCCTCTCATGTCAGAGGAGACACTTATTTTGCATGATCACTGATTCCATTGGTCAGATTTTATGTGCTATTTAAAGGGTTGGATAGGTAATATTCTTGTCCAAGGAGGTTAATATAAAGAATAAATGTTAATTATCTATTCATTCAAAAAATATCGTACGCCCTTTTTATTAAGTTCAGTAGACCATATTTCAACTTTAACAACAGTAATAGAGTCTATGCATATACATGGTTCCACACATCGCATTTCATATATTACATATAGATAGATTGATACACGGTTCCATACATTTTATTTAATACTTTATCACTAATCTATTTAGCAATCTATAGAGGTTAGAGATTCTTGTTCTTTCTTATTGAGAAAAAAACCAATAAAGAGCTAATGATTTCATGAAAATTTCCTCGTTCACCTATCCATATATCCAGTTATGCACCAAGCTAATCGTTTCTCTTCTTTTGTTACAGATCAAAAACAAGAATGATCATGCACACTAACCTCGGAATTAGAAGTGTTTTTTTGAGATATTGATCCTTCCCCGGTATAGAGGTGCAGAGAGCTGAGACCAACCTACCATAAAAAAAAGATCAAACAAAAATACAAGAATGCATCCATTCAATCCTTGCAGAAGAACCCAGAATGAGGAGATGGAAAAAACAATATTACAAGAAGAACCCAGATTACGGAAAAAAGCAAAAAACATAACAATCAAAGACTAAAAAACCACAACAGCCATCAAAAGGCTAAAAACCAGAAAATAAGCATCTAAAGGCAAAAAACTAACAAGCAAGCATCGAAATGCTACAAAGCAAAGAAAAAATATAGAAAAAACATAATGTAAAAGAACCCAACAGTAGAAAAACAAATCAAAAGACAACAACAAAGAATGAAAATGATGTTGAAGACCAGACAGAAAAAAAAAAAAAAAGGAACGAACAAGGGGAAAGAAAAAAAAAATGCGGATCGAGGGCAATCGAAGTTATATTTACCTTCGAAATCATACCAGCATGCGCCATGGCTCTATATTCTCTTCAAAAGAAGGAAGATTTTATGTTGCCGTAGAAGATTCAGAGAGAGAGAGAGAGAGAGAGAGGAGGGCAGGGCAGGGTGTTAGGGTTTAGAAATTAATTTGATTTGTGCAAAGAGAGAAAGACAGAGAGAGAACATGGACTGACATGCATCTTTAGATGTGAAGGTTCTGAAAGAAAGGCGCTACTTTTTTGTGCACGTGCCAAAGCTGTATTGACAGAGAGAGAGAGAGAGAGGAACACACAAGTTCCGAAAGAGAGGCGCCCCAATGAAGAAGAAGAAGAAGAAGAAGAAGAAGAAGACGATCAGAGGAACATACGATACACAGTAGAGACTAGGAGTGGGCAACGGCTCAGCTCAAGCCTGAACCCAACCTTTTACACTGTTATTGAACGGTTTAGCGGTTCCGTTTCAGGCTTTAGCTTCCTTAACCGGTTTGAGCTTGGTTTGGGATATAGCTCAAACCGAACCGTAGTGTTTTGGGCTAAACCAGTTCCCAAACCAGTTAAGGTTAATCGAGTTGGCTAAACTGGCTCTGAAACCGGTTTAGGAGCCACTTTGGTTCAAGTTTGAAAACCGATTAAGTCGAAATCGAACTGTTGCCAATTTGTAGTAGAGAAGAAGCTTTGGAATGCGAAACAAAAAGCATTTAAAGTTGCAAGTTTGAGCATTCACATTCTGACATTTTCACATCGTTATGGAGAGAGAGAAAGAAAGTTATATTAACGTCTTCTAAGGCCAAAATTGGCCCATGAGACAGTTGGTTTACAACAAGAATGGGTATTTATCCAATCATCAAAACTAAAAGTAAAGTAAAGTAAAAATAGCTTAAGCTAAAAGAGTTCTAGTCGTGTACAAAACATAGTATACATACTTGATAAAAAAGAAGAGACTTTGCACTAAACCTAATTTCATTTCCACCCAAGCCTCTCGAAAAGAAGTGGGAGGTCAAAGGGTTTTGGTGTGGGTGTGACCCGTGGTCCCGGTGTATAGAGTGCCCCAACCATGGCTTCTAGGCGGTGTAGCTCACGTTCCCTTATTTTCTTTATTGCTTCTAGATCACGTCGAGTTGCTTTGAAACACGACATCCGAGGGCATTTGGTTCTTCTTTGATTTTCTGCTTCATCAAGGAAAAGCCCAAGTGGTGCAGGTGTGTCAACATTCGTTGTCTCCCCTTGTTCCTGAAAGACTTCATTTGTTACATGTTGGTGAACATTAGCAACCCTATTGTCAACATTTTGTAACTTATTCTCTGTGTGTTGTTTTAATTCTAGGATGTATCTCTGCCTAATTTCTTTATATCTAGTGTATCTAAAAGTTTAGGGAGGGTGGGAGAGGAACCAAGTATGTCTTGGTATTTGGCCCTTATCTCGGCATAGGTGGGACATTTGCATGTAAAGTGGTACTCATCCTCTATCTCTACATGGCATAACCTACAAATCCTTTCCTCCCTAGGGACTCCATTAATACGTCCATGCTCAATCTCAAGTTGGAGAGATGATATTCTAAGTTGACCAATGGCAACCCTTAGTGCATTTGGAGAGAGAGAGAGAGAGAGAGAGAGAGAGAGAGAGAGAGAGAGATTTGCAAACACATCATTACCTTTCGTTTAGCAACATTCATATCGTTATGTTTATGCATATATGGGATATATGATGTATAATATCATATGAGTGCATAAACCTTTGTCATATGAAGTTTGCTTCTGTGATTGATCGAGGGAGCAACATTGCATCAAAGAGAATAAGAGGATGAAGCTACAATTCAGAAATAACAATAAAGATTTATTGTTGAGCACCGGAAAAAATTAGCAACATTCCTCCCTCTTGGAACATTAAGGACACCAGAAGATCTTAAACTAGTCAGTTTTAAGCTTTAATGTAGAGTAGTCTATGATTCATAAGCTAAAACCCAAACTACATGGGGTCTCATTGAAATACAACATTACATTTCCTATGCAAGCACCTTTCTTTTAGCATTTATAATAGGGCACGCCATTTTTTACTGTTTTTAGTGCTTGCGTGACTATCCACCATCTCCTATTTTTAGTTGGAAATGAGCTTACTAGTGGATGTTAAGATGTATAAAGAAACCTCAATCTCAATTGCATCACATACAAATAAGAAAATCAATTGAGAAAAAGGTTGCAACTATTTTTAAAAGGAAAAAGGAATAGATTGGTAGATATGTTATTGTACATTGGACAATTTGTATTCCTTCCCATCCATTCCGAATTATATGCAAGGTGGAAATGGTGCTTATATTGTGTATTGATTCTCAAGTTCTCTGCATCATACTCTGTTCTCCATACCCAAACACGTTATTTTCCACAACCTTTTTTTAACCACCTCAACATAATCCCAAAGAAAGAAAGAAGACGACAATAATAAAACATTTAGAGAAAGATGGTGAACCTTCAAGACAAATTGGGCAATTACCTCACACAATGGAAATATATTCCCACCAGCCTTGTCGTCAATAAGTAAAGGCCATTATCTCCCTTCATCGCATGTGCCTATCTCCCTTTGGGGATCTCTCCATTTTGGATCAACCAAGACTTTGCAAATGGGTTATACAATAGATTGGGGAGTAGCAAATTGAGGTGCATGTAGCCCCGTGGAGCACAACCTCGCCACCCTTGTCATCAATCACTAAAGGCTATTATCTCGTGCCATCAAAAATGTCTGCCTTGCTTTGGAGATCTCTCCACTTTGGATTGATCTATGATAAAGATATTTCAAAGACAACAATTTCAATTTATCTAACTTGAGAATCGTGCATATATCAATAATGGCGTTCCTTATTTTCATATTTTGTTTTACATTTAAGTTACCAAAACATTGGTTTCATAACATCTACACCACTCGGCCTCTCCCTTGTTGAAGCAAAAAAAGCAAAGAACAACCAAACGCCCTCGGATGTCGAGCTTCAAAGCAGCTCGATGTGGTGTAGAAACAATTAAGAATATAAGGGAACGTAAGTTACGTTGCTTAGAAGCTATGGTTGGGGTACCTTTTACATTGAGACCATGGGCTACATCCACATCGAAACCCTTTGACCTCCTGCTTCTTTTCGAGAGACTTGGATGGAAATGAAACTAGGCATAGTATAAAACCATTTCCTTTATAGAATATGTTACACCATAACATGTTTTTGTATAATACTAGAACTCTTTAGTTTAAGTTCTATTTTATTTTATTTTATTTTATACTTTCGATGAATGGGTAAATACCCCATTTTGTTGTAAACCAATTGTCTCACGGGCCAATTTTGCTCTTAGAAGACATCAATATATCTTTCTTTCTCTAGCGTAAGTTGCCTACGATGGGGCTAAAATCAATTGCAAATATGGTAAATGACCAAGGTCACCTAATAGGCTTTAATGACATGAAGTGACGTTATAGTCTTGCGCCACATCATCGCGTTAGCTAGAATCAAGTCATAGAGTTGGTACTTTCCTTAATACTTGTGCCACCTCTAGATAGAGATCGCAAGATTTAGGATTGGATGTTACAAAAAGGAAACATTGTTATTCCAATGAATAAAGTTATAACACATTTAGTGTATATGTTGTTGCCATGTGGTTTCACAAACATGCAAATGCATTCTAGCACCTACACAAAACATAGTCTTGGTGGAAAAACAAGCTTACAAGCTTATGGAATTGTGGTCTTCTACTTAAACAACATATATTCCTATGAAGATGCCTATTGGGTGTGCTCCTAACTGGGTCAAATCTTCAAAAGCAATCAATAGCCTCGTCGCATTTGTGCACAAAGTGGTGGACGATTGGAACATGCCCACAGTTATTATGGACTTGCTCATTCACTACAACATTTGTACAATGACTAAGTGCATCTCTTTCTCATAGATTTCTTGGCCAAAGGTTTGGGAAACACTTTTGGCTATTTGGACAAATTCCATTGTGCAAGATGTGGTGGATGATTGGAAACAGATCCACACTTATTATGAACTTGCTCATTCATTACAACATTTGTACAAACACTAAATGCATCTCTTTCTCAGAGATTTCCTGGCTGAAGGTTTGGGAAACACTTTTGGCTATTTGGACAAATTCCATGTGCCCTAGCGAACAATGCCTATTTTCTCCAATGGACAAGATTTTGGGCACTCTGGACCATTTGAATGGCCTACAATAATAAGGGCTTTGATAAAAACCAACTGCATGAAGTTAGGTTCTTTAAGCAATCCTTCAAGCAATCTCTATTTGATTGACTACAATTTAGAGACATCACACTGCAAATTTACACTCTTTACTTTGAGTGCTTCTAAGCTCTTTAGTGTCTAATTGACACTTGTATATTTCTCATTATTCTTTGCGGGGTTTCACCTCACTTCGAGGTTTCCCACTAGCAATAAAAGTGTTACTAAAAAATAAAAAGTTGCCTACGATGAATGCATGAGTGACATGTATGTTATTCTTATGCATTAGTTTGCCTATGTGTTCATAACTTAAAAACAAACGAAACTCAACAATCAATGTTGAGAATGGTTGCTCATTAGTTGAGTGCCACAAAATGTTGGAAAGGACACAAAAGCATCAATATGGACAGGCAATTATCAGAATGCTATGAAGTGCATGCCAAATGATAGACCAACAAATTATGTACCACTCTCATTTTCGACGGGCTTGTGATGATCCGTAGTCTCAGTGTTTTTGGGTGAATTGGTTCAATATGTTAACTTATGGCATCTTGGGTTCTTGTCCGATACATATATATATACATATGTATCATATGTGCTCTGTTTTGGGGGGGTTGAAATGCACTGTTTTTTTATAATAGAAATGTATGGGATAAGGTATACATATGTGTGTACATACTATATCCATCATATGTGCTCTCTGTTTTGGAGGGGTTGAAATATGCTCTGTTTTTTGATAATAGAAATGCATGGGATAAAGGTAATACACATACATATGTATATTCCATCATATGTGCTCTCTGTTTTGGAGTGGTTGAAATGCTCTGTTTTTTTATAATAGAAATGCATGGGATAAAGGTAATACACATACATATGTATATCCCATCATATGTGCTCTGTTTTGGAGGGATTGAAAAGCTCTGTTTTCTGATAATAGAAATGAATGGGATAAAGGTAATACACATACATATTATATCCATCATATGTGCTCTGTTTTGTAGTGGTTGAAATGCTCTGTTTTTTGATAATAGAAATGCATGGGATAAAGGTATATCCATCATATGTGCTCTGTTTTGTAGTGGTTGAAATGCTCTGTTTTTTGATAATAGAAATGCATGGGATAAAGGTATAAATACATACATACATATGTATATCCCATCATATGTGCTCTCTGTTTTGGAGTGGTTGAAAAGCTCTGTTTTTTTATAATAGAAATGCATGGGATAAAGGTATACATATCATATGTATCATATGTGCTCTCTGTTTTGGAGGGGTTGAAAATTGAAATGCTCTGTTTTTTGATAATAGAAATGCATGGGATAAAGGTATACATACATACATACATACATACATAATGATACATACATACATACATACATAATGATACATACATACATACATACATACATAATGATACATACATCCCATCATATGTGTGCTCTGTTTTTGGACCGGTTGCAGAGAGTGAGAGTGCCTTTAGAGTCTCATCAAACAGGATGCTTTTTTGAGACCACATTCAGAAGCATCTCTACCCCCGAAATGCTGTGACTAATCGTCCTTCCTTCAGGCTTCCTTCTCTGCCCTCTGGGTCTCCCAAAACTCCTCGTGCTTGCCCGATTCTTCACCAGACATGGGGTTGGATTCAAGCGCCTAGATGCTCTGTTGCAGCAATCGGATGGTGGCATGCCTTCCCTACTCATCTCGAATGCTTGGGAGCTAATATCACCGATCCTCTCTGGAGCGATCTCTGCCTCTTGACCAGACCAGATCTCAATCAAACAGGTACTTTTCTTCTCCTCCTCCTCCTTTACATTTCTCATCAAGCAGGTATGCACACTTGCTCACTGTAAGACATTAAGTGCTTCATTTCGTAACAAAGTCCCGTGATAATGAATGTATATGAATAGTAACCGATCGAAGCGTTGATTTTATTAATGAGTGTGGAACTATAAAATAGTCAGATACAAGATAAGAACAGTTATTTTGGGATTCATGTGAATTAGTGTTCACATTCTCACTATCTTTTGCTGCGATTATATGCTATGCCTATTCCTATTTGAAGTTACATTAATAAGTTCAATAGCTTTGCAGCAAAATTCAAATTTGGGTTTTGGTACTGCTTTTGTGAGAAAATCAGCAACCTGTTGATTTGTAGGATTATAATTGATGACGAGGATTGGCTGATCTTCTTTGCTTCCGTCCATCAGTTCTTTTACATAAAAACAGTTGTAGTCAATATGTTTAGTATTTTCATGATGTTTGGGAACTTTCAATAAGGTGATACAAGATCAGTCGCCAATCCCTAAGGTGAACTTTGGAAATATTGGTGTACAAACTCTTGTGGTGTAATCAGCTTGTAATTCAAAGAGTAGTCTTTGAAGCCATACATCGTCTTTGGCTGCATAGGAAGCGACTATAAGTTCTGCTTCAGTTCATGATAAGGTGACTGTGTTTTGCTTCTTGGATTTCCAAGATATAGCTCCACCAGCTATGGTAAAAACATAACCTGTTGTTGAATGTCTTGTATCTTTATTACTATTATAGTCAGCATCACACCATCCTTGTAGATGGGTTTGGCCCTTATAGGATAATCCGAGTAAGGTGGTGGCTTAAGGTACTGAAACACTTGAAGTAGTGCATCTAAGTGTGGTTTACCAGAGTTTTGCATAAATCTTGATATATAACCTGTGATGTAGCATAAATCTGGTCTAGTGCATGATACAAGATACCTTAGATTTCCAAACATTTCTCCAAATGGTTGAGTTTCTATCTCTTTTATCTCTTGAGGATCCTTGGGAGCCATGTCAGAACTGTGTGAGAGGTGTGGGGCAACGGGTATAGGTGATGGTTTGAGATCTATCATTTGGTACTTGTTAAGGATGTCTTCTGCAGACTTTCTTTGACAGAGTTGGATGCTATTATCTGGACCTTGCAAATTGAACTTGATGCCTAGCATATAATGAAGGGGTGCGCCATTTGTAATGGAAAAGGTTGTTGCAAGTTCTTTTGACAATTTAATATGCTCAACTGCATTGCTAATGATCAAGATGTCATCCACATAAACAACTAAAATGAGTATGTGATTACCATTGTGGTTTGTGTAGAGGTTTTGATCTGATTTGAGTCTTTTATATCCTTTGTTGATAAGAAATTAATGTAGCCTATAGTACCAAATTCGAGGGGATTGCTTTAAACCATATAAGGTTTTCTTTAATAGGCATACAAAGTCAAGATGTTTGGTGTCTTTGAAGTACTTAGGTTGTTCCATGTAGATGGGTTGATCTAAGTCACATTAGCACATAGATTGGGTTGTGACGATTGCTGTTTATCTGTGAATCCAAGGCCTGCGGTGGTGCTTGTTCTAGGAGTGAGCGTCATGACTGTAGAAATGTTTCAAAATCATTACCTTCTAGCATGTGGAAGGTTGTGAGTTGACGAAACAGAGTGATGGCATGAATTGTGTCAGTCTTTTCATATTGTTCGCTTAGCCATTCCCACATTTCTTTGGCAGTTTCTTGGTTTGAAATGAGGTACATAAGTGAATTTGCTACATGGAAATGGATTTTGGATTGTGCTTCAAAGTCCTTATCTTGCCATGCTTGAATTTTTGGATCATTATTGTCAGGTTTGGCTTTGCTTCCATCTAAGTATGCCCATAGATGTAATCTGCGCCAATACATTTTCATCCATATTTGCCATGGACGATGATAATTTGCGGCTTCGATTAGTCCGTCAATTCGAATGATACTGATGTGGAGGAGGGTGTTTTAGCAGCAACAATGTCTGGGTTTTCGACTTTGGCCATGATTGGTTTTCTTTTATTTGTGAAGTAAATTTCGAGTTTATGAATTTAGTGTTTCTTACAGTGAGTAGTTTGTGATGTTGATGACTTCTTTTGTCGTCGTTTCTAGTTGCTGTTCTTTTGTTCATGTTTCTGCCGCCGATGATTTTTGAATGCTCTGATTGCTGTTGATTTTGAACACTTTGATACCATGTGATAATGCATGTATATGTATAGTAACTCGTAGAAGAGTTGATTTTATTAATGAGTATGGGACTATTAAATACATAGTCAGATACAAGATATGACCATTTAGTTTGGGATTCATGTGAATTAGTGTTCACAGGTCCAGCCTATGCATGTATCTCTATCACCATTTGCTACTTGTTTACTATCGATGCTGTCCATTGGCGACCATCCCCAATGTTACATGAGAAACTACAATATGCTCGGCCTTAACCCGAGTCATCCAATCACAGACATTGAAGACCACAACAACAATGGGTGATCAATAACCCCCATCCCTTCTTGGCTCTAGCATCTAGATCACATCATTTAGCACGTTCAAATTTGCTTCAGATTGCGTCACTTAGGGACTCACCATACTTGTGTCTATTTGCTACCAAATATTAAATATGGGAGGTGAGGGAATCGTGGCAACGGACCGTGTAGGGACTGCTTTGAGGTTTGTGTGAAATATGCACCGTTGAATCATTATCCAATAAAAGTGTGAATTGGGACCCCCTCTTTGTCTTTGCCATTTCTAACCTGACCCATTTTTTTTCTAACTTGGTTATAGCCATATATCTATTCTAACCTAACAATAGCTGGGTTAGATGCATATAACCCCAAATTTTAAATATTAAATTGATACGCTAATGTAAATATTAAAGTGCACAATATTTGAAACTAGAAATATAAGACCTAATTTAGTGAAGAAGACGAGCTAATTGAGGTGGAGGAGAAGAAAGAGAAGAAGGAGAATGAAAACCTCAATAAGAAGCATAAGAAGAACTTCAACAACAAGAAGAATAATTTCAGGAAGAAGATTTTGCTATAAGAGTTTTTAATGGAGTTTTTGCTACAAGAGAAATGTTACAGAATGATGATTTTTCTTCAGTCTAGAGCTGGAGTGTTTTTTAAAGAACTTTTACTCGTGAATAGAAGTCTGTCTTGCAGAGAGAAACGTCTTTATTTCTTTTATTTTATAGGATCTCATTGCCTTATTTGCCCATATATACATATATATATTATAGAAGTTGTCTTCATTTCTGTTTGTTTAGTAGAATCTCATTAACTTCTTTGCCAATATATTCGTAGTTTAATTTTGAAAACATGGCTTTGAAAAATAAGTGCCAACATGATTAAAACTATCCAATACAAACAATCTGAGATTTTTTTACCATAAAAACACATGATTAAAGCATCAACTGAAAAAACGTGGTGGCCTTGAGAAAATGAGAATACACAGTAATAAAAATAATAAAAGCTAAAAGGAGTTAATATTGCTGTGCATATGTTACAATCAGACACTTCTTAGACACTTTGAACCATCCGTCAAACATGTGTGATTGCAACCACTGTACAGAAAACAATCCTCTTACAAAATATAAGATACTTTTATATTCAGAAGCTTGATCTACAAAAGCTGAGATTTATAAGAACTAATAGTATTCACTTCACCTGGCCAACATGAGTAAGAATGGTCACAGGCTGTTCCATGGAGTGCCTAGCCTAAAAGCAATGCCAATGACTGAATTGTTATATGTGTGTGTGCCACAGCATCATACCATGATCTATATGAGTGTTAGCACTACCACATTGCAAGATACTATTGCAACCACTCTTTATTTTCACTTCGGCATAGAAGAATTTGACGAAGTATACTTCGATTCAGTTAACAGCCCAAATTACATGTGTTCTCATTGAAATGTACCATTTCATTTCCCATCCAAACACATTCTTTTAGTGTTTATAATACATCACACCATTTTCCCCTGTTTTAAGTGCCTGCATCAAACAACATATCCTGTTTTTAGTTGGAGATGAGCTTATTAATAGATGTTTATACATATAAAGATTTTCAACCCAAATACGTTATTTTCCAACACCATTTTTTTCCACCTCTTAACATAATCCCAAAGTAAGAAAGACGAAGGTTCTCTAAAGAAGAAGAAGAAGAAGAAGAAAGAATGATAATGATAAAACATTTAGAGAGAGATGGTGAACCTTCAAGACAAATTGGGCAATCACCTCACACAACTGAAATAGACTCTACATCCCAACTACTATTCTTGTCCTTCAAGTTGGGGAAAGGAGTACCATCCTTTTCCTTATATTTCTGTATCTTCATCTTTAATGCGATCAGAATCCATGGCTCCTATATTATGTATCTTGATCTTTAATGTGATCAGAATCCATGGCTCCTATATTCTGTATCTTGATCTTTAGTGTGATCAGAATCCATGGCTCTTATATTCTGTAATCTTGATCTTTAATGTAATCAGAATCCATGGCTCCGGTATCACTGCCATGTCTCTCTATGTTTGTTTCTGATATCATTGTTATGCACATTAGTTGAAGTGGTATGAAGAGATGAAGAAGCTTCATGTTTTGGAGTTGATGGTTAAGGAATATACTACACTGTGAAACAACATGAATAAGATAGGTACATCAGCAATTCCCTGGTTGAAAACCTTACTTCCTGTGCATATTTCATGAAAGAAAACCACATTCATATTATCGAAAAGAGTTGGTACCTATAAATTCATTGCAAATCCAAGGATGTTATTATAAGAATTTACGCAAGGCAGTTTTCTTGAATTTAATGAAATGAGGCAAATCAAGGTAAAATGAAAACAAGTGTTTATCTAGTTTCATTAAAGGAAAACTGTTGCTACCCAAATCTTACAAGAATCAGACAGCGCTTCTGATTTTTTCTGAGGATGATCAGATCAATGTAGAACAATAAACTATGCGTATCTTGGGTAATTAAATGGTTCATATCCTAAACATTGCAAACGAATCGTCATAACCTTGCATATAATTTTTTCTCTGTTACATGCAACTATGAAGCTGCACTTTGATGGAGCATGTGTAGGAAATTTCGCAAACAAGTGAGCATATTTAGCTAACATTTCTCATACTGCGATATATTTTCTGTTCCTCAGATTAACCACGGTTCTGAATTCTTTTCAGGAAGATTGAATCAAGAAATAAAATACGTGACAAGAGACTGATTTTCTAGAGATTACAGGGGGAAAAAACTTGTTATCTATCTTCCTCAGATTAACCATGGTTCTGAATTCTTTTCAGGAAGATTGAATAAAGAAATAAAATACGTAATAAGAGACCGATTTTCTAGAGATTACAGGGGGAAAAAACTTGTTATTTTCTTTGATTAACTTAATATTAACTTAACACTCCTACATCTTCCATCACAACCATGTTGAGACCCTGCGTGATTTTATGCCTAATGTTGTGACCCACGTCGTTGAATGAGAATCTACGGTTTCTAAGGCCTGCAAGAGTTGATCATACAAAATGAATCAGCTCGCGAGAGTTGATCGCCTTCGAGTAAAAAGGGATACATGTTAACGTTGCTAGATTTGATGTGTCATGGTTATGATCACCAGCTGACTATACGTAACAAAAACCACATTGGCCATCATTGTTTGCAAGTATGTAATCCACATATGTAGGCTTAGTCCAGTGAAAAATGTCATATTTCAACATGTTTAGTGACATACATAGCCTCAGATGAATGAAAGTGAAATATTTTCAATGTTAGTGAACAAATAAACAGTACACACCCTGTCACTATTGACAATGATGCATGGTGAGTGCATTTTGGAATCATCAAGCATCACATAGAAGCCTTGGGATCTCAATATTTCAAAGCTAAATATTGAATCTTGAACCTTCTTAAACTAAAAATAAGTTGTGTAATCCCTTTGAGTTAAAAGACTTCTACCACTTATTTTCCTCCCTTTGACTAAATCATCAATGGATTCTCTTCTACTTACTACAAATCCTTTATATTGACAGTGATTAATCAATATTGCACTTCCACCTTGCTAACTTTCACCATGTGTTTTTTGTTTTGCTTGATCATACTATATAGATTACACTTTATCTCTATTTATAACCCTAAGATTAATTTGGGAGTATGTGAGGATAGAAAATCAGATGACAGACAAATGAAAAAACGTCATGAATGACTGATATGACAAAGCGTAAACTGTGTCTAAGCCAATGAACCACAATGTGTGTTTAAGGTTGGAGGATAAGAATAGTACAGGATACATATACACTTACATAAAAAACTGCACATTCTAAGACCAAACATGTTCCAAGATTTGATGCCAAATATAATACAATACATTTCTCTTAACAGCCCAAAGACAGACACTGAAAGACCATCCTTTCACACATCGTCTCAGTCCCTCCCCTTAACTTTTTTATAAGTCACAATGTGCAAACTTCCTGCCAAACATGATCAAAACAGGTATTCTCTAATTCAACTACAATTAAAATCCCAAAGCAGTATATTCTACAGCACGATTCTCTACTTTATAAGATGGCATTTTCTGTTTCATATGCTCAATACCTAAACACGATTTTAAGTTTCATTAAAGGATGCATTTCATACATTGTACTTAATTCTTGCTATTTTATTACTGGGATGATCCTTTCATTTCATCACACGAAGCTTAGATTCGGGAGCTTTGGGGTCCCCTTTTTTAAGAACAGCAGAAATTGCTTTAATTGTACTGGGAGTTGTTCGGCAGCAACCACCTATTAGAGAAGCTCCCGCTTCTCTCCATTTATGCACATATGATACGAAGTCAACATCAGAAATTCCTGTTGATGGCTGCATGAGTGCCAAACAGAAAATTGCTTTCCGATTATCAAACGTAGAAAATGAAGCTATGAATCGAAGTTTAATATTCATGGTTTAGTTTGGTTCAATTTGCATCATAAAAGGTTTCATCTTATAGTTCTTGCATTTTCAAGCACCATAACAATAGGATGATCCAAGAACCAAGAACGATGCATACAGAAGTACATACAGATTTTCATAAACAACTAGACCAAGTATTATTGCTAAAGTATGCAGTTTCATCACTCTTATTTGTACTTACTTTCCTTTATTATTAGTCGTAAACACGAAAATAATTTTGGTCTTCATTTGCAGAGAAAAAAAACTATAAATATACGTACAAAGGGGATTGGTAGATCTCCTACAAAAGGTCCAGTGTCACAAAAATCACTCACCACCCACTGTTTCTTCTCACCATCCCATGTTTCACCACTGTTGGGATAGATTACAATTGGCTTTGATGTGACCTGCAGCATGCCAAGGCAGGAATCTCAATCTCTCTTTTTCTTCTTCTTCTTCTTCATAATAGGAAATTGTATTAATTACGCTGTTGTACAAAAGTCACAAAGAAACCTAAGGAACATTTGCATGCCAAGAAACAAAATCACCTTGATAATAAGACCTGCATATGCTATAGGGCTATAAAGAAATGACTTCTTTATATAGGCATTGTTCTCCTTGGCCTCATCTTTGACAAAACAAGCAAGCCTTTTGCTACTCTACATCGAACCAGATCCTTGTCAGCCACATTAGTCCTCACTAATTTCAGTAATTATTGGACCTTTAGGTTAGGGTTGAGCAACCCTCACGAATAACTAATGTCACTCTATCCAATATTGTGCATCACTATTACCTAGAATCGGAATATCCATGAGATCTGGATCACAATTTGTATTCATAACCCAAATTGTCAGAGTACCTACAGTGATGCGCTCTTGATGGGTGATATATTATTCATGTTGATCAGTAAATATCAAGTAAATTTGACATTTATTGAATTCCACCCTGATATCTTTTCATTCTTAAGTGATTATCTCTTAAAACTTGCTGCCAAAATCAACATAACGAAGACATGGCAAGTAACCCAAACGAGACAATACTTTCATACCAGTTTCACTCATGTGTCCCAACCGGCCATGCCACAAAGAAACACTAGGCTGCTCGGTTATGGCAACAAAATGGTCACTCACATTAGATACATGGAGAGGATACAAAGTATCACTTTTACTACCCTTGGCAATAACTCTAGATCCCTTACAAATCTTCCATTTCCCATCACCAAAGGTTGTGTGAAATCCATCATCATCTAGCTGTCCTGTGCTAATCAAGCTCTTCTTGAGCTGAGGTACATGTCGTACATGCTGAATTGTGAAAGCAGAACCATGCTGAAACTGTAATTGCACAGTGCCAATACCTGCAATTTCACATGCATAGTTGTCCCCAAGATGAACAACACCATGTCGACCCCCTGTGTAATCTGAAAACCACCCAAGATGAGGGGGGCACGTGAAAAGAAGCACCGGAATCAAGTATCCAAGTGTGCATGTCACCATCCATATCTGCAAGTAAAGCATGTTCTCTATGGCATGATGAGACAAAGAGTACATCATTTCCACTATCACTATCATGAATGACTACATTCACCTCTTCATTTTTAGTATTGCCTTTCCTTGGTTGAATGTCTCTCTTTTCTTCGATGAAATCATCTATCTTCTTGCCCTTTCCTTCCTCTTTCTTCCATTTGAAACAATCACGTTTAAAGTAATGGCCATAACTATCAGATTTGCCTCTTTGTTGTGACCTACCCCTCATATGCAACACACTAGAGGACTTATTGGATGCATTGTTTTGCCAACTCATCTCTTCCATGAGTAGAGATCTCTACATCGGCATAAAGAAGCATCGCATTTGAATTGCTCATAGCAGTCCTGAAAGTATCCCAACTTCCTAGCAAGGTGCAAAGTAAAAATGTGGCCTTAAACTTATCATCAATGATGAATTTCAAGGCAACCAGCTGGCTGAAAATGGTATTGAACTCACTCAGATGAGTTGACATGGGTGTACCCTCTGTCATGCGCAAATCCATAAGTTTCTTAAGCCAATAACCTTTGCTAGCTGCCGTCTTCCGGGCATACAGTTCCTCTAGTCTAGTCCATATAGAATAGGCACAGTCCAAACCTTCAATATTAAACAATAAGGCATTAGAAATCGACAACTCAATAGTCGAGCGTCCAAGCTCATTCAACTCTTGCCAATCATCTTTGTCCATATTTGTAGGCTTTACCCCTTCGACTTTAATAGGCTTTGCATGTTTCTTCTGCAACAGGATGTTGTAGCACTGCTTTTTCCAAACCGCAAAGTTATGTGCACCCTCAAGTTTCTTGATGTGCATAAGGTGGCTACTTTCATTGTTACTAGTCATGATTTCTTAGCCCAAACAGAGGACCAAACCTGCACTGCAGGAAACCCTAGACTTTGCTCTGCAGAAAACCCTAAACTCTACTTTGTAGAAAACCCTAAACTTTGCTCTGCAAAAAACCCTAAACTCTGCTCTGCAAAAAACCTTAAACCCAGCTCTGATACTAGTTTGAAGGCAGCACGAGGATTAGGGTTTAGGTCAAAAACAGAGAGGGAGAGAGTCTAAGTGAGAGACAAAGGGGGAGAGAGAGAGAGAGATGCGCACTGTCTTGGGTACAAAGAGTGTACCTCTTTTTTGGTTTTTTAGATATTATGTATATACAAGTCAAAAGTGTGCTACGAGTGCGTTCACACTCATGCACTAATAAAAGGCATGATGACCCTTTATTCCCAACATGTGTATTCTATGAAAGCTTTGGTGTGAACATAGTTACTGTGAACCTAGTTAGGTGACTATTGGGTTTCTAGGTAATTGTAGATATTGGTTATATAAACCATTCTACATCTTTGTAATCATAAGCTCGTTTTTCCTAATCTATTGATTTTTCCTTAAGTCTTCTAAGTGATCTTGTTGTATAAGAGTTAGTCTAAGATCCTTGCATGTTTTACAAGAAAAACAATACAAAGTAATATTGCATTCAAGGTTTGGAATTCGATATTTGGCTGTGACATTATTCTCCCTCTAGGGTCGCCTTCCAAGAGCAGTTTCTGGCTTTATGGGTACTGTTGGTGGAAATCACGAACCACCTCAGGAAGCATTGCTTAAGTGCTTGGCTGATACCCTTTCCATAAGACGAGATACTAAAGTTCTTGGCAATGCATACAAGAGTTGAGTACCTTGTCAACCTTGTACTCCTCCGCTATCAACAGCTCCACAAGTTGCGGACAAGGAGGCTAGCCTCTCGGAATCTGGATTGGATGGTAAGGCTAGGAGGGAAGGAAGGAAGACATTATGGATTTGGAACTGCAGCAAAAGCCTCAAACTAAACTTTGTCCAAACTTTTTGTACTCATGTTTTGCGCATGGCCTAGTGATGGTGATGTGTCGATATAGTACCAAAACCATATCGCAATGGTGGGGGATTGGTTGATGATGGTCAGCCCGTGACCATAAGTGATATCGTCCAATGATTCGTGTAATCAAATTACATGTCTTGAGAGTAAATCTGCCATCTCCACTCCTGAGATGGTTATTGAGGCATCTTCATAACTCGATTGATGATCACCATAAGCGAGTCGTATCTATGAACAGGGGGAAGAAAACCCATGTTTATATCCATTTGATATAGCTCCAAATCCAAAAAGGCTGAAATGGTCAAAGGTATCCTAAGTGTAGTCATTTTGATTGCTAGAGTAAAAATCTCTTGAAAATTTATTCCTTATATTTGCTTGTACTGTTGGCTACTAGATGAGCCTTATAATTGGGTTTACCTTCTAGATCCTTCAACGTGTAGACCCACTTGTAAGGTATAGCCTTTTTGTTTTTGGGTAGATCCACAAGATTGTAGTGTTATTCTCATGGAGTGCTTTGATCTCCTTTGATATAGTAAGCGCACATTTGTTACCATGCTAAAATGAAATATATTCGTATCATGGTTCAGCAGGTATTATTTCCTTTGTAGGAGGTGGTTGTGTTTGAACTTCATCTTCATTGTCTAAAATTTCTCTGTTTTGTTGTCCATTTTCTTCAGGCAATTGAATTGATTTGTAGATCTCTACTTGTTCGTCATTATGACATGTTATTTTTGACTCAATGTTGGTTGTTGCTGAAATTTCACTTTCTTTGTTGATTTTTTTGAGGTATAGTTTCTTGTGAGCACCTTTGCTTCATTTAATACAACATCGCGACTTCTGATTACCTTTCAAAGTTGTGGTAACCAAAATTTGTAGTCCACCTCACCTTTTGCACCATATGCCAAAAAGATGCCTTTGATGAATTTTGCATCTAGCTTGTTTCGAAACTCCTGTCGAAAGCGTCGAAAGCTTCACAACCCCAGATGCACAGATAATTAGGTGTGGTTGATAAGCCATACCAAATCTCCTTTGAATCAATTATGTGCAGATTGATTAATAATATATACTGCAGTTTGTAAATGATGAGAAGGGCATCCCCAATGCCAAGTGATGATGGCTTGGACCTTACAAGGATATGCTCATTGAGGTCGAAGAAAGATATGCACATCTTTTAAGGGCCAAAATGGCTTGCAAGATCAAACAAGAGATTATATCGTAAGTGGTATCTCATCTTTGAGAACAAATATTGTACTTTTTGACTTCAAAAGATCTCTAGCATTGGCCAATCCAAAATGGAGAGGTCTTTGAACTAAGGGAAGCACCTACGCTGGCGGGAGATAATGGCCTTTATTTGTCGATGACAAGGCTGGTGATATCGTGATCCATGGGGCCAAGGCCTATGTGCAAGAAAATTTGCTATTGCCCATCAATTATAACGCCTTTGTTTTGTCCCGATCGAGAGCCCATTTGTGTAGCCTTTGATTCACTTGTAGCATGCGTAGGAGTGATGGGGCTAAAAAAGTTGTGATTGTTTTTCATTGATGAGCTTGCGCGGTTGTATTGTTGTCCTTCAACAACCTTTTCTCGTCTTTCAAGTTCTAGCGAGAAAAGTCCTAAGCATCGTTGGTCCTCATATTCCATTACCATGCATTGTGGGCCAAAGCCTTGTTTAAGGAGGCAATGGTATCTCACGCTTATTTCATAAAAAACACTACAATGACAAATATAGTGTTCTTTAGATTCCACTCCCTGAGGCAAAAGATTTTGTATGCCTGATGCAAAGCCTCTTGAAGTGCCATTACAACCATATGATAAAATCTCCAAGGAAGATTGTCATAAGACACAAGAAGCAACCAATGACATGCAAGGTGTACCTTATGCTTCAGCTTGTGGTTCACTTATGTATGCTATGATTGCTACTAGACCTAATATTGCCTGTGCAGTGGGAATTGTAAGCTGATTCATGGCCAATCTAGGCAAGGCACATTGGAATGCAGTAAAGTCCATTATGAGGTACTTAAACGGTACTAAAAATAAATGCCTCTGTTATGGAAATGGCCAATCCGGGCGAGGCACATTGGAATGTAGTGAAGTTCATTATGAGGTACTTAAAAAGGGACTAAAAATAAATGCCTTTGTTATGGAAATAAAGACCCATTAGGGCTGAAGGGTTTTTGTGACTTTGACATGGCAGGTGATGTGGATAAATGGAAATCCACAAGTGGCTATATATTCACACTTGCAGGGAATGATGTATCATGGTGCAATAGGTTGCAAAAGATTGTTGCTTTGTCCACTACCGAGGCTGAATATATTCAGCCACTGAGGCTGTCAAGGAAGCGATATGGTTAGCACATCTTTGCAATGAGTTTGGTTTGCCTAAAAAGGCACCTATGCTTGGTTGTGATAGCCAAAGTGCCATATGTTTGGCTAAGGATGCTATGTTTCATGCACGCACAAAACATATTGATGTGTGATATCACTTCATTCGAGAAATGCTTGAGGATGGCCTTATAACATTGATAAAGGTCCACACATCACAAATTCTTCACCCAAAGCACAACATCAAATATGTATACATATGGTGGGAGTTACGTAGCTTAAAGGCATCATTTATGCCTTTAAGTGGGAGGTTGTTGGGGTAAATGCTCTAAATGACCCCCTTATAGTGTATACATGTGTATAGGCCTAATTATAAAGGCCAAAAGTCACTTATCACTTATTCTTTATTTTTGGGCCAAGTTCAGCATGAGTAAGAGTAATAGGGCTAAAAAAGTTATGATAGTTCTTTGTTGATGAGCTTTTGTGGTTCTATTATTGTCTTTCAACAACTTCTTGTATCTCTTGAATTCTAGCAAGAATCGCCCCAACCATCATTAGTCCTCATATTCCATGACCTTGTGTAGTGTGGCAATGGTATATTATCTCCCACTTATTTCATTAAAACAATACAATCACAAACATAATGTATTTCAAATCCTACTCCTAAATGGCAAAATTGGCTAATACTTTCTTTTGGGGCTATGCACGCAAACCTACCTACCTCAATCTCTAAATGATGTGAAGAGGTTTGTGGCTGCCCTATCACACTATATTAATAGACTGCAAAATGGATTTATTAGATGGGGCAAAGACTATGGAAAGGAGAGCAATAACAAACTTAGAGGATAATATTAAACCAAGAATATTCACAATCAGACCCACATTAGCAACAATGAATGATCTCTTTGCAAGTTCTCTATTACCTTTCGTGCACTTAAAATCAGGCCATTTATGAAGCGGGGAGGAGTACAATTGATACCCAAAGCAATAATTCCAGGGCATGAATCAACCAGCTCTACACATTCCTGGAAAGAATCACCACTGACAACATTCACACCATCCTTCGAATTGAATGAGATCCATGATGGTATACCAATCTGCTCCTCTTTAATCAATTCAATATATGCCTGAAACTTACAATAGCATCTATTATACGGATTCATCACATATCCACTATAACACAAAGAATCATGAGAAGGAAAGGAAACCTGTGCCTCAAGTTTGTTCGGAGTTGTTTCAAAGGCTAGCAAATCTGGTCCAGCTTCTGCTAAAAGCTGGATGCGACGTCGATGAAAATCCTTCAGTTTTTCTAGGGTCATTTCTGGTCCATAAATGCCACTGTAGCAGTAGATGATAACACTGAGAAACTGAATGTACTCAAAATTAGTTCAGAGATTAATACTAGGACTATGGATATACCTGTACTCTGAACCATCAGCTAGGTAAGCTCCATAGCTTCCAATGGATGCAGCCACCAAAGGAGGTTGAAAGTCCTCTATCTCAGTCTTACAATTCCAAAAGGCATCCCTTGTCTCCAGCGCAAGTTCTACACTTCGTTTCATTAGTGTTTCTGCTTCAGAAAGAGATATTCCTCTCGAAAGGAAACCAGGAATGGTCGCCTGTAATGTAACATGATATTCATCCTCACAAACCAATGTAATAATAAAATCTCATTCTTCAGCAAAACACTTGAAACTAAAGAAGCTCTAAATAAGTACAAAATGCATAACAAAACAAAATTAAAGAAAATAATATACTACCTGATATGAAGCTGTTATTATAACTTGTGCCCCGGATTCTAGATACTCCCAATGTACCTGCCAAACATTATAATACTTTTAGATCACCATGTAGACTTATCGTGAGGCATTACTCTAACCAAATTGTAGGACGATGTGATTTCAATATGTGCTTCTGTATTCAAACCATAGTATGAACCATACGTGCATTCGCATTCGCAAAAGAAAAACACCCTCAAAGAATGATAAATACCATACTTTTGGATTAACTATTTATTATGAGGTAGATAAGCCTAAAAATAAAAATAAAAAACATTAAAAAATTGGAAAAAAACAACAAAAAAAAAACACAAGAATGTTTGAATAACATTCGCATTCGTTTTCCAACGTATGAAAACGAATGTTATACTAGACGAACACGAATTTTACGTACTATGATTCAAACAATGACATAAAACATGATCACGAACTAACACATGTGCATGTGAAATAAGAGCCACGCCATTGGGTACTTAAACCAGGGAAGATGGGATTGGTGGTTGAGTTGATGGCTTCAGAACCTTCATATTTATCAACTACAGTGATAATCTATGTAGGCAACTTTAATCACCACCTTTACCTATCCTATAAAAGTTGACTTTGAGTATAGAGAAGAATGTCACATAGCATAAGCAATGAAAAACCTTGCCATCAAGCATTTCTAGAGGAAATTTGAGTTACGACAAGATGAAGAAATTTTTGTCACGCCACATAGTCTGTAAATGGGCTAACATTCTAGTCTACATACTCAAGAGCAAACTACAAGATACTAGGTATGGACGGACAAGTCCATGAGATCAGATTGGAATACAATGTTGGCATTGTTGAGGACCATAGAGACTAAGTTTATCTACGTAAGCAGTTGTATTATAATGCAAACAAGAAACAATTCAATCAATCGAGACGACAATATCCTTAAACAGTTGCACCAAACCAATTGATGTTAAATCACAAGAAGGCTGGATGTTGTTTTCTCAAGAAGCTACTTGGGAGACTCTTGGCACAAGGCATATAATATCAAAGTGCCTAGCTAATAAAATTTAAGTGTACAATAAAAGAGTATGCAAGCAACTCTGAAACAAAAATGGAAATACAAACAATCCCATACACGGAAAGTCAAGTGTATCGCATAGAAGAAAGAGGAAGAGATATGTACAGAAAACAATTCAAGAAGACACATCAAGACCCTTGCCCCCGCACTTGGCATCCATCAAATCATTATCCAATAAAAGCACACAAATTGATCCTTGTCATTTCTAACCTGGCCCTGTCTCTGTCTAGGCCATTTCTAACCCAGCTGAAGTTTTCTAACCAAGGTGCTGCTAATCTTATGTACTATTTTCTAACTCAATTTCTGCCAAATTTTGTGCTATTTTCTAACCTGACCCATGTTTTCTAACCAAGCCCATATTTTCTATCCCGGCCATAAAATTTTCTAACCCGGCTATAAAACTTTCCATATTTACTAGCCTGGCTAATACTTTTTAACCAGGCCATATTTTCTAACCCAACTTTGATTTTTGTGGTGAGTGAGAAGAGGATTGTGTTCCGACAGAGAAGCAGATTTACATGCTGCAGCAGGAATTAAATAGATTGAAGCAGTACACAATAATCAGATTCTTGTTGTTATCGCTGAGACAGGTTCAAGTAAAATAACTGAAGTTACTTGATACTTTGCAAAAGCAAGATACACGACTAGAGGCAAGATCGGTTGCACATAACCACAAAGGATGGCAACTACATTTGTAGCTAAGAATGGTCGTCATGGCTACTAATATAGCAGATGCATCTTTGACCAGGATTTACTATGTGGTAGATACAGGATTCACAAAACAAAATGTATACAATCCTAAGCTAGGATTGGATTCTTTAGTTATCGCTCCCATTTCTCAAGAATTTACAAAGCACAGGCCTGGCATGGAGAGTTGGTTGAATTGGACCACAAAAACCCTAACGTCTTTATACTGAAAGGTCATATAGGAATCAGATGTTACCCACAACTGTACCTGAAATCCACAGAATCAATCTAGGTTTTATGACCATCAATAATTTGTTGTCCTCCGATTTCAAGGATGCACCACAGCCACAGACTCTTCTTGAGGCAATGGAACAACTATATAGTTTGGGGGCATTAGATGAGGAAGTGCTTCTTACAAAGCTTAAGACGAAGATGGCAGAACTCCCATTCAAAGCATCCCTGTTGAAGTTACTACTTGTGATTTATATTCCTTTTTACCTACCAATGGGAGCTTTATGTTTGGTTATCTTTATTTGTGCTTGAAATTGTTTTCATTGCATGACTGGGATTAATTTGTCATTGCTTGCTATGGACCTTGATAAAAATTATGGTTATTCTCTCAAGTATAAGCTAGATGTTGTTAGTCCGAGGAAGAATTTCACAAAAGACAAGAGGGTTATTGCAATAGCTTTCTTTTTTCATGCAGGAAAGAATCAGCCCATGTATATAAATCCTGGGAGTGCTCTTTTCCAAACGCAACCTGATTAGGTTATCTATTATCAACTTGGATGAAGACAAAGGAGTACATGAGAGAAATTATAGTAGCCAATCTGAAGTAGTTTGTAGAGCTAGCACCTCAGTTATTTAGTGTTGTAGATCCGGCATAGTTAAGTAAGACGGAACTTAGGAGGAAGTATGGAGAGCTTAAACTATGTCCAGGATGGTATACATAGTGGACAAAGAACTTGTTCATCATTGGTTTTCATCGAAACACACTATGAGACTTGTTCGTTATAGCTTGCTAATGGCATAGTGTGTGAGATCTTATAGCATCGTGTCCATATAATATGTATTCTCATCCTGATTAAGAACATTAATCATATTAGCATAAGAACATAACATAATAGCAAAGAGATATTGTTATGATGTTGGTTCTTTCATATGGTATCAGAATGTTTCTCTCTCCACTTCATGATATATATGTTATATATATTCACAGTACACTTCATGATATATATATGTTATATATGTTCATAATCAGATGGTCTAAGTACTTCTTCTTCTTCTTCTTCTTCAAATATTGAGATTGAGACCCCGGACAACAAGAGGCAACAAAGTCATCTCACAGGTCCACTGAACCGAAACTCAAGGATATCCCTCCAAAGCTCTACCCTCAAATCTTATATCTCTATTTGCATTATCTATCTCCTTTTCAAACCACTCCAGGTAATGGAGGTGCAATAATATCAATTGTAATCTTATATCTGAAACTTATCATGACCAAATGAGGAAAGCACCAAAAATTTTGACCCAAAATTCCAAGCTGGGGGCGCAAAGTTACACAATTTTGGAGCAAGTGTATTCCACCTTTTCCTCTTCCAAGAAGAAATCTGGTTTTGATTTTGTTACACATGCTCGAGTGGCATTAAACCCATCACTTTAGTTTTATCCATATTTATCAAAAAACCTTTGTCCATACAAAATAGTTTCAAGGCATTTAGATGTCTTTGTAGTCCCTCTGGAGAGTCAGAAATCAGCATAATATCATCAGAGTATAGTAATATTTGTATAGCTATACCCGCTAGGCATGCTCCTAAACCCCCAAATCTGTCTATGTAATGTGATACCTCATCTATATACAGACCGAAGAGAGCGTGTGATAGAGGGCATCCTTGTCTCATTCCGATTGTGCTAGCCACCACCTCTGACAAGCAACGACTTTTTTATAACAAGCGAAAATAGCCTATAACACCAAACAAGAGATTACATCTGAAAATATTAATGTCTTTGAGAATAATTAAAAATAATGAAACTTAAATACAATGCCATGAAATTCAAATCTATCTCACATGATATGATCTAAATGCTGGAAGGGATGGTTATTGATTAGCTATTGTTGTTGTGGTCTTCAATGCATGTGATTGGACAACACAGGGTTGGACTGAACATACTGTACTTTCATATGTAGCAATGGGGATGGTCATGGAACGCGACAGCATTGATAGTAAACAACTAGCAAATGGTGGTTGAGACAAGCATAGGATGGACTTTGTTACGAAATGATGCAAGTTGGTGTCTTACAATGCGCAAGTGGCACTTAGCAAACAAATTATTAAAGAGAAATAAAGCAAAATCAATACAGAGCAAAGACCAAGAAAGACAGATGAGTTAGATATGAGCAATACATAATAAAGCCATGAACTGAATGAAAAATGCATGGTAGGAGAAATGTGTCCATAAAATAAACTTGAATGGAAAATACATTGTAGGAAAAATGCTTTCAAGGACTCCCAAGAATATAAAGGAGGAGGAGGAGGAGGAGGAGGAGGAGAAGAAGAAGAAGAAGAGTACTTGCTTGATGAGATCTGGTCTGGTCAGAAGGCAGAGGGCGCTCCATAGAGGGTCGTTGATATTAGCTCCTAAGAATTCGAGGTGAGTAGCGAGGCCACCATCGATTGCGAGGCAGCCCCCACACTGCTGCAACAGAACATCCAGGCGCTTGAAGGGGTTCAAATCCAACCTCATCTCTCTCTCTCTCTCTCTGCTCTGCTCTGGTCTGCTCTAGTCTGGTCTGGTCTGGTCAAGAATCGGTCAAGCAACACGAGGGATTTGGGAGAAATCTCGCTCTGTGGGCCGATCGATGCAAATAGATATGAAGAATACAACGCAGAAATCATCTCAAAAAGTAAAGCCATGAATGAAGAAGAGATAAAAAGGTAAAGGGGTTTGCATCTGGTCCTGTTTTTTTTTTTACATTACACACTTTAGTAGCTTTGATTCTTGAATAGAAGAATTAGAAGAACATATAGATATGAAGAATACCAACATTAGTATCGGTCGGATTATAAAAGCCCGGGACGTGAACGGAAAATGCATGGTAGCAGACAAAATGTGTCCATCGATTGTACGGTCTCGTGATGAAGCAGAGATGCTAAGCATTTCAATATGAGGAAGCCATTTCGTTAGCTCAAGCGTTTAATGGCTTCATTCTCAAGGTTTCGAGTTCAAATATGACCAAGACCATACAACGTTATTGATACATACGACTATAAAACATGTTTACACTCCTAGGTTCTCCTTATATGAATTAAAGACTACTCGTGAATGGGAACAAACATGGTCCTCCTTACATGGGTGAGCACACATACTTGTTTATTTTTAGTATTTTTTTCATGTATTAACTACTCATGATGCGAACAAACATGGGGCGAAGAAGAAGAAGAATACTTGTTTGATGAGATTTAGTTTGGTGGAAGGCAAAGAGCTCTCTAGGTAGGATCATTGATATTAGCTCCTAAGCATTCGAGGTGAGTAATGAGACCACCATCAATTGTGAAGTACCCTCCAAACTACTACAAAAGAGCATCCACCTACTAGAAAAGGGGCCGAATGCAACCTCATATATGTCGAGGAATTGAGCAGGCATAGGCAAAACTTTTTGTATTTAGGGTTTCGAACATACTAGATGCTCTGAATGTAGTCACAAAGTGTCCTCTTGTTTAAACACTGCCCTAAAAGAGAACAATAGAGATAGATAGATATATATATATATACAAATCCCATACATTTCTATTGTAAAAAAACAAAGCATTTGGACATATATATACATGTATGTGTTAGTCATTGTGATATTTTGGTTACACGTCACAATCATGATGCCCACTATGTTTCTCCGAAATCGCGTGTCATCATTTTTCATGGGTTTCTCTTTACTTTACTTTTCTCTAATAATCGGTCTTTGTAGGATAAATCCTAAGGCAATTCGTATGTTTGAATCATGTGTTATCTTGTAATTTCTCCTTCATCCTTGTGAAGGTATTCATATAAGGATGATAAATTGCATTAACTAGGGAGTCATGTGAGATTAATGTTCTATCTTTATGGGACGATTGCATAATCCAATACCACATGAACACTAACCTCATTGTGAGTTCTTGATGTATGTTTGAGTTTCCATCACTTTTTCCAATAGAAACGAACCATTTCACCCAAACATTCACACTAAGGAGAGGCACAAGCCAAATTGAAATAAAGAGTGACAAGCAATTTGTTAATGTATCATTTGGCATGCACTTCAGAGTATTCCAATAATGGTCCATTGGTGCTTCATATCCCTACTAACATGTTGTGACATTCAATTAATGAGCAACATTGATCGTTGAGCTTTGTTTGTTTTAAAAGTTATGAACACATAGACTAAATATATTCGAGCCCTACATGTGTATATAATAGCACATTGTCACTCACATAAACATATCCATTGTAGGTATGGCAAAAATGTTCAACGCATGTTGCTGTCGTGTTCAACGCCCACTAAAGTAAGCCCTCGTAGCTTCCAATTGATGAAGTTGCCAAAGGAGGTTCAAAGTTCTCCTCTAGTTCACCTATAAAAATTCAAAAGGCATCCCTTGCCTCAAGTTCTACATTTCGTTCCATTAGTGTTTCTACTTCATGACGAAATATTCCTCTAGAAAGGAAACCAAGAATGGTCACCTGCAATGTAACATGATATAGCCTCACAAAAACATGTAACAATAAAACCTCATTCCTCAACAAAAGACTTGAAACTAAGGAGACTCTAAAAATGAAGTACATATCGCATACACATAATATACTACCTTAAATGAAGTTATACTTATTACTCTAGCTACTCCCAATGTACCTACCAAAGGATATAATCCTTTATCACGAGGTATTACTCTTACCAAATTGTAGGATGATGTGATTTCAATATGTGCTTCAGTATTCAAATGAATGAAACCCAAAAGAATGTGAAAACAAAGGGAATAAAATGTTGTCTAGTCCCTGAATTTTTATTGGAAGATCATGTTGACAACCTCAAAAACTTACGCAAAAGAATCAATGTGCATTCAAAATTTGTTCATCAAGAACTATTCGAAGATCTGGTTGCCTCTCACACAACTTATCCAAAAGAATCTATTTAGGGCTTAAGGTTTAGGAATCCACATGAATCAAAAGAGTCAATTTAGGGCTTAAGGTTTAGGGGACCACATGAATCAATTCGTTACATGGACTCTACAGAAGAATCATTTGGTTACACATACATAGATGTCACTTCGGAATTTGAGAGTGTGGCTTTACATATTTCCCATCATTTTGGTGCACGTTGTCCTCGCCAAACCCTTTATGATTCACATTTGAAGCTAGATTATGTTTTGTGGACACATGATGATGGGCAACACCCCATATTCCTCGGGCAGGATTTGCTTTGGCTAAAAACCCTAAATCCTAAAGGAGAGTTTCGTGAAAACGTATCCCAATAGATGGGGGAATGTGGACATGGGCATGATCTCTTTGCCATATTACATGATACTGGAGATCTTAATGATATGTAATTAAAAGGCATTGTACATTAGCTTGGTGTATCAAACTCGACAATGTGATTGGTAGTTAGTCCAATAAGATTGAGAGAAAAGTAGAAAAGGGAAACAAACAAAACTAGTTAAGGGATGAAGAAACAGGAGCAAGAGGCCTTGCTCTCTCTATATTGTTGTTACATTACATTACAATGCATCATTTTAGCAATCACTCTTACAAAATGGGTTCGTTAGTACATGGTCTGTACTTTACATGTGTGAGTGTGAGTGGGGATCAAAACAATTCATCCACTCTTCACATTGAATGGGCTTTGTTTAAGAAACAATTTCATATGTTAGCTTAGATCAGAAAGAATTCATTGAATGTGCCTTTTTTGGCTCAAAAAAAATTGATTCAAGGAGATTAGGGTTTTAGATACATCTTTGATGTATTTGCATGTGCTCTCTGAGTGCATTATTCTCTTACTTGGACAGAATATGCTCTCTTCATTGCTGTTAACTAAGTCATTCTTTGTAAACCAAGGTTGCATCACGTGCTACAGTTAACTGTTCATGCATCTTACAAATACTTGGTAAGCCATGGAACTTCTTGGTCTTCTTTCAAAGCAAAAGAGACATCATCACTGCAAAAATTCAAGGAAAATACCAGATATGAGCACAACAATGGTTGGAAAAAACAAACTAGTGTAAAGGAATAAAACAATCTTACGTTGGGAAATTTAACTGCATCTTTTGAATGCGATGATGAGAACCTGGTTCACATAAAATTAGTCGACAAGCACCTAATACACACCTGTTTAATAATGCCAGATTGACATCTCTCAATCAGAAGTAGCCATTTATATATCACTGTGGTTCATTCTTCTTTTGCTAGTAATCACTATGTGTATCATTTATATGCATTACTTACCCCACAGAAAGCAAAGTATCCCAGTCAGTAGGGTTTTCGCTATTATTTCTACAAAGAAAGGAGAAAGTCGATGCCACCTGCAAAATATGTATGGGAGATGCAAACAAAACCATCAATATATATAAACTATCTATGCATATAGATACAAGGATAGTCAGATATTTTAGTGTTATCTTTTACCTTCTCAAATGTAGTCTCCACCATTCCAGTTTTGTGTTGTTCATACACCATAGAGACTAGGAATATTTTCGCTTGTTTAGAGCATCGTCCCATCATCTGCATCCAAATTAAGCACCTTATGAAGCTTTGTTACATGAAATGGACCTTTGTTTTCCATCAATAGAAACACAGCATCATTGAAGTACCTTAATGTGTGGAGCTTGGAACATTTCTTTTATTGCTTCTTCCACATCTTTCATTCCAACTAGATTGTCCATAACAGCAACACCCCTGACTGCAGTACACACTCGAAGAGTTCAATTAGCCACCACGTAACGCCTAAACAAGTGGCATCAAATAAAAGCACACATATACCCACCTTTATTTGGGTTATTTGAGCATCTTAACTCTGCAACCTCAACTGCTCGCCGACAAAGCTCTAATGCACGACGCGCATCGCCAGAGATGGCTGCAACCTGAAAAACATAAAAAACATATATAATGGAACAATAAACTGAGTATTGTATAGGCATAATTACAGAATAATAAGTTAGCTACATTGGATATGCATATGGTTTTTTCACCTTGCGTGATGCAAATTCAATAGCTTGCTTTTCAAAAGCATTTATTGCCTTGAGACGAGATGAAATGACAGTTTGCAGTTGTTCATGGGAGTATGGGCTGAAGGAGACCCGTTGTAGACCCATCCTGCTAGCAATTCGAGGAAGCAACCTTTCTGGTAGATCTATTGTGTTTGCAATACCTACAAATCCAGAAAGCAATAAAAGTCTCAATAAACATTAAAGAAAACTTTCATCGAAAAAAAACCCTGCATAATTTGCTTCTAACACTCACCAATGACAAAGAGCCGGGAGTGAGGACGAGTTGGCCAATCAAAGATATTATACAGGACCTGAATCAAAATTTTGAAAGCTTTAGCTATAGATATTTTGCCAAAGTGTGATATTAAATGAAATAATTTGGAATAAAATGTTACTTACCGATTGATTGCGAGTGACCAAGAGATCCAACTCATCTATAAAAAGAATGCAAGGTCTTGTATCAGCCCTCCTTGAAGGCTTTGGATTACAGAACCGCTCATCAAGCAACTGCAAAGCCTTCTTCCATCCAACATGATGGCCGGTAAGAGCTTCATATAGAACCTGCAAAGACATAAAGAGAAAGGTATATAGAATGGTTCTGTAGTCCATCTTATTTATCCATTTGTAGAGTACACACCGTGTAAAGATGTTCTGGCGAGGTCAGCCTTAATCCATTGATCTCAACAAACCTATATGGATTCATACTTTGCTCCTCATGTTTTCTTTTCAGCTTTTGCATTACCTCCATCACAGTAGCAGTCTAGAAAGAGAAGAAATTTTCAGTGTGAACATCTTTTTTTAGAGACAGTAATACAAAAAGTCAAATGATCTAGCTAACCTTGCCAGTGCCTGGAACTCCACTTATATATAAACAATGACCAAGGCTTTTATCACCGGCTAATACTGCATCAGTTACGAATGAAGATATCTCCTTCATCTCCCTACAAAAAATTACCATAAGTTAATTATTCAACTATTTTTTTGTAGATCTAACTACATCAAAAAATAACTCGCATTAAAAACCACGGCTGAAATTGGCACCTCTCTCTACATGGCAATGCTTCGGGAGTAGCAGTTAACCGCAAAGCAGCTCTTGCTCTTTCAAAGGTTGTCATAGGTTTTATCCTTGCATTCTGAGGGATTGACTTTGCACCTATCTTCAGGTTTCCACCTCGAGAATTCTGTTACAAAATAGAAGCAAAACAAATTAGTGCTACAATGCAGCACACCCTAAAACGCTGACCATATTCCCTACACCCTAAAATCTAATACATAAAAACCTATACAAAAGCAAAAAAAAAAGTCCAATCTCAGGTTTTGAAAGTGTACATATATACACACACATATGCATATAGATACATGTGTCTGTATCCTAAAGCCAAAAACATAAATCTTAAACCCCAAAAATGCAACATGAACAGATAACCAACCGCTGCCTTTGATGGTGTGCATGGCTTCAGTAGAGAGTCTCCCTGTATTCGGGAGTACAGTTTCTTTCTGCCTTGAACTAATGCATCATCTTCACTATCATCTGCATCTTCCTTGGCTTCATACACTTCATCTTCAAGATCATCAGATGATGTGTGACCATCCATCTCCATGTCTGATATGCGCCTGAAAGTCTCAAATTGGTTGTCATACTCATATTCACATAGGAAAACATCATCTCCGTCTCTGCCTGCATTCCGAAACTCATTGGGGCTCATCACAAAGCATTTTCTTAATATAGATTCAACCTGTTTGAAGCCATAAAGAGTCAGAAGTCAGTTGGCCATAGTTATTCCATACATATTGCAGAACCGGTTATCTAAAGATGGAGACAACTCAATCAATCCACTTTAGAGTGTCTTAAGCTATCACAAAAAGATCAAGCATGTTACAGAAAGTCATGCTCATCAGATTTATTACAGAGAATTCCTAGGTATGTATAACCACTTTCAACCCATAAAGACCGGCATAACAAGGATATAGTATGTCTCACAAACCTCGTTCTCATCTACTTGATTTCCGAGGAACAATTCTCTCCTAAGATTGTGAGGCTGGCGCCCGATAGATGTCTCTTCAGGGATAACATACCAGCGCCCTCGAAACCACAAAGACCCATCTACATCATTCTTCCATAGTCTGCAAAATTAAGTTTTAGGTTTAGATTGGTGGGAATGATAACCAAAATGCGAGTTGGAAGGGTGTTTAATTAATAGGAGAGCAAGGGAAGGTATCCATTACAGATTTGCACCAAATGGCATCATTCCAACACAGCATCATTCTTCCATGGTATGCAATGTGGATATGAGTATGCTCATTACATCATAGGAAAGAAATATACAGTCTTTTCATGAATCTAATGTCATAGTTCTTCATAATATACAGTATTGTAGCTGTCTGATGCATCGTTAACAGAAACCTTAGTGTATATATACAATTCACCTTTAAACAGAATATGTGTCAGATGGCATAATTCTTTCATTTACTTTTGAATTCAACCAGTAGGAAGCGTATAGCTTAGATATAATATATTGTTGCAACTTGCATCCAATAGCATTCGTTTAAATGGGTCTCTGTATTATGTGCTGTTGATCTTATAAGATCATTGATCCAATGATTGCATTATATATGTGTCAATCAGTAGTTTGCAATAAGACGATAAAGAGTATGAAATATCAAACGCCTAATTCTTCCAATGGAATTACAGCACGAGAAATACCGTTCAATTCGAGCTGCCCAAAGCTTGCTTGCCAATAGCAACTCACGGGCTGTCTTGGGTGCCTCCATATCTTTATGAATCCCACTTGTTTGCGGTAAATCGGCTTCTGCAGAAGGGTTCAATGCGGCCGCACATTTCGGACACAACCAATCGCCTTCCGGAACCTTCTTCAGCGGAGGATTGTTACATTTCAAATGAATACCTCGAGAACAATTATCGCACTCCACGAGCTTCCCTGCTTTTCCACAAATAAGGCAGCCCTCGACCTCTTCATCAATTTCCTCATCGGTCCTCCTCACATATACATCGTCCCCGACACTGAACTTCACCCTGTCTATAACCACATGATCAAGCCACTTCCTCTTCAGCCTTTTTGAGGGCGTCAAAATGGTAGCATTGGGCGAGCTAGGGTTCAATTTCTTCTCCGAACTCTTCCTCTTTGGAGTAGACGGAGCAAATTGTAGAGCTTTCACCACATTCTGTTGTTTCTTCACTGAATCCTGTGTTGGAACCACAGCTGGAGTCTTCTCTGCTAACCTTGGTGAAGCTCTCCTGATCAACGAAGGCTGACGAATCGGTGTTTGTGATGAGGCTACTTCTCCTTCATCAGAATGAGTTCCTCTGGTTTTTTGAGTCGCATCAGGTTCAAGATTTTCCTTTGAGATTTCTTTCTCTGATGATGATGAAGAAGAAGAAAGCGGCCCTGCATCAAACCCTAATTTCCTGGGTCGAAAACGAGTGGATTGATCACCAATCTCGGGTGTCTGTGGCGTGGACTTTCTAGATGATTTGTTGGGCGATGGTGTACAATCATCTGGAAATTTTTTAAACAAAGTCAATCAAACACGAAATTGGCGCAAATTAAGACAATCCGAGGGGATCAGATTAAAACAAAACGCAAATTTGTTCATTCTGAGGGAGACAAAACTCCATTAGCTCATTTCTTACCAGCTCAAAAGAGAGAAATGTTTTGTTTTTGTACAATCAATCAAGATGCAAATCTCTCTATTCAAAACAATTCAGAAGCAAAATGAACTAATTTAACGCAATTCCAGATGCGATTTCATATTCCATAATGAGTAAAGCAACAATTCGATCATTTCAGAAGAACCCACAAGCAGTTACATCTCTATATCTGTTCCATACAGATAGAATTGCAGACAGCACCAAAGAAAAGTAAAAAAATTAGATCTTTCTTTCTTTCTCACATTGACTACGCCAATGTTTCGAGGAGAAACAGAAGTTACCTGCAGAAGAATCAGGTCCTCTTTGGCGTTTCTTGGCAGAGCTCTGAGGACACGGAAGAGCTTCTCTGCAAGGAGTGTTGCTCAGTGGGGGTTTCCTGCACGAGATCTCCATCGCTGTCAAAAGCAGAGGAGAATGGAGGGAATAATAAAACCCCTGAGAGGATAAAGATTTAGAGTGTTCTGGAGAGAGCTGGAGGGAGAGACACAGAGAGAGAGAGAGAGAGAGAGAGAGAGAGAGAGAGAGAGAGATCAGATAAGGGCGATGGGAGCTTAGACAAACAGAAGAAGAAGAAGAAGAAGAAGAAGAAGAAGAAGAAGAAGGATCATCAATTCACCATAGCCTTAATAAGATATATACCCAACAACATATACACTCTTCTTCTTCCTCCTTCTCCTCCTCCTCTCTTCCTCTGTGTCTGAGTGGGTAGAGAGAGAAAGAGTGAGCTGAGTATGTATGTGAGAGTGTGAATCTGAGTCTGTGCTTAGGGTTTCCTAGGCTTATTTAGGGTTAGTGGAGGGGTAACGGCACTCTCTGAGTGAGAGACTCTGCTAGAGAGAGAGAGTAGAGAGAGAGTAGAGAGAGAGAGAGAGATTTGTTAGGTTTTAATGGCGGGAAAATGTGGTTGAATGGCGGGAAAGAAAGAAAGAGACGACAGAAAACCAGAATCAGATACATACATACATACATACATACATACATACATATCATGTATGTACATAAAATGGATGTATGTTATGTTATGTTGGGTTATGTCCATAGTAATGACAAATGTCCGGTTTCACACTGGTGCCAAGGAGGGGGACCTACTGCTTTTGGGCGCCCGCCCATCTCTTTTGGACACCCATCCCCCCCCCCCCCCAATCTGTAGAAGAGCCCTCTCGAACCATTCTTCCTTACCTTCTTCGCCTTCTCTTCGCCCGTCGTGTTCTCGAACCATTCGTCTTTTTTTTACCCCCCCCCCCCCCCCCATTGAATAATGGGACACGACATCGAACGTGAAGGCCGACTAGAAACCGTATTGCCCGGACGGAAACCGCGGCTCGTAAGATGTGCCTGGTTTACGTGAATTGAGAAACCCTAGTTTGTGAGCATCGAGATATAATACATACATTAGTAACGAGGGAATTAACAAGGCATTATGCTTCTCCTTCTCAAGGTTTTGCATCCATGCTTTGTGCTTCTTGAGTTTGTGTCCATGAATCTGTTGCATTAGTTGAAACTCAATTGCTTGTCGATGCAAAGAGCTACAAAACATGTATGTCATATGCTTTAAGCCCACTCCCACGCATCCAAATAAAATGTCCGAAAACATATGCATATATATCATTTATATTAAAGCATAAGCACCAAGCGGTAGCATCTCAACGTACATCCTCACACACGCACCAACATGCAATGCCTCATCAATATGTGCGAAGGGATAAAATCATTTTCTTTATGCTTTAAACCTATAGCCTATAGGTATAAATTTTCTACCTTTTTCTTTCTCATCTCTTAGGTTACAAGTTACAACCCCGGTCCCCAACAATACACCTAGCCACACACAATTTAGCTACACCACGATAGGGCATTCAATGAACGAGTCATGAACATGTGGCAAGGATATGGAGAATCAAGGAGATGTGTCTACCATAATCCCGATGTTCGAGATGGTGCTACGAGAACAAAGGGCTATGATAGAGATTAGGGTGGGTTGTAACGAGATCGTCAAGTGGGACAACAAACCACGATGTCGCAGAAATTTGTGCTTGTGGGACTAGTAAGGTTTTGAACCAAGTAGAGAGGTTTGAAAGACCACACTCGGTTGTTTTACTTTTGGTAGTTGTGGGAGCACTCAAATTTGTGCCTATTAGACCACGTACAAGAATGATTTTACCTTCTTTAATGTGTGTTCCCATGCCCAACAAGGTGGCGTGTTCCGAATTATAGTTGTGTTGTGTGTTTGTGTGTGCAATTATTCTTGAATTTGTATGTGTGTTATTTTATTTAAGTACGTGTGCATGCGTCTTATGCACAAACATGCACATGGAATAACTTGCATTGATCTACAATTGTTAATGATCATATGTATGATACATATACTAATGAGGGGGGTTGTGTGTGTTGCGTTGTCCACGTGCGCGCGCGCGCGCGTGTGTTTGTGTGAACGTGTATGGATGTAGAATTGACTTTGCTACAAATTGTGTTTTCATATTAATGCACACTTGTATGTTTGGTTTCATGAGTGAGTGTGCGTGTGTGTGTCTTTTGTGCATGTGTGTTATATTTTGGCTATTTGGGAAAAGGAATTTTAGGATATATGAGGGTTTTAAAGTATGGGGGAAAGGTGGATTAGGAGTACAAATTTAGTGGCAGGTAGACAAGGTGTTCATGTTTTTATTTTAAACATATGAGGATATTTTGGGCACATAATGTTCTCCTCTATGTTTGCGTGTGTATGGGTACGTTTGTGTATAGATAAACGCAAAGGGGAGGAGTGGAATAGCATGAACCTTAGGCTCAACATTGAGCCTAGGTTTGGGTAGATAAGTGACGAGGTATAACATCAACCTCCTCACCCTAATGTACATGATAGTGCATGGAAAAAGGGTGCCGTGTATCGTGCAACAACTCCTCTTGTCATATAGCTACCCAACATGTTTGCGGTGCAGCTTTGCATGATGGTCAATGGTAGACCATGTTATCGCCTCTTCTCTAAGGAACAATGTGTGTTCCTCCTAGTGGGTTGGTTCACATAATAACTCTCATTGTCCCCCAGGAATGCTCGACCTCGGAACTACTACCGTTGGTCGAACCCGAATCGGGAAGCGTTGTTGTCTAGGCTTTCGATTCTTGAAGAGAGGGCTTGTTGAGTGCGGATTGTTGCACATTTTCTTCTTGTTCGGCATGTCAGGACTCTGTTCGAGTGGGTGGGCCCCATGGCACGCCGTTATGGTGACGAGGTCTTCCTCCTTTGCGTGTTCGTTGTGTACTCATAGCTTGAACCAAGCGTGCCATATCTGATAAGCCTTAATATGTTGTTCTAAGATATTTATTATAGCTAAATACTAGATTTGAATGAGTTACTTAACTACTATAATGAGGCAATTATATATTGTGCTCTACCAATTAAGCTAATGTTAAGCAATATTTTTACTCTTTACAATTGCATCATTCTCTAGAATTAATAGTTTATCTAGTTGGTTAGGTAGGGCCACATAAATTATGTTGGTTCTAAGGTATTCATTACATCCAACTTAAAAGAAAAATATCCCTAAAAGCTATATAATGAGCAAGAGATCTCATTGTTGTGTTTGCTCATTTTGGGATTTGAACTCACAATTACAATGACAAATTGATTAATGAATCATCATTTTTTCTCCTCACAATCTACTTTAATTCCTTTGATAAGGACAAGTGCATGCTCAAAAGAAAATGATATGACACATGTTAAAAAGATAGAATAATATTCTTTATCCAACAATAGAGTTCCTGACCATCATTGTAGGGTTTGCTTATTTTAGGATTCAAACTCCCAATCTATAATGACAAATAGAACACCATCATGGATTAGGGAATAGGATGGCACTTGGGAGGCCTGCTACAACCAAAGCCATGCCATCGTCGATTGTAGACTTGTCATACCAAATATATGGGATCTATAATCACTCTCCTCCAACAATCTACTTTATTTTATAGTAACTAGTTCATGCTTAAAGAAAATGAAGCGGTGCATGTTGAAAACAAAGGATACCAGTTTTATCTTACAAGAGAGCATATCTAAATCCCATGGATGAAGTGCCCTTGTTCAATGACACTTGATCTTCGTGTCAAGTTCAACGTGAAAGAACTTAAGTTCTCTTATGTTCGTCCTTCATATGCCCACTTTGGGGAGTCTTGGAGGACTTGGAAATCGACATAATGTTGTATCCATACCCAAGAACAATGATGACGCAGACGCAGATGCGCATGTCCACATGTTCCTCACAACGTGGCAAGCTAACCACGTTTCCCAACGCTTAGCCGCGGTTGATGTGGATGCATAAAAAATCGTGGAGTTCGGCTTGTCACTCGATGGACAAGCAACAAACTGGCACTCCCAACATGAGTTGGGAGAGTTTCCATCATTTCAAGAGCTTCAGGACAGATTTATCTGACTCTTCCATAAGCAAATCCCCAAATGGGAACTCATCAGCCAGTTCTACGCCATCTCCCAAGAACCCCAAGAATCGGTTCTATAGTTTATCATTAGGTTTTAGAACCTACGATGGTAGTTGGCCCGACAAATCCCAACAGAAGAACTCATGTATACATTCCTCATAGCGCTCCAGGAGCCACTTTAGACGACCTTGGTGTTGCTAGACTTTTCTCAAAACTCGATCAAGCATGTCATCGATCGCATCTTAACCATGGACAATGTCCAAACAAACAATACTCTCTTGATGGCCTCACTACAACGCGCCTTGCTGAAAGCAGAAGAGCTCCGTTTTCAGTAGGCCGTGCAATGCACAACATGTTTGAATACGGGTCATTCGACGGTTGCGTGCACGATGAGGTCGCACTGTCCAATCTATCACTCCCCTGCGCATACCCTTGATCAATGCGAATACAACCTACTGAACAGAGCAATGGCTCCAATGCGCCAAATCGAGCCACCCAATGATTGAATGCAGAATGAGGATCGATTCCGCCAACCGGTTGCTTTCGAGATTCCAAACGACCCCGTTACAAGGACAACTTCTGGCCAACAGAGGATAGATACGGTGATGCCAACTACGACTATGACCAAGACCAATACGAGGAGGAGTATGCGCCTCGGTACCCATGCGAGCCATGAGCCGAGAGGAGGCCAACCAACAACAATCGTTTTGTGAATAATAGGCATTACAGCAATACCGACGCAAACAAGACCAACGACGTAGAGAGGACACTCGACTGGCACTCGTTGATGTCAGCCTAACGAGGATCAAAGGGACGATCGACACTCCAGGTAGACACCACCTTACGATCCTCGACCACGAAATGAACCTGCCTTGCAACCACCACCACCCCAAGCAGATCATGGGAGAGTCTAACCAAGTGGCCCTTGTCATATGTTTCCATTGCCACAAACCGGGGCACTACACCACTCCATGCCCGGACAATGATTGAGGGAAGGCACTGACGGTCAACAAAATCACAACAAAGGTTCAACAGGTCACTACTCACATCAAGGCTCAACAATCGAAATGGGACATTCAAGACAAGATCCACCAAGCAGCTAAAGTTTGGATTGCTAAAGCCCAACAACGCAAATGTTGAATGAATGCAAACAAAAATGCGCGATATCACAATCATCAACCCCCAGGCCTCCCCCTTTGGGAACCACTTGGGGAAGACCCGATTTGGCAGGCTTTAACTAGCTACCAAATATCGATGCCACTAAGTAAGCTACTACATCTCCTTTCTCAATTCAAAGAGACTTGTGGCGACCATGACAAGAGACAAGGAACGACAGAGAGTGCCTCTTCACCATGCCAAATCAAGGGAGGACCAGCAATGATGGATGCACAAAGCTTGACCGTAAAGCTTCTTGTCAAAGGACAGGAAGTATGCGACTATATAATCGATGGTGGCTCCGGAGTGAACGTAATCAATGTTCTTACATGCGTTCGACTTGGGATTACTCAATGGGAAGCCTGCCCATTTTGGCTAAGGATGGCAGACACTTGCTCCGTGAGACCCCTTTGTCTAATTCAACGCCTAGAATTTGTAGTCGGTGGTCATGTTGCAACTAGAAGCCCCATGCACTTACTCGATTATGCCCGAACGACTGCGGCTAAGAACAACCAACATTAAGCCGAATTGACAACGCAATATCATAACATTCCACCAAGGAAAGACCAAGATTCGCGTCCCCACCTAAGAGCGAACAACAACCACCAAGGAAACCACCGCACTGTACGCCAAGGGGGTACATATGCTGAATAGGTTGACAGATGACGAAGTCGAACGATACCTAGACGACAACCCGAAGATCATACCGCAGTACGAAATCGATGTTGTTGAAGCAGTGAGCCCGTATGTGTCCGAGAGGGACACCGAGGCAGAGAACACCTTACGGGAATCAGACCCAGAATCCGTGGACGAATTATGACATGCCCAATAAGCCCTCGAGCGGGAAATGGTGATCTCCTAGTGTGTGCAAGCCTCAACCTTGGAAGAAATCGATTTGGGGACAATTGAGGATCCTTGGACGATTAAAATCACTAAGGAGCTTGCGCCGACCGAGAAATCGGCGATGGTGGATCTATTAAGAGAGTATAAAGATGTGTTCGCCTGGTCATACAGTGAGATGCAAGGCCTAGATCCTCGGTATTACCAACATCAAATTCATCTGAATAAAGATGCCAAACCGGTTCAGTCGAGGCAAGACCACATGAACCCCAACTACGCGGCGAGGGTGAAGGAGGAAATTGACAAGATTCTGCGGGTCAATTGTCATCGTGTCAAAGAAGAATAGAGAAATTCGGGTTTGCATCGACTACTAGAAACTCAATGCTGCCACCATCATCAATGATTTTCCCCTACCTTTCATTGATGGCATATTGGACACAGTAGCAGGCCACGAAATCTATACCTTCCTGAATGGGTTCAATGGATACAAACAAATTCGAATGCACCCGGACAACTAGGAAAAGACAACCTTCGTCACAGAATGGGGCGTTTTCGTGGCTATCACAATGATGTTCGGCTTGAAAACAACGCTGACAACATTCCATCAGATCATTATGGAGATATTTGATGATTACATCCCAACATTCATACATGTATTTCTAGATGATTTTTCTGTCTACGGACGATGACTCGAACATCTAGAACACCTTCGCCTTTAGCTCAATGTCAAGCAACACATATCAACTTGAATCTGACAAAATGTGCATTCGGCGTCACCAGCGGAGCACTACTAGGGCATATTGTTAGCCGTGAGGGAATCAAGGTCGATCTTGATAAAGTCAAAGCTATCCTCGACACACCCGCACCGAAAAATGTGAAAGCCTTAAGCCAATTTCTTGGAAAGATTTGGTGGCATAGCCGAATGGCCGCTACCTGGCGGACTTTGCGACACCCTTACATGCGACTATTCACCGCATACCGTTTCAGTGGACCTCTATCGAGGACGAAGCACACAAGGCCTTGAAAATAATGTTGTCCCAAGCACTCGTCGTCCAACCACCGAATTGGACGCAACTCTTGCACGTTTTTGTCAACACCTCTGATATGGCAATTGGAAGTGCTTCGATGTAGTTAACAACACTCAACTCGTATTGACCGGTCTATTACACTAGTTGACGTCTCTCAATAGCAGAAAAGAATTATTCAACTACACCGAGAGAGAGGCCCTCGGGATGATCTATAGTGTAACCAAGTTTCTGCATTACTTACTCGGTAGTAAATTAACTTTTCATGTTGATCCCTCAATGCTCCTGTACCTGGTCACGAAACAATCACTTATGGGCAGATGGGTTAGATGGATGCTCTTATTAAAAGAATTCGATTTTGACATTCATCACAAGTCAAGGGTCCAACACGCCGTTACCGACTATTTGAGTCAACTCGAGTCCGGGAAAAGAGTTGATGGCGTACAAGGTGACTTCTCGAATGGGGAAATTTTTCAAATCGACTCAGCCAATCCCAATTAGGACCCCGAGGACAAGTGGATTGAGGACATGACATATTTTCTCACCTTTGTCCTGCCACCTATCAACATACCACTGGATGAAAAGAAGCGATTGGCCGTCCGAAGTCGGCAATTCTACTTACTCCACGACACACTATACCATAAGAGTGCAGATATCATCTGGCGACGCGCGCTTCGACCACTCCATTTTGTGGGTCTCGATTTTGTGGGCCCATTCCAACCAACCCCGACACGAATGGGAAATCGTTACATTATTGTTGCGATTGATTGCTGCACCAAGTGGGTCGAAGCCAAAGCACTGAGGGATAACACGACCACATCTACGGCCAAATTCATCTACGAAAACATTTGGTGCATGTATGGATGTCTGATTGAATTGATAAGTGACCAGGGGAGCCATTTTATCAACAACTTGGTACACAACCTCATGAACCACTACGACGTGGTTCATAAGAAGAGCATGCACTATTACCTGTTAGGTAACAGGTCCCTTCGGATGCGAAGAGGAGCACGAATTGAAGAAAAAGGAGAACCGAATCGGTTGACAGCAACTCAGCCGAGGCCAAAAAATCAAACCGATTGTTCTATTTGGTCGTGACCAAAAATTGAATCCAAATCGATTCGACTAATAGCCGAATCATTTGAAGCCGACTCAGGGCTATATCTGTAAATAGAGTTAATGTGCCCTTGTGGGCTATATTTGTAAATAGCCATGAATATTGTATTAGTATAAATACATCTAGGGCAATCATTATTTGATATCATCATCATCATTGTTGTATAGTTGAAAAGTTATAGTTGGTAGTTGCCTTTGTAACTAAGTGAGGGTAAGAGAGTGAGAGTGAGTAACTTCTCCATAGCCATATGCTTAGACGAAGAAGAACTCAAGGTTGGTGCCGTGAAGCTTCTTATTGTATTCCTCTTACTAATAGTGCGATAGTTCGGAGTCTGTGGGCTCCCATGGTTTTTCCCATTTTGGGTTTTCCACGTCAAGTACCTGTGTCTTTGTACTTTCTGCTTTTCTGTTTGTCTGCATATTGTCGTTCTCGATCTTTGCACCTGCATACGTATACGTAACAACCGGTTGTGGTTGGTCAATTCTCAATAATCTTGTATCAGAGCGATGGACGAACATTTTGGCGGAATGTTCAAGTTAATCGGGTCCAACTACTCAATGTGGAAGTCGAAGATGCACGATATGCTTGTGTGCAAAGACTTGTTGTCGGTGCAATACGTTAAGACCAAGTAAGACAAGATCAATGCATCGACTTGCGAAGTTATGCATCTGAAGGCGGCTACATACATAAGGTGTTTTATAGACATGAATCTATACAACAACTTTGATGAAGAGACGAGTGTCGACCTCTGGAAGAAGATTGGCGTAATGTTCAAGAACAAGAACGTTGTGAATAGAGTCTCAGTCTTCAAAAAGATCGTGAGACTCCGGTATCAGGATGGCTTCAGCATGGCGGAGCATTTGAATGCCTTCCAGGGACTTATCAATTAGACCACCTCTCTAGAAGTACCTATTGTTGAAGAGGTATTAGCATTATTATTGCTGGGATCCCTTCTAGACAGTTGGGAAAAGCTCATTGTCGCATTGGGTAATGCCGAACCAGGAGGGAAGCATTTATCCCTAGAGATGGTGAAGTCGAGCTTACTAAATGATGAAGCTCATCAAAACGACAGAGAGTCCATTACCGACCCCAAGGCCTTAGTCATAGAAGGTGACATGAACCGAGGAAGGGGCCGAAATAGAAGTCCCAGGAATCGGGAGAAGTTGGGGACGAGGTCGAAGTCAAGGGGGAGGCCCACCTGCTTCTATTACGGGAATCTAGGGCACTTCCAAAAGAATTATTGGAACTTTTGGAAAGAGAAAGGGGAGGCTGATGGTGTAGGCTCGAAGAAGATTTTAGACAGCAAGAACACCTCGGCTATCGCGACAAGTGGGGAGGAACTATTGCTGATCATTGAGCAGAACGAACTAAATCATGTCGATGATGAATCGTCATGGGTGGTCGATTTGGGTGCGTCGTTTCACCTAATCCCTGACCAAAAGTGCTTCTCATCGTACAAGGCCGGAGACCACAATCTTGTAAAGATGGGAAATGAAGGAGGATGCCAAATTGTCGGCATAGGAGATGTGTGTTTGATGATGTCGACCAGGTGCCGACTAGTGCTAAAGGATGTCCGACACGTTTCAGAAGTTCAATTGAATATGATATAAGTTGGTCAACTAGATGACGAAGGCTACATAGATAACATCCGGAACGACATCATGAAGTTATGCAAAGGGATCCTGATTGTGGCCCGAGCTTGGAAAACTAAAACACTGTATCTAATGCATGCCTGAATATGTTGAGAGGAAGTGAATGTGGCAGCCGACATAGTTGGTGAGTTGTGGCACAAGAGGTTGTGTCACATGAGCAAGAAGGGGATGCGAAGACTTGCTAACGACAACCTCATTCCGGAGGTGAAGAACGTGCAACTTGAGAAGTGCACCGATTGCTTGGCTAGCAAGCAGAACAGAACCGCTTTCCGAACTACGTCCTTGACAAGGAAGAGAATACCGCCGGAACTCATGCATATTGACATATGCTACATAGACACTAAGTCACATGCATGTTCACAATATTTTGTGACTTTCATTGATGACCATAGTCGAAAGTTGTGGGTTTTTGTATTGAAGACCAAGGACCATGTGCTCTCGGTCTTCAAGGAGTTCCAAGCGAGAGTCGAAAGAGAGACCAACGAACAACTAAAAGCGGTTCGAGTGGATAACAGAGGAGAGTACCGAGGATAGTTCGAAGAGTACTATCGGTCGAAGGGAATCCGACTCAAGTATACCGTGCCGAAAATGCTAGAACTCAACGAATTGGCCGAGAGGATGAACCAGACCATCATGGAGAGGGTCCGAAGTATGTTAGCACATGCCAAGTTGTCCAAGACATTCTGGGCTGAGGCGTTGATGACAACAACGTATGTGATAAACATATCACCCTCAACATCCTTGGATGAAGATATTCTAGAAAGGCTGTGGACCAACAAAGACGTATTGTACTAACACCTAAAGGTGTTCGATTGTCTTGCCTACGTGCATGTGGCTAAGGATCAAAGGGGAAAACTAGATCCGAAATCTTGGCCATGCATATTTCTGGGATATGGCGATGACGAATTTGGTTACCGACTATGGAACTTAGCTGACAAGAAGGTCATTTGGAGCAGAGACATAATCTTTCATTGAGGATAAGACTATTGTTGATTGGGAGAAGGAGAAGTCAGATACATCCTCTTGAACAGTCGAAAGTTGGAGTAAATAACATGGAGAGCTGATCGAATTTGAACAAGTCGGGTCGATCGGAGGCTTGTCAGACGCGGAGTTGGATCCAACGAGGAACGAGAAGTAGTCGACTCCAACCCAGACAAAGAACCAACTGAAGGAGAAGAGGAAGATCCTAGCAAACCGGTTGAGGAAAACAAAGGAAGATGATACCCTTTGAGAGAAAGACGTGCCCCTTGAAGATTTTTGGATAAAGAGTATGTATGTACTGCTAACCGACGAGGGGGAGTCGGAAAGCTTCGACGAAGCAAAGAGGGACACCTGTAAAAGAATACATGTGCGGAAGTGTGTGCGATAGACACAAAGTACATAGTCGGTTTCAAAAATTCGACAGTTAGGCAAACACAGAGAGTGGTGAGAGAGAGAGAGCAGACAACAACTTCTAGTACAAAATAATGAACACTCTATAGACTATCTGTGTACATACATTATGCTTAGTGAGCACTTTTATACAAGCCCCTCATGAATGGGCTGACACAAGTACCATCATTACTTTAATGCTCATAAATGAGCCTAACACTATTCCTATTTACTATAATAGGAATATAGGCCTCCAACGGCCTACCGGAATCCCTTCGACTCGGCTCTCGACACTCAGATCTCGGCTTCTTTAGCTGATTTGGCCCATGTTGAGCTTATCTCTCAACACTCCCCCTCAAGCTCAACTTGAGGTCCCTCTGTGTTAGTTCCAGCTGGTTTGTAACTCCCGCCTCTTCTCCTGACGTCTCGACGCCTCACTTGCTCTCCTCGTCCAGTCTGGTCCTGCTTCCCACGACCATTTTGGTCCGACACTTCTTGACTCAACTGGTTCCGTGCACCTCAACCATTACGGTTGGCTTGTCTGCTTCCAAGGCCCTTGTCAACTCCCTCGTTGTCGCGATGTCTTGAAGAGTTTCGGCCAGAGGCGGAAACCGGGAAATATTGGCTACATCGGCGGGGTGCACCATGTGCACTCACCCTTGTATAATTGTGTGAATAATAGGAGTTAAGTCGGGACGAAGAATCCCATGTAAATTGGGATTTATCCCACATTGTAACGCATCCCTCTCCTTGTTCTATAAAAGGAAGGGATGGTCCCTTGTAGAAGGGTTGCCCATTTTGAGTCTTAAGGGTATACCGTTTTGTGTTTCTTTCTAGGGTTAGCTACATTCTTTCTCTTCTTCGTTTCTTTTCTGCTCCTTCTCGAGGAGTCGAGCAGTAGCTATGACGACAAGCTGTTAGGTTAGTTTCTCTTCTTCTGTGCGTAGCCGGCTCACGGCCAAGGTGGTATCTCTCCCTGTTGTAGGTTGCTTCTGCTCGGCCTCCTGTGTAAGACCCCGCTCGGCGCGATGAGCCCGAGAGCTCCCCGACGACGGCTTGGCGGCAGACTGCTATTGCGACCTAGCCTACCTCAGTCCGAGTCGGAGTAGGAGTTGTAACTCACTCTTGTAATCATATATATATATATATATATACAGGGTTGTGCATATTTGTGTCTCTGTCGGTGTCAGGTGCTTTCCCTTCCCTGTGTTTCCTGTACATAAGAGGTGTGCGTTGTGTCGGTGTTGCGCGCCTGTTCTCACCCTCTCTTCCTCTCTTGCGTTTGGTAGCCACCGGTACGCGTCCGGAATTGCTCCGGTTCGCGCCACCACCAACGCAGCCGGGACCGAAGAGAAGTCGGCTTCCTACGCTCCGTCACTCTCTAGTCCAAGACCCCCGTGGTCTCGCCCCCTTCTATACGCAAGCGCGAAACATCGCGACAACGTATTTGGCACCCCTCGACCCGTCGGCTCCTCCATCTCGGTGTCGGCTTCAACTGCCTTCTCATCTACCTGACCTTTGTGCGGATCGGCTCGTCCGAATCACCTTCCACAATCGAATCGGTTGGTTCCGATTCGTTCCAGCTCTTGTCCAAATTGGTTGTTTCCAATTCATCCTCTTCTAGGCCCATGTTTTGGTCTTCGCCTTCTCTTGGTCGGCTCTATCCTTCACAACCCTATCGCCCCTCTCGGCTCTTCCTCCCCTTGGGTCGGTTGGCTCTGACTTCGACTCTCTCTTCTAGTCGCTACATCTGGCTAGTCTTTGCTGAGCTGCGCTTCCTTCATCTGTCTACACGTCCTTGGTTTCTCTAGCCAATTCACACGTTATGACTTCTTCAGTCATGCCAAAATCGAAATTTCCATCCGATTCGGCTTTTCGGACTTCGTGTCTCTCTTTTTCGGTTTCACTCCTCCCCCTCAAGTTCGACATATCGAGGTGCTATATGCCAAGCATTCCCGAGAATTCCCACAACTTGTCTAGGACAAGAGGTTTGGTGAAGATATCGGCAGTCTACTGAGCAATCCGAACATACACTAGTTCGACTTCACTAGAGAGGACTTGCTCGCAGACAAAATGATAGTGCATCTCGACGTGCTTTGTATGAGCGTGGAAGACAGGGTTCTTCGTGAGTTGGATGCTACTGAGGTTGTCACAATATATCATTGTCGGCTTGGACACCTCTACATGCAAATCCTTCAACAACCTTTTTAGCCAAATGGCTTTGCATGTAAGGACAATTGCCCCTTCATACTTGGCCTTAGTGCTCGACAATGCCACTATCAACTGCTTTTTACTGCTCCAGGCAATCGCGACACTTCCCAGTTAAAACATGAATCCAGAAGTTTACCTGGGATCGCCAACGTTTCCGGTCCAATTGGCATCGGCATCCATGTAGCTGATTAACTCATCGGTTACTCCTGCCTGATACAATGACACCCTGTCCTTAGTGCCATTGACATACCTCAATATCCTTTGCACGCACGGAAGGTGTTCGACCTTTGGATGTGACATGAATTGACTAATCAGGTCGACCAGGTAATTGAGGTCCAACCGAGTGATTGTCAAATAGATGAGGCTTCTGACAATCTATCGGAACCGTGTCGGATCACACGTCATTTCTGAATCTCGGCGAAGCCTCACATTCTTGTCCAGAGGGGTTGAGATGGACTTACAATCGGCCATCCCAAACTTGAAGAGCATATTAAACACATAATGGCGTTGGCTGATCAATATGCCTTCGGGGGTTCGGATCACTTCGATCTCGAGGAAGTAATGAAGGTCCCCCAGATCCTTCATTTTGAATGATGCCGCAAGTTGAGACTTTACTTAGCCGATATTTCCGAGGTCGGCACCGGCGATGACTAAATCATCAACATATACTAGTATGCTAATCGGGCCGGTTCCACTCGGCCGAATGAACAATGAGGAGTCTGATTTCGATGGAGCAAACCCCATCCTATGCAACCTTTGCGTGATCTTTTCATTCAAGGCACGCGGGGCTTGCTTGAATCCATGCAACGACTTCTTCAATCGATAAACTGTCGAGGTGTTTTGTTCGGATAGAAATCCGGGGGGATGTACCATGTACACTTGTTCCTCAAGATCACCTTGCAAGAATGCGTTCTTTACATCCATCTGATGTAAGTGCCACCCCTTTGCCACTGTTACCGCCAACAATACCCAGACAGTTGTCATCATCGCGACCGGTGCGAAGGTCTCATCGTAGTCGATGCCATATCAGGCCTTATATTGGTTGATCGACCTGTCGGCATTGTACTTAACCTTGTGCACCCACATGCATCCGATCGGCTTCACTCCCTTCAGAACCAGGTCCCATGTCTCGTTCTCCGCTAGTGCATGATCTCTTCCTCCATCGTGGCACACCAATTTGCATCCTTCGCGCTTCTGTGTAGCTCTCCAGCTCACGCACATTTGCCACCTTTGCCATATATGCATAACGGTGCGCCATATACCCATTATACCCGTATCGAAGTATGAGATTCTTTTGGCGGGTGGATCGATGTAATTTCTAGTTCGCCGATTTTGTGGCCCTCTCGGCCAACTTCAACCTCGTCTTCGGAGGTCCCTCTTTGCACCTTGCCACATCGAATTTGCTTTGATCCGATGTGTTGGCCTCACTGCCATATTCCAGCATCTTCATCTTCCCCTTCTCCTTGTGTGTAAACCGTCTCCTCGATTTCTGGTGCGGGAACTGCACGATCGAGTCTCCACTACTCGCCGACGCTTCATCCGATTGGTTCGTTCGATTGAGTCACTCATTCGGCCCACTTAGCTGAAATGAGATTAGACTCTCTTCTTGAGTTCCAACTTCTTTTTCCACTAGGAGCATCTCAGCCTCATCCTCAGAATTCAGAATGGAGTGGATGGGAGTTGGAGGTGAAGGCAAGTACCACGACGCCAACTCGTCGAAAACGACATCTCGGCTTACTCGGACCTCTTTCGTTCGGGGGTTATAACACTTATAACCCTTCTGCTCATCCGAGTAGCCGATGTGAATACACTTCTCAACTTTCACGTCTAGCTTCCTCCGCTTCCCTTCGGCACATGCACATATGCCATGCTATCGAAAACCCTCAAGTGTGCCAAGTTCGGCTTCTTCCTAAAATACAGCTCGTGTGGCGACACTCCTCCATTTGCAGAAGTCTGATTCTGCAGTTATACCACCGTCCTGACGGCTTCGACCCAATAAAATTCAACATATGCTTCTCTTCCAGCATTGCTCTAGCTGCTTCTTCCTTTCGGCTACGCCGTTTTGTTGTAGCGTGTATCTATAGGAGAATTCGCGTCAAATTCCTTCCTTTTGTAGATAGCTATAGAACTGGTCAGAAAAGTACTCTTTCCCGCCATTCGACCTTAGGCACTTGATCTTTCGGCCTGTCTCCCTTTCGGCAAGGCTTTTCACCTTCAAGAAGCAGGAGAATACTTTGCTTTTCTTCTTGATCAAGCATGCCCAAGTGTGGTGAGTGTAGTCGTCGATGAAGGTTACAAAGTAACGATTTCCACTGATATTCACGTTCTGCGCTAGTCCCCATACATCCAAATGGATTAAATTGAGCTTATTTCGGCTTTGATTTCTTTCATTTGAGAACAGAAGTTGGTGATGCTTCCCTAACTAGCAGGCTTCGCAGACCTGGTCCTTTTAGCCATTGAATTTCGGTAAGCCGAAAACAATGTTTTTTGTCTGCATCTCTCGAAGCCGTGGGAAATTGACGTGGCCTAACCGTTTGTGCTACAAATCGATACTCGATTCGACTTTCTAGCCTTTCGCGAACATTGCGGTGCCTACATCATTGGTCTCGAGGATGGGCATCCTCCCTTCTCGCTGCCCTTGCGCGATTATTTTGCCTTCTTCTTCGATGAAGCACTCGAGATAAGTAAATCGAACTTGCGTGCCCTGATTGACAATCTATTCGACTGACACCAAAATCTTGGTGATTGTGGGCACATGCAAGACATTCCTCATGGTTCCCTTCTGGCCAACATGGCTTAGAGGGACATCTCCTATGTGTTTAATGAGGTGAGGGATGTCATCGCCAATTTCAACGACCCCTAGCTACTCAAGCTTTTCTAGAGTCGAGAAACACTCCTTATGATTCGTCATGTGGTTCGACGTGCCCGAATCCACATACCACACCTTGTTTGACCTTGATGTGTTCACCGCGATTGAGTTGGCTTTGTGCTTCATCATGAAGGCCGGACCCATTCTGGCTTGCCCTGAACCTTCGGCGTAGTGCGATCTCTAACGCCTATTCATGTCTCCTCGGCTCAATCCAGCCTTGTTTGAATTGGTTCACTTTTTCCAGCACTCGCTCTCTCTGTAGCCCTTCTGACCACAGTACCAACAGTTCGTCGCGGTCTTTCCTTGCCATCCTCTGGCGCCGCCTTGACTCTCCCTACCCGAGGAGGGTCCGGAAGTGTTGTCGACATTCAGATTATGCCTTGTGTTTTGCTCCTGTTGACCACCTCCATTGTGCGCTGACCCTCCTTGTCCACCATGACCACGGGGTTGATCCGCTTCCGTGTACAACATCTTGCTATCAGTGTGCGTTGTCGTGAAGAAAACCGTCCCTAGGCGGAATCGGCGCACCAAGGCGTGGGAACCGGTTCTTCGCGCGCGCACGCTCCAAGTTGTACATAGAAGCGAGTTAGGAGGATAATCGGCAGGAACGGGCCCTAACACGAGTGGAGACAAAGACCGCGCGAACAGTCTTTTCGGTGGGGCGCGCGAGCTAAGGAACGGTACGAGTCGGCGGCGTAACTACGCGGATGCGCGAAGAACGGAGCGGATCCCTGTTCGAAAGGGACAGGGAATAAAGCTGACAGGACGGCCTGCTCGTCGGCCTATATAAGGAGCAGGAAAGAGCTGTTGCAGGTATCTCGCGCAGAGAGGACGAAGTGCTGTCGGACCGTTTCTGGACGCTTCGCTCTCTGTCTCCTTCCTTCTTGAGCTCGATAGTTTTTCTGTGCAGGGTTCCGAGGAGGCTCGCGCTGTTTCGAGGAACGCCCGAGTGCTTCCGGCAGCACCTCCGACCTGCTACCCCTTTGCGCGTCGAAGCGAACAGGCATCGGCATCTGTTCGCCGGCCTGTTCGGTTGTAGCCAACCTGTGCCCCATCGAGGGTTGTAGTCGTGTCAGCCATTTTTGTTAATATACATATTTAGTCATTCGCATCTGTCTGTGTCGGTGTCTGTTCGCGTTCTCCGTGCTGAAGGGCCGTGTCCCTGTGTATCCCCGGTCCTGCGTAGCCGGTTTCGCGTTCTCCGTGCTGAAGGGCCGTGTCCCTGCGTATCCCCGGTCTTGCGTAGCCGGTTCTCTCTCTTTCTCCTCCCTCGCTTGCTCTTTGGTTCGAGACCCCCGTGGTCCCGCCTCGTTTTCCACACGCACTTGCGTAATATCTCGACATCTTTGGTGAACCCGACGTGAAGGAGGCGGCAGAAGAGCAGAAGATGAGGGGGTCGGATCTTGCAGAGGCCATGGCTTCGGCCGTGGACCGGATTGTAAACGCGCGCGAGGGCACCGGTGCCCTCGACAGAGCCATTGAGGCGGTCGTCGGCACGATCGGCCGGTTCGATGGGAAGGATGCCACGAAGTATTTGGCGTCCTACGGTGCAGAGATGCTGATGCGGGACATTCCGGAAGAAAGGCGTCTTGCCGGATTTCCCCGAGTGGCGATGCCGAGCATCCATGCGGAGGTGCTCGAGGTGCGGGCGGAGAGCCGTACCTGGGAGGCGTTCGAAGGTCGGCTCCTAGAGAAATACGGGCTGGACGACGCGCTCCGGCTTTCGAAGCGAAGGTTCATGGAATGGGTGGAGTCCCCGGGGAAGGGAAGAAACGCGTCAGCACTCCTCCGGGAGTTCGAGGAAAACTTTGCGCGCCTTTCGGCGCTCGACCGAACCATCCTGGACACGAGCCGGGTCTTGCTGTTTGTCAAGTCGGTCGACGAGCGGGATCGGGAGCAAGTGGGCCTCTTGCTGGAAACCGAAGACGGGCTCACTACCGACTGGGCGGCTGTCAAGAAAGTCTGTGGCCGTTTCGACAAACGGCGAGAATGGGCGGATAACGGGGCAACCGGGTCGGGCTCGGTCGCAGCAAGGAAGCTCGAACCAGCGCCACAGGTGCGAAAGGAAGAGACCCGAGAATGGTTGGAAACCGGTTCGGCTTCGACCGCCGTAGTTAGAGGCTCAACCGGAGGAGCGGGGCTGGAGGAATTGACGAGGGCGATAAAGGACCTCCAAATCGCGCAAGCCCGAAGGGAAGGTGGCGAACCGGCTCGTGACCGACGGCCGGCGGCAGGAAACAGGTGCATGTGGTGCGATGAAGTCGGCCACATTCGGAAGGACTGCGGCGACTTCGCGGAGGCGCTGAGGAACAGGGTGGTGTACCTGTGGGAAGGACGGGTGCATGCCAGCGACACCCGAAGGGCCCTGAGCCGAAACGACGGGCGAGGTGGTATGAAAAGGTTGATGGAAGAGGCGGCGGCCGACACGCGGAAACCGTCCACTACTCGGCGTCGGCCGGCATTCGAGTCGGGGGCGGCGAGGCCCGAAGGGAAAGTAAAGCCGGATTCTGGCCGACGATGCTGGAAGGCCTTGCCGGTGCAAGGCTTAAAAGGGAGGAATCGGACCGTGCGGAGAAACGGGTACGGGAGATGACCGGGTGGAGCGACCCGGTCGAGGAAAAGACGGGCTTCGTGGAAGCCGCTTGCCAGAACTACGAGGCTCTGGTAGAAGAGAAGCGGGTGGGGAAACCCGGGACGACCGGGCCCTCACAACGATACGAGACCCGGTCCGGGCCACGACGGGACGAAGCCGGCGGGGCCGGTACGCAAGATAAACCCCAGAAGGGCGGGTACCGTCTGGGGACGGAGATAGAAAGGACCACGGACTTACGAAAGGTCCTGGAGGAACGGATCCTCGACAGCAAGGTGGAGCTGTCGTTACGAGAGGTGCTGGGAATCGCCAAGAAGGAGTTCCATGACTCCATCGTGGACTTGGTGAAACGGAAGAGGCTGTCAACGGAGACAGAACCGGAAAGACCGGTGGAAGTGCGGACGACGCACCTAGACGACATGGCGCTGGGAGACGAGTGGGCGGAAAGCCACTATTCGAGACCACACTGGGCCCGAGCGACCACGGAAACCCCGGTGAAGATCGGCGATGTCCAGGAACCGGTGATAGCTTTGGTGGACCACGGATCGGAGATCAATTTGATGTCCATGGACTTCTATAAGAAGGGCAAATGGCCGATCAACACCAAGCACGGGTGGAAAATAAGGGCAGCAACGCGCGCCACCGAGGAACTGCACGGGGCCTGTCCGAATGTGCGAGTCAAGATCGGCGACGTCGAGATTGACCAGCACTTCTTCGTGCAGGAGACGTCTTCGCATCCGGTCATACTGGGAGAGCCGTACATCACGGCGGCGCGAATGGAGACCAAGGTGCTGGACAATGGTTCGGCCTACGCGAGGGTCAAAAGCCAAGACGGGCGCCATTCGGTCCAGTTTCTGACGGTACGGCCGAACCACGAACGTAACCGCGACTCCCTCGGTTCCGAAAACCGAGAGGATTTTTAGAGAGGACTGCCAAGGCGTGGGGCCGCGACAGTCCGGGTGCTCCGGGAAAACCCCACATCTGTACGATAAAACCGTGTACAATAGGTAGGAAATTTTGCTTCTCCGACAGCGGAGCATGTACGATGGTCGGCATCGCCGGCCGAGAGAAAACAAAGACGGAGGGGAGACTTCGAGCGTGCGGAGTTCTCGGCCCTGACGAAGAAATCAGTGGCGCCGTGGAGGCGGTCTCCTTCGACGACACCTTGGGAATGCTGGGGAAGGTAGTCGAAGAAGACCTTAACGAAGACCGGACGATACCGGTATGTTCCGAAGAAATGTACGAAGTCATCACGGACTTTGGTCGGGGGCTCGAGTCGGATCGGACGACCCGAGTAAGCACCAAGTACAAGACTGTGGACCGGAAGGTAAGGCCAGTCGCGGTACCGTTACCGGAGGGCAGCGAGTCCCCATACATCCAAATGGATTAAATTGAGCTTATTTCGGCTTTGATTTCTTTCATTTGAGAACAGAAGTTGGTGATGCTTCCCTAACTAGCAGGCTTCGCAGACCTGGTCCTTTTAGCCATTGAATTTCGGCAAGCCGAAAACAATGTTTTTTGTCTGCATCTCTCGAAGCCGTGGGAAATTGACATGGCCTAACCGTTTGTGCTACAAATCGATACTCGATTCGACTTTCTAGCCTTTCGCGAACATTGCGGTGCCTACATCATTGGTCTCGAGGATGGGCATCCTCCCTTCTCGGTGCCCTTGCGCGATTATTTTGCCTTCTTCTTCGATGAAGCACTCGAGATAAGTAAATCGAACTTGCATGCCCTGATTGACAATCTATTCGACTGACACCAAAATCTTGGTGATTGTGGGCACATGCAAGACATTCCTCATGGTTCCCTTCTGGCCAACATGGCTTAGAGGGACATCTCCTATGTGTTTAATGAGGTGAGGGATGTCATCGCCAATTTCAACGACCCCTAGCTACTCAAGCTTTTCTAGAGTCGAGAAACACTCCTTATGATTCGTCATGTGGTTCGACGTGCCCGAATCCACATACCACACCTTGTTTGACCTTGATGTGTTCACCGCGATTGAGTTGGCTTTGTGCTTCATCATGAAGGCCGGACCCATTCTGGCTTGCCCTGAACCTTCGGCGTAGTGCGATCTCTAACGCCTATTCATGTCTCCTCGGCTCAATCCAGCCTTGTTTGAATTGGTTCACTTTTTCCAGCACTCGCTCTCTCTGTAGCCCTTCTGACCACAGTACCAACAGTTCGTCGCGGTCTTTCCTTGCCATCCTCTGGCGCCGCCTTGACTCTCCCTACCTGAGGAGGGTCCGGAAGTGTTGTCGACATTCAGATTATGCCTTGTGTTTTGCTCCTGTTGACCACCTCCATTGTGCGCTGACCCTCCTTGTCCACCATGACCACGGGGTTGATCCGCTTCCGTGTACAACATCTTGCTATCAGTGTGCGTACTGTTCTTCTATGAGCAACATCGATTGAAGCTTGAAAAATGAAGGTGTATTCTCCCTCATGGAGACCGTCGTTCGGAATGCTCCGAACTTCGACGCCAACCCTCTGAGGCAAACCTGCACCATTTCGTCCTCCTCGACATTCACGTCAACTGAGGCGAGGGAGTCGCAGATCTCCTTGATCTTGGAGGTGTAGTTAGCCACCGACATCTCTCTTTGTCGGACATTGTTCAATTCCTGTATGACTTGAAGATTTCCCCAAGCATCCATCGGCGTTCTAACACCCCGAATGTAGCTCAAGAGCTGATCGGTCACGTAGGATGCAAAGTTGTAGAGAACTCCACTTGTTGCCTATTCTAAGGCCGGGAAATCTTTGTGTGTCGACTCGGGTGCTGCATCATTAGCTCCTTCGACATAACTCCAGTAACCGTGCCTGAGCAGGTAGTGGTGCATCTTGTACGACCAAGATGTGTAGTTTCTCCTATCGAGCTTTTCGGTCGGAAACGAGCTTCCCATTCCTCTATCCATGTTCTTGTATTTTCTTTTCCGAAAACGAGAAAACTCGTCTCTGTCTTGTTCGCTTGCTTTTCTGTCAGATTCAGAGGATTTTCAACTCTTGTGCTCTGATACCATGTAAAAGAATACGTGTGCGGAAGCGAGTGCAATAGACACCGATCGAGTACACAATCGGTTTCAGAAATTCGACAGCTAGGTAAACATAGAGAATGGTGTGAGAGAGAGGCAGAGAGGGAAAACAACAACTTCTATTACAAAATAATTGTTGAGATACAAGCTCAACATTGGGTGCGTAACCTAGTGTGTAGACTGGGTGCGTAAAACCGTACGCACAAAGGCCGTAACGGTGCGGAAGCCGAGACGCCGTTAGAGAGTTATTCCTCGGAAGGAATAATTTTGGGAGTTAGTGTAGGAAGCTCATTAATGAGCATTGAAGTATGTGTGAGTACTCTGATAGTACTTCTGTCTGTCAATAAGGACTTTTATAAAAAGCGCTGATTGAACGCATCTTGTATGAAGCTCATTAATGAGCTGTTGTCTAGGCCCTCCTCAACATTGCTTGTTTGTTCATCCATTCTTTTATAGATGCCCCCATGCATATGATGCATGTGAGGGTGCAAGACATGCATGAGATGCACGTTTGCCATTTGGCGCTCATGCATTACATGTGTTGCATGATAACCATGTCACTCATTCAAGCTCTCATGTATGAGAATTTAGATGTGAAAGTATAATGATAAATATAACTTAAAGAAATGACTCGGTTTTTTTCGTTTCACACCGAAAATCTTTAAGACACCGTGCTTTGCAATCAACTTATCTGATCGACCCGTTTATCTGGTCCATCCGGTCCGCATCCGACCCGGTGATCCGGTGATCCGGTCTGGTGACGTGATCCGATCCATCATCGTCGTTGGTTTCACACCGAAAATCTTTAAGACACCATGCTTTGCGATCAACCTATCTGATTGACCTGTCTATTTGGTCCATCCAGTCCGCATCCGACCTGGTGATCCGGTTCGGTGAGGTGATCCGATCCTTCATCGTCGTCGTCGCCGTCCGAACTGCTTTCAGTGCCATTCGGTTCCGTCGTCGCCCGCCCGTTCTGTCCAAAACACTATTTGAATAACGTGGCCACATCCATTCATCCAAGTTATACAACCCAACCTTTTTGTGCTCCTAGCACATAAACGAAATATAAAGAGATATGACTCTACTTATATACTCTTGAATCCTGATGTTGTCCTATCTATGTGGGATATCCCACAATTTTGTTTTCCTCTTCTTCTTCTCAAACTTCACACTCACATAACTTGACACTAAGTTGTCTGTTTCACATGTAGTAAAATGCATTCGAAAGCTCTTGAAGACATCTATCTTTCTGTACCAAGATATTAAACTAATATAAAATAATATCTTCATTATTATTGTTTCATATTGTGTGCGAAGAACCATACTCGATTTTGTACATTCCATGCAATTTTCACATCGTTGCCGAAAATCTTCACGACAACGCAGAAATCATAGAGAAGGAGAGGGAGAGACAGAGAGAGCAGAAAAAAAACTATATTCAAAAAATAATTCTCTGTATGTTCACTATACATACTTCGTGCTCAGTGAGCACCTTTTATACAAGCCCTGACTATTGGGTTGACACAAGTACTGTTAGTACTTGACCGCTCATAAATGAGCATCCTACACTTACTCCCAAAATTATTCCTTACGAGGAATAACATTCTAACGGCCTCTCGATTTACGCATCGCTACGACCATGTTGTGCGTACGGTTTTACGCACCCAGTCTACGTACCCAATGTTGAGCTTTTATCTCAACACTCCCCCTCAAGCTCAACTTGAGGTTCCGCGTGCTCCTCCAGATCTTTGCTCCAACTTCTCCTGGCTTCACGCCTCGCTCGTGCTCTTCAACCCGTCCGATTCCGCGCGCCTCGGCCCTTTCGGTCGACTTGTCTGCTCACATGGCCCTTCTCAGCTCCCTTGTTGTCGCGGTGTTGGTGCCTCTTTCGCTGCCCTTTTTTCCGCTTGGCCCTCAGTCGATTCGTAATGTCTGAATCAAACTTTTCGATTGAATCAGTCACTCCCGATTCATTTCCGCTTACATCCGAATTGGCTGTCTCTAATTCGTCTTCTATCTTTAGGCCCTTGACAACATTAGACCACGTCTTGGTCTCAGCCTTATCTACCCCTTGTTCGGTTGTCTTCAGCTCTTCCCTCCAGTTAAGGCCCTTGCTTACTTCTTCGAATTCTTCAACCGACCCGAAATCGAATTCTTCATCCGATTCGGCATCGCGGTCTATACCGCTCCTTTCACGCTCCTGTTCCTGTCTCCCCCTCAAGTTTGACATGTCGAGGTGATGCAAACCCAACTCACCCGAGAAATGCCGCAACTTGTTGAGACCAAGGGGTTTGGTGAAGATGTCGGCAATCTGCCAACCCGTCGGAACATATGCTAGTTCGACTTCACCAAAAAGGACACTCTCGCGGACAAAATGGTAGTCACCTCAATGTGCTTGGTCCGAGCGTGGAATACCTGAGGGTTTTTCGCAAGGTGGATGCTGCCGAGGTTGTTGCAATAGATCATCGTCGGATCAGACACTTCCACATGCAGATCCCGTAATAGCCGTTTCAGCCAAATGACTTTGCACATAGCGACAATCACCCCTTGATATTCGATCTCTGTGCTCAACAATGCTATTGTTGGCTGCTTCTTACTGCTCTAGGTAATCGTCACACTTCCCAATGAGAATGCGTATCCGGATGTGGATCTACGATAGTGGGCATTTCCGGCCCAATCGACATCCGTGTAGCCAACTAATTGTTCGGCTACACCTGCCCGATACAACAATGCCATGTCTTTAGTGCCACTGACATATCACAATATCCTTTGCACGCACTAAAAGTGTTCGACTGTAGGCTGCGACATAAACTGATTGATCAAGCCGACCAGATAGCTGAGGTCCGGCCGAGTGATCGTCAAGTAGATGAGGCTTCCGATAATCTGTCGAAACTGTGTCGGGTCGCACGCCTTTCCCGAATCTCGACGAAGCTTGACGTTTCTGTCTAGAGGGGTCGAGATGGGCTTACAATCTGCCATCCCAAATTTGAAGAGCATGTTCAACGTGTAATGACGCTGGCTGATCAATATGCCTTCGGGGGAACGGATCACTTCGATCCCGAGGAAGTAATGAAGGTCGCCAAGATCCTTCATGTCAAATGATGCCGCAAGCTAAGACTTCACGCGGCGGATTTCTTCCAGGTTGGCACCGAGGATGACTAAATCGTCAACGTACAGTAGAAGGCTAACCGGTCCATGTTTATCTTGTCAAACAAATAATGAAGAGTTTGACTTGGACGTCGTGAACCCCATCCTACGCAATCACTACGTAATCTTCGCGTTTCAAGCTAATGGGGCTTGCTTAAGTTCGTATAAAGACTTCTTCAATCGGCAAACTGTCGAAGTGTTCTGTTCAGATAGAAATCCGGGGGGATGTACCATATACACTTGTTCCTCAAGATCACCTTGTAGGAACACATTCTTTACATCCATCTGATGTAGATGCCACCCCTTCATCGCAGTTATGGCTAGCAGAAATCGCACGGTAGTCATCTTTGCGATTGGTGCAAAGGTCTCATCGTAATCGACGCTGTGTTTTTGTCCATAGCCTTTCACAACCAAACGGGCCTTATATTGGTTGATCGAGCCGTTGGCGTTGTATTTCACCCTAAATACCCATCTGCATCCGATTGGCTTAACACCTTTAGGTGTGTCAACCAGGTCCCAAGTCTCGTTGTCCGTTAAAGCAAACATCTCTTCCTCCATTGTGGCACACCAATTCACGTCTTTCGCCGCTTCTGCGTAGCTCTCTGGCTCACGCACTTCTGCCACTCGTGTCATGAACGCATAATGGTGCGCCATGTATTCGTTGTATCCGTATCTTTTTACAGGGTTCTTCAGGCGGGTAAATCGGTGTAATTCGTGATTATCCGATTTCACGACCTTTTTAGCCGATTTCGACCTCTTCTACGGAGGTTCCTTCTCAATTGACCCGATGTCAGATTCGCTCTGTTCTGACTCGACACCGCCGAAATCGTATTCCGACATTTTCTTCTTCCCTTTCTCTTTACGTGTAAATCGTCTCCTTGGTTCTTTACGCGGGGACAACACACCCGAGTCTCCCCTACTCACCGGCTCTTCATTTGGTTGGCCGTCTCGGCCCAACCCCTCATTCGGCCTACTTAGTCGAAATGAGGTTGGACTCTCTGTCAGAGCTCCGATTTCCTCATCACGCGGAGGCAGCTCGTGCTTGCTGACCTCTTCTTTAGAATTCGGAATGGATTCTTGAGGTATTGGAGGTGAAGACAAGTACCACGAAGCAAACTTGTCGAACACGGGTTATAGCACTTATACCCCTTCTACTCGTCTGAATAGCCGACCAAGATACACTTCTCGGCTTTGGCGTCCAGCTTCCTCCTCTTATCCTTCGGCACATGCACATACGCAATGCTACCGAAAATCCTCAAGTGTGCCATGTTTGGCTTCTTCCCAAAATACAACTCATGTGGCGACACTCCTCCATTAGCAGAAGTCCAATTCTACAAATATAAAACCGTCCTTATAGCTTCAGCCTAGTAAAACTTCGGCATATGCTTCTCTTCAAGCATTTCCCTGGCCGCTTCTTCAATTGTTCGATTCTTCCGCTCGGCCATACCGTTCTGCTGTGGCGTGTATCTACAATAGAATTCACGTCAAATTCCTTCCTTCTGTAGATAACTTGTGAACTGGTCAAAGAAGTACTCCTTCTTGGCATCGGACCGTAGGCATTTGATCTTACGCCGTGTTTCCCTTTCTGCAAGGTTCTTTACCTTCAGGAAACATGCGAAGACTTCGCTCTTCTTCGCGATCATACATGCCCAAGTATGCCGAGTGAAGTCATCAATGAAGGTTATGAAGTAATGGCTACCACTGAAACTCACGTTTTGTGCCGGTCCCCACACATCCGAATGGATTAAGTCGAGCTGATTTCGACTCTGATTACGCTCGTTTGGGAACGGTGTCGTAGTGTATTTCGTACACTACGTGAAAAAGTAAAAATAATATAACCGATTTAATTACATATAAATAAATAAAATAATATATCAAGATATTTATCACGTGCATAGGGTAAGATTCGAACCTTATACCTCCACGTAGCCAAACCTCAACTTTACCATTATGCTACCTTATCTTTAGTGTTCTATAAATAGATTTAATAACTATAAGTGCTTTATTTGCGCCTACCTTTATTAAAAAGGTAAATCATGTATTTTTAGAGTGCGTGAATATTTTATAGAAAAACGCAAGCAACTAAAAAGTGACTCATGCACATCTAGCGTGCATGAGCACTATATTTAGCAAATAAAAGCAAGGATTAGAAAAGCATCACATGCACATTTAGTGTGCATGAACATATTAGAAAAAGCATGTAGCTATGCTTAGTCTCTCCCATCACTATATAAGGATGGGGAGCACATTGTAGTTTTTGTTGATTATTTTTCTATAATGATCAATCAATCTAAAATATTCGTGGGATTCACGAATTTGCTAAAATAATTCTCTCTTACTACCTAAATATTGACTAAATATACTAAACTCGTGGGATTCACGAGATTCTTATCTTATAACTCTTTATACCTATTCTTTACTAGCCTTATTTGTATTTTTCTTTCTCCTAGTCCAAAACCCCGGTGGTTCCCACCCGACTCACGCAAACGATCCGGAGCCGAAAGGCACGACACAAGTTGGTGAACCCGACGTGAAGGCGGGTGGCAAGGAGATGGAGAATCAACAAGAGGCAATGAGCATAACAATGATGATGATGTTCGAGCGGATGCTACAAGAACAACGAGTGATGTCGGAGATCACGGGGGCAGTAAAGCGGCTCGTACAACGAAACAGACAATTCAACGGAAACGATGTGTCATGCTATCTACGTGACTACAAGGCGGAGATGATACGATGTGGGATACCGGAAGGATTGCAAATGACATCCTTCAGTCGGGTAGCCACGGATGAGCTACAAGAGAGAATCCACAAGATACGGCAACAAAACTCGACATGGGGGTCATTCGAAGAAGCTTTACGAGAGACATATGATTACAAGAGATCAAAGGGACAAGATCGGCGAAAATTCGACGAATGGGTGGCATCAGAGAAGACCCACCGAAGTGCAACACAAGCATTCCTAGAGTTCGAGCATCGTCTTGCTCAACTCTCGGAGCGGGAACAACGGTTGGTGGGGGAGGATAAAGTCCTAATGTTCGTAAAATCGATTGATCGAAAAGAAAGGATGGACATCGGGATCGAACTCGAAGACGATGACGGTACGAATGGTCTTACCGAAAATTGGGCCGAAGTCCAAAGGGTATGCCGGAGACATGATAAGAGGAAAATGAGAATCTTGTCAACAACATGGCCGATGAAGGATGGTCGATTGAAGACAAACGATGGAGCCGATATGAAGGCTGAAATGCAACATGATGGTGCGACGGAAGAGGGTGTAAAACAAGCTACCCTCTTGTCTTGCGAAAGAACGATGGCGAAGGATAAGGCCGATAACCCAAGTGTAGAAGAAGATTTCGGAATACAAGTGTCCGAAACATCGGGTGAAAAAGGGGTAAGCATAATTGATGTTTGCATAATTGATGCAGTGAAAGAGAGCAAGGAGGACTTGATTGAGGAGGTCGCCACGAAAGATGACATCGAATCGAAGGTGGCTATGGACGAATCAACGACGGATGGCCATATCGAGACTTCCCCACCACTAATTCCAGAGACTTCGGCGGTTGCGTTCGAAAGGCAACGTGAGACCGAAGAGACGGAAGGTGGCGGAGAGAAAACAAAGGTCGAAGTCGATGCATACGACGGAGAGATAACCGAGAATATGGCTATGGGTGAAACAATGGAGGATGATAATACCGAGGATTCCTACCCACTAATTCTAGAGACTTCGGCAGTTGTGTCCGAGAACCAACGTGAGACCGGAGAGACGGGAGGTGGCAGCAAGAAAGGTAAAGTCGGAAGCCGGTTTGGATGGAAGGTGATCCGGACGGGATTCCGATCCGAAAGAAAGCCGAACCGGGCGAATGAGGATTCGGCCGAAAGACGACCCGAAAGAAAGCCGACCCGAAAAGGGGTCGACTCGGTCAAAACCGATCGACTGAGTTTGACTTGGCCGAACGCGAATATGGATGGAAGCCGACCTAGCCGAAAGCCGATCGGACGAGACCGACCCGGAAAGAAGCTAATCCGACTCAATCGGAGGTTGGACCGGTCGAGGCTGGTGAAAACAAGGAAAAGAAAGCCAACTGAAACCGAAACCGATAGATCGAAACCGAGCCGGAAGGAGACCGACTCAATCGAAACCGAACAACCGATTCCGATTCGGCCGAATACGAATCCGATCGGAAGCCGATCAAACCGAAAGTCGATCGGACGAGAGCGATCCGGAAAAAAGTCAAGGTTGATGAAGACAAGAAAGAGGCCAGTAAAAGACACTACCACGAATGACAAGGGCCAAGAATATGACGAGAGAGAACAAAGAATATGGTGGATCGGATGGCGACAATGGTTCGGGTGGAAAGAATGGGTCTACTCAAAATGGAGAGACAAAGTTGACATAGCGGGACAAACAGAGGATGAAGGGGAGACAACGAGCATCGGCAACTTCGGCACATACCGGAGGATGTGCGGGTTCGGAGGGGGCGAGTGTCGTAGTGTATTTCATACACTACGTGAAAAAGTAAAAATAATATAACCGATTTAATTACATATAAATAAATAAAATAATATATCAAGATATTTATCACGTGCATAGGGTAAGATTCGAACCTTGTACCTCCACGTAGCCAAACCTCAACTTTACCATTATGCTACCTTATCTTTAGTGTTCTATAAATAGATTTAATAACTATAAGTGCTTTATTTGCGCCTACCTTTATTAAAAAGGTAAATCATGTATTTTTAGAGTGCGTGAATATTTTATAGAAAAACGCAAGCAACTAAAAAGTGACTCATGCACATCTAGCGTGCATGAGCACTATATTTAGCAAATAAAAGCAAGGATTAGAAAAGCATCACATGCACATTTAGTGTGCATGAACATATTAGAAAAAGCATGTAGCTATGCTTAGTCTCTCCCATCACTATATAAGGATGGGGAGCACATTGTAGTTTTTGTTGATTATTTTTCTATAATGATCAATCAATCTAAAATATTCGTGGGATTCACGAATTTGCTAAAATAATTCTCTCTTACTACCTAAATATTGACTAAATATACTAAACTCGTGGGATTCACGAGATTCTTATCTTATAACTCTTTATACCTATTCTTTACTAGCCTTATTTGTATTTTTCTTTCTCCTAGTCCAAAACCCCGGTGGTTCCCACCCGACTCACGCAAACGATCCGGAGCCGAAAGGCACGACACAAGTTGGTGAACCCGACGTGAAGGCGGGTGGCAAGGAGATGGAGAATCAACAAGAGGCAATGAGCATAACAATGATGATGATGTTCGAGCGGATGCTACAAGAACAACGAGTGATGTCGGAGATCACGGGGGCAGTAAAGCGGCTCGTACAACGAAACAGACAATTCAACGGAAACGATGTGTCATGCTATCTACGTGACTACAAGGCGGAGATGATACGATGTGGGATACCGGAAGGATTGCAAATGACATCCTTCAGTCGGGTAGCCACGGATGAGCTACAAGAGAGAATCCACAAGATACGGCAACAAAACTCGACATGGGGGTCATTCGAAGAAGCTTTACGAGAGACATATGATTACAAGAGATCAAAGGGACAAGATCGGCGAAAATTCGACGAATGGGTGGCATCAGAGAAGACCCACCGAAGTGCAACACAAGCATTCCTAGAGTTCGAGCATCGTCTTGCTCAACTCTCGGAGCGGGAACAACGGTTGGTGGGGGAGGATAAAGTCCTAATGTTCGTAAAATCGATTGATCGAAAAGAAAGGATGGACATCGGGATCGAACTCGAAGACGATGACGGTACGAATGGTCTTACCGAAAATTGGGCCGAAGTCCAAAGGGTATGCCGGAGACATGATAAGAGGAAAATGAGAATCTTGTCAACAACATGGCCGATGAAGGATGGTCGATTGAAGACAAACGATGGAGCCGATATGAAGGCTGAAATGCAACATGATGGTGCGACGGAAGAGGGTGTAAAACAAGCTACCCTCTTGTCTTGCGAAAGAACGATGGCGAAGGATAAGGCCGATAACCCAAGTGTAGAAGAAGATTTCGGAATACAAGTGTCCGAAACATCGGGTGAAAAAGGGGTAAGCATAATTGATGTTTGCATAATTGATGCAGTGAAAGAGAGCAAGGAGGACTTGATTGAGGAGGTCGCCACGAAAGATGACATCGAATCGAAGGTGGCTATGGACGAATCAACGACGGATGGCCATATCGAGACTTCCCCACCACTAATTCCAGAGACTTCGGCGGTTGCGTTCGAAAGGCAACGTGAGACCGAAGAGACGGAAGGTGGCGGAGAGAAAACAAAGGTCGAAGTCGATGCATACGACGGAGAGATAACCGAGAATATGGCTATGGGTGAAACAATGGAGGATGATAATACCGAGGATTCCTACCCACTAATTCTAGAGACTTCGGCAGTTGTGTCCGAGAACCAACGTGAGACCGGAGAGACGGGAGGTGGCAGCAAGAAAGGTAAAGTCGGAAGCCGGTTTGGATGGAAGGTGATCCGGACGGGATTCCGATCCGAAAGAAAGCCGAACCGGGCGAATGAGGATTCGGCCGAAAGACGACCCGAAAGAAAGCCGACCCGAAAAGGGGTCGACTCGGTCAAAACCGATCGACTGAGTTTGACTTGGCCGAACGCGAATATGGATGGAAGCCGACCTAGCCGAAAGCCGATCGGACGAGACCGACCCGGAAAGAAGCTAATCCGACTCAATCGGAGGTTGGACCGGTCGAGGCTGGTGAAAACAAGGAAAAGAAAGCCAACTGAAACCGAAACCGATAGATCGAAACCGAGCCGGAAGGAGACCGACTCAATCGAAACCGAACAACCGATTCCGATTCGGCCGAATACGAATCCGATCGGAAGCCGATCAAACCGAAAGTCGATCGGACGAGAGCGATCCGGAAAAAAGTCAAGGTTGATGAAGACAAGAAAGAGGCCAGTAAAAGACACTACCACGAATGACAAGGGCCAAGAATATGACGAGAGAGAACAAAGAATATGGTGGATCGGATGGCGACAATGGTTCGGGTGGAAAGAATGGGTCTACTCAAAATGGAGAGACAAAGTTGACATAGCGGGACAAACAGAGGATGAAGGGGAGACAACGAGCATCGGCAACTTCGGCACATACCGGAGGATGTGCGGGTTCGGAGGGGGCGAGTGTCGTAGTGTATTTCATACACTACGTGAAAAAGTAAAAATAATATAACCGATTTAATTACATATAAATAAATAAAATAATATATCAAGATATTTATCACGTGCATAGGGTAAGATTCGAACCTTGTACCTCCACGTAGCCAAACCTCAACTTTACCATTATGCTACCTTATCTTTAGTGTTCTATAAATAGATTTAATAACTATAAGTGCTTTATTTGCGCCTACCTTTATTAAAAAGGTAAATCATGTATTTTTAGAGTGCGTGAATATTTTATAGAAAAACGCAAGCAACTAAAAAGTGACTCATGCACATCTAGCGTGCATGAGCACTATATTTAGCAAATAAAAGCAAGGATTAGAAAAGCATCACATGCACATTTAGTGTGCATGAACATATTAGAAAAAGCATGTAGCTATGCTTAGTCTCTCCCATCACTATATAAGGATGGGGAGCACATTGTAGTTTTTGTTGATTATTTTTCTATAATGATCAATCAATCTAAAATATTCGTGGGATTCACGAATTTGCTAAAATAATTCTCTCTTACTACCTAAATATTGACTAAATATACTAAACTCGTGGGATTCACGAGATTCTTATCTTATAACTCTTTATACCTATTCTTTACTAGCCTTATTTGTATTTTTCTTTCTCCTAGTCCAAAACCCCGGTGGTTCCCACCCGACTCACGCAAACGATCCGGAGCCGAAAGGCACGACAACGGAAGTTGATGCTACTTCCCTAGTTGGTAGGCTTCGCAGACTTGGCCATTCCGACCACGAAATTTGGGCAAACCGAAAACAATGTTCTTCGTCTACATTTCACGAAGCCGTGGAAAGTTAACGTTGCTGAACCGCTTGTGCCACAAGTCGATATCTGATTCGACCTTCTGTCCTTTCACGAACAACTCGGTTTCGGCTTGGTTGGTGTCGAGAATGAACATCCTTCCTTCACGACGCCCTTGAGTGATTATCTTGCCTTCCTCTTTGATGTAGCACCCAAGATGTGTGAATCGAACTTGCATCTCCTGGTCGACGGTTCTTGGTTATTGTTGGGACGTGTAGCACATTCATGAGTTTCCCTTTTTGCCCGACTTGGCTGAGGGGAACTTTATCGACATGTTCGATGGTATGCGGAGTGTCGTCTCCAGTTTCGACTACTCCTTGCTTTTCCGGTTTCTCCAAGTACGAGCACCATTCCTCGTGACTCGTCATATGATTCGATGCTTCGGAATCAACATACCACACCTCGCTTGATTTCGAGGTGGTTATGGCCATCAAATTGGCCTTGTGCTTCATTACGAAGGTTGGGTCTGATCCATTTCCGGCTCATTTAGAGCCTTCCGCGTAGTGCGACCTCTGATGCCTTTCTGCGTCTTTTCCGCTCGATCCGGTTTTGTCTGAATCGACTCTCTTCTTCCAACACTCGCTCTCCCTGTGGCCTTTCTTTCCACAGTACTAGCATTCCGTCACGACCTTCTCTTGCCGGCTTCCGGCGCCGCTGTGGCTCCCCCTACTTCCAAAGGGTTCGGAATTGCTTCTGGCATTTCGATTATGCTGCACATTCTACTCTTTTCGGCCATGTCCATTGCGTGCCGATTCGCCTCATTTGCCACGAACATGGGGCCTATCTTTCTCCATGTACAACATCCTACCGTCGGCGTGCATACTTGTCGACGCACCCGTGTGATTTTCCTCCACGAGCAACATCGACTGAAGCTCGAAGAACGAAGGCATATTCTCCCTTGTGCAGAATCCCGTTCGGAATGCTCCAAACTTTGACGCTAACCCTCCAAGACAAACCTGCACCATTTCGTCCTCCTCGACATTCACGTTGACGGAGGCGAGAGAGTTGCAGATCTCCTTGATTTGGGCCGTGTAATCGGCCACGAACAGATGTTTCTGTTGGGGACAAGGCTGTCAATGCGGAAGTGCAAGCAACATTCGTGATGAAGAAGAACCTGTGTATGCACGAGCAAGATAGACATAGGGAGAGAGAGAGAGAGAGAGAGAGAGAGAGAGAGAGAGAGAGAGAGAGAGAGAGAGAGAGAGAGAGAGAGAGAGAGAGAGAAGCACAAAGTAAACAATATATTCCAATAGCAACAGTTACAAATGACAACCAACCTTTTCTAAAGGTTACAAAGTCACTTTATATAGTGACTATCCTAGGGCAACTGCCCTTTATGCTATTTACAGAAATAGCCCGAACTTGGTCTGTCCAAAGGGACAGTGTGAATACGGCCATTATACACTCGTATTCGACACTCCCCCGTAATATGCATATACATGGGTTATCTAGAGAATTACAAGTATATATATAAAAGGTTTATCGGACAGATCGGTTTTGTCAGAGTCGGCAAGATCCGAAGACAGAGGACTGAACCGGTCGGGTCAGAAGGGCTGAAGCCGATCCTCAGAGAACTGATGTTGGTGGTCCGAAACCATCCTGTGCTGTGTGTCCGACTTTAATCGGACCGATTTTTCGTTACGCCCATCTGGTGCCGAAGGGACCGGAAACGATCTGCCGAAAGACACTTGGTCATTCCATCTGTGACATTATCGGTTGTGGATATCTTCTCGAGACCGATTTTCCCTGAAATGACGCAGTCCTGAACGAAGTCATATCGAACGTCGATATGCTTAGAGGCGTTGTGGTGAACCGGATTTTTTGACAAAGTAACAACACCCTGATTGTCGCTGTAGACAACTGGAGCTGAGTTGGAGTCGACCTGTCGAAATGTGTGCGCCAGCCGACCGAGCCATAAAGCTTCTTTTGCCGCTTCGGTCATTGAGGTGGCTGTGCACGCTTGAAGTTTTGACTTCCACGAGATTGCTCCATTGCCGAATTTGAAACAGTATCCGGTTATTGATTTCCGACTGTCCACACAGCCAGCGAAGTCTGAGTCGGTGTAACCGACTATGCCTGAGGTTGAGTTCGGACCGAAGAGAATGCCGTGGTCTTTTGTGCCAACTAGATATTTGAACACATGCTTGACTACGTTCCAGTGCGATCGGCTGGGGTTGTGCATGAATTTGCTGACGACTCCTACGACGTGAGAAATATCAGGCCGTGTCGCGACCATCGCGTACATAAGGGAGCCGACTGTCGGTGCATACGGTACCGACTTCATATCTTCCCCCTCCGGATCAGATGTCGGGTAGTCTCGCCGAGATAGCCGAAGGTTGATGGGGAGCGGGGTTGAAGCAGACTTGGCCGAGTGAATGTTGAAGCGTTCCAGGACACGTCCGATGTAGTCGGTTTGAGACAAGAAAAGTTGTCATGTATCACGATGTCGACTAATCTTCATACCGAGTATGTGTCTTGCCGGACTGAGGTTCTTCATGGCAAACTTCAACCGTAGTTTCCAAATGAGTTCGGTGAGCTCTCCGGCATGCCGATCAGAGAGTAGCATGTCGTCCACGTAGATGATGAGGAAGACGGGAGACCCGTCTTGAGCTGTTTTGGTGAAGAGACAGTGGTCCTCATCGCTCTTTGAGAAGCCGACCGACTGGATGAAGTCGTCGAACTTCTTGTACCATTGTCGGGGTGCCTGTTTCAGGCCGTAGAGACTCTTCTTGAGTCGGCAGACTAGATGTTCCTAGCCGGATGCCACAAAGCCTTTCAGCTGCTCCATATAGATTTCCTGGAGGAATGCCGTTTTTACATCTAGTTGAATCAACTCCAAGTTGTCGGCGGCCACAACGCCGAGCATGAAACAAAGGGTCGTCATTTTCACCACTGGTGAAAAGATTTCGTCGAAGTCGACGCCATATTCTTGTCGAAATCCCTTCGCAACTAATCTGGCCTTGTACTTTGGGGTGGTCGAGTCGGACGTCTCTTTTAGTCGATAGACCCACTTACACGGAAGAGCACGTCAATTCTTCGGTAATTCGACCAAGTCCCAAGTCTTGTTTGCCCGAATGGAGTGCATTTCCGACTCCATCGCCAGATGCCATGTGGCTGAATCGGTAGATGCTGATGCTTCTTCGTAAGATGTCGGTTCGTCGGCGTCGGTAAAGAAAATTCCGGGAGAGTACCTCTCCGGAGGTTGCGACAGTCTCTCGGATCTGCGAGGTATGACTGGACTAGTCGCACTGGGTGTCGATGTCAGATGGTCGGGAGCCGAGCCATTCGGCTGTGCCGAATCGGTGGATTCGGTGCGAGAGTTGTCGGTTACCCGTGAAACCAATCTCGTGTGGTGGGCTGGGCCGTCATGAAGGGTTGGCACTTCGGAAAATATTACCCTTCGGTCTTCAATAGGCCTTTCGTCCGTTTGATGCATAGCCGACTCGTTGAACACGACGTTCGAACTTCGGACGATTTGTTTGTGCTCGGGGTCCCAGAGTCGATATCCAATCTCGCTGTCGGGTCCATATCCAAGAAAAACACATTTCCTTGACCTTGGTTCGAGTTTCCGGCGGTCGTCTTTCGGTATGAGAGCATACGCCTCGCAACCGAAGATCGTCAGTTTGTCATAATTCAGCTTACTGCCGGTCCATATTTCCTGAGGTATTTGAAGTCCTAGAGGTCTACTTGGCGACATATTATGTGTACTACCGTAAGTAGAGCCTCCGCCCAAAAGCCATCCGATAGTCCGGAGTGTTGGAGCATGGATACTACGCGTTCTTGAATCGTCCGATTCATGCGTTCAGCAATTCCGTTTTGCTCTGGACTATAGGGTGCCCTATATTCATGTCGAATGCCGCGTTCCCAACAGAATTTGACGAATTCTTCAAACTTGAATTCTCCTCCATTGTCGGTTCGGAGACATTTCAGTTTCCGACCGGTCTGATTTTTGACCATTGCAAGCCATTCAGAGAAGATCGAGAACACCCGATCTTTGGTTTTGATAGGGTAAGCCCACACCTTCCGAGTTGAGTTGTCAATAAAACTGACGAACGCTCATGTATTACATGTGGTGCATGATAACCATGTCACTCATTTTAGCTCGCATGTATGAGAATTTATATGTAAAAGTACAATGATAGAAATATAATTTCAACTAAATATCTTGGCTTAGTGGTAAGCCAATTGACTTCTAACTTGGAGGTGCAAGGTTCGAATCCTTACTTGCCTTCCTTGTATATGTATATATATTTATATATTTATTTATCTAGTCGCCGGATGCCGGATGACGCCGGTTTGCCGGATGCTGGTCGCTGCCGATTATCGTCGGTCGTCGGATGCCGCCGGTTACCGGTGGCTGCCGCCTCGTCGATTGCCACCGGATGCCGTCGCCTCGCAGGCTCTGTCGGATGACAATTCCGCCAGATCACCGGTTGCCGGTGTGCCACCGTCGCTTTGTCGGCTGCCACCGGATCACCGGCTCCATCGCCGGTCCGGTTTTGGTTGGCCAAAACCTTTATGAGTGGCTAGGCTACCTCCACTCTTAGTTCAAGTTACCTTGAACTCTCTATGCTTGACACATAGACACAAAGATAATAACTTTTGCTCCACCTTATATATGGTGAGAGCCTTATTCGTCTTGTCTATGTGGGATACCTCACAATTTTCTCTTTTTCTTTCGCAACTTCTTACCCACATAAGTTGACACTTAGATGTCTGTTTCTTATGTAGTAAAGTGCATCTCTTGAAGATCTTCGTCTTTTGTACTAAGATATTAAACTTACTTAGAATTAGTATATTCACTATTATTGTTTTATGTGATTCATACTCGATTTTGTACTTTTTATGTCATTTTCACACCATTGCCGAAAATCTTCACGACAACGCGGAGAAGGTTCGAAGATTGGGTGGAAACACTGGACAAGGGGCTGAAGGTCCTCGATGTGTTTTTGGCATTCGAAAGTCGATTCAAGAGGATGTCCACGAGAGATCAAGCTATCCTCGCACAAGACAAAGTGATCATGTTCGGGACCGGAAAGATCTTGGAGTGCTTCTAGAGGATACGACTACTGAGAGTGGGCTCACCAATATATGGGAAAACATGCGGGACATAGTCGCGTGATACACAAAGAGGGGGAAATTGGTCGGTAACGAAGAAAAGAGAATATCAGAACCAATCTCGAGACCAAGACCCGGATTGGAAGATCACCAACCACGACCTTGGGAGACTATGACCAAAAAGGGAATCGATGTGACCACGGTGGAGCAATTGTTGAAAGAGATGGAAAATCTCAAGATTACCATGGTGATGAAATCGGAAGACCGTCCCACGAGTTCTAAGCATATGAACCGTTGATGCATATGGTGCGATAGCACCGAACTTGATCAGAATGATTGCGATGAGCACAAGGAGGCTCTACAACGGGATCTCATCTACTACGAGGGAAATCAGATCCATTTTATGGACTCCCGGAAGCCACTTCGTCCGAACTTCCGAAAGGGCTGCATGAAGAAGTTCCTAGAGGAAGAGATTGCAGCAAAAAGCAACTATGCGACAACCGCGGGAATATGTGTGGGAGAGACATCTAGAGCGAAGTCGTCTTTCTGGTCGGAAGTGTTAGAAATCTCTGAGAAAACCGACTCTAATGAGATTCAAAGCACCGCGGAAGGCATCCGAGAAGCTACGGGATGGGAGTGCCCCGTAGACAAGAATAGAGTTTACGCCCTATGCCAATTACATGAGGTGTTTGTATATGAGAAACGACGGTGCACAGATGCGGCCAAACCATCAAAGACACCGGAGAGCTGGAATTTTGAAGGAAAAGGAAAAGGGAAAACTATTCTGGCATTCAAACTCGCGTTGAATATCGAACAACATACGGATCTAAAGAAGGTGTTCGAAGAGAGAATTCTTGATAATCGGGTGGAATTTTCTCTCCGGGAATTGTTCGAAATAGCAAAGAAAGAGTTCCAAGATCTCCTTGTGAACCTGGCGAAGAGAAAGAGGCAAGCTATGGAAGAATTAAATGCTCCAAGGGTGAATGAGAATACCGTAATGAACGGCACGGAAGTGGAGGATGAGATTCCAAACTCTCACTACGCAAAGTCACACTGGGCACGAGCAACTACGGAGACTCCGGTCTGAATTGGAAACATCAAAGAGCCCGTAGTTGCATTGATTGATCATGGATTGGAGATCAATCTGATGTCCAAGGAGTTCTACCAGAAGGGGAAGTGGCCTATTAACACCAATCATGGATGGAAGATCCGGGCAACCTCTAAAGCAACGGAAGACCTATTTGCGGGTTGTTTGGATGTGACGGCGAAGATTGGAGATGTGGTGATTGGCCAAAATTTCTTCATGCAAGATGAGGTCTCACATTCCATGATCCTCAAGCAACCTTTTATCACGGCTTCACGGATGGAAACATAGGTGCTTGATAACAGAGCGGCTTTTGCACGGATTCGGAGCCAAAGCGGAGGGAAAACCGTCCAATTCCTAACTGTGGCATCAAATCACAAAAAGAACAAGAGAGAGCTCTTGTCCCAAACAAAAATGGATGTTTAAAGCGGACTATTGCGCAGTGGGGAAGTGATGGTCCGAGAAGCCTTGATACCCCACACAAGAAGAAAACTCTTGCAACGAAACAATTGCAGATTAGTCCAGATGGGGCATCTATGTACATGGTCGTGACCAGAGAAATGAAGAAAGATCTCCAGATGATGCAGGATGAGCTACGGTCTACATCAATCATAAAAGAGGATGAAGAAATCATTGGAGTAGTCGAAGAAGTGTTCTATGGGCACACACTACAACGACTTGAAGAGCTTGCGAAAGAGAATAGCCAAGAAGATTGGGTAGTTCAGGTGGAATCGGTTGGGTTGTACGAGATCATTTTGAAAATGGGGCCGGATGTGCTTCGCAAAGAAGAAGCAATGGTATGTAAGAAATATAAGACCGTAGAAAAGAAGGTAAAACCATATGCGGAACCATTACCAACCAATAGTGAACAAAAGAGGAAAGAAGTCTCGGGAGATCCAACACTTCGAAAGTTCGTGGATATCAAACATATCTTCACAAATGAGACCCGAAAGAAACTCCGGATCGGTGGAGATAGGTTCCTCTTACCGAAGGAGGAAGAAAGATTTCGTGAGATTTTGGAGCAACATGGAAAAGCATTTGCAGCCGATGGTGATCTTCACGATTGAATATGTGCTGTGGAACCTGAAGCCGATTCCGGTGCCACGGGCGTATATTCCGAAAATCATTGACTTGCTCAAGGAGAAGGTGGCGATGGGGATTCTAGAGCCATAAAATGCTCCATACTCAAATCGATGGTTTACGGTTCCAAAGAAGAATGGGTCACTCTGGTTCATTCAAGATTTGCAGCTGGTGAACAAGGTCACGATTCGGAACTCCGGAGTCGGTCTGATTGTGGATGAATTTGCGGAAGCGTTTGCCGGACGTGCGATATACTCCATTGGAGACCTATACTCCGCGTATGACCAATTCCAACTAGCCGTGGCAAGCCGAGATATCACTACAATGTGGACACTGATAGAATTAGTCCGGATGTGTATGCTACCACAAGGAGCGACAAACTTGGTCACACATATGATGAATGTGATGGACAAGGTGCTCCGAGACTGCATCCCGGAGATAACAATGCCGTTCCTAGACGACATTCCAATGAAAGAATGTGCGGCGGAAGAAAAGGATGAAAATATGGATGATCAGGGATGTCGTAAGTTCGTAGTCGAGCATATTCGCGACTGTGAGAAAGTGCTACAGAAGTTAGAAGATGTGCACTTAACACTCTCCGGAGAGAAATCAGCATTCGGACAAGGAGAGATATTGGTAGTCGGACATCTATGTGGGCCCTATGGCCGAAGACCGTCACCAGTCAAGATTGATGCGATTCAAGCTATGAAAGAAATATGCGAGTCACAATCTGAAGTTCGTAGATTTCTTGGTGCGTGTGCATTTTTTCACAAATGGATTCCGCACTATGCACACATTGCAAACGCACTTTATCACTTGTTCGGGAAGGGTAAGAAGTTCGAATGGAGACTGGAACATACCAAAGCCATGAAGAGCTCAAGAAAACACTACGAAGGGCAGAAGCACTTAAGAAACCGAACTACGACCGACAGATCATAGTAACGGTTGTTGTATGTTTTAGGGTTAGGGTAAATGATGATAATGATAAAGATAGGAATAGAGTTAACAATCATGTAGATTGATAATGTATGTGTGATGATGATGGTGAGAGATCATGAAGAACAAGACAAGCATTGAATGATGATGGTGAGAGATCATGATGGTGATGATGATGGTGGGGGGTGGTGCCTAGAATGGCTCCACCCCCCTCCCAAGGGGGTTCAACGTTAGGGAAGGGAGAGAGAGAAAGATCTCAAAGAGAGAGGGAGAGAGAGAGAGAGAAATGGTTATTGTCTTCATTCATTCCCCATAAGGGGTTAAATAGGTACAAAGGGTGAGATACACAAGGTTGCAAACCCCTTGGGCATTCACACCTAACCACTCACTCACACCTCTTTGTATCCACCACACTCACACTTACATTCACACTCATAATCATATAACATTACACATACATATCAACACATTACATCTTTCACCCTCACTTATCACAGTTATCAATCACCTGTACAATTATCACAGTCCAACCGGGATCGGATGGGTCGTCAACCAAGTCGACTCGGATGGTTCGCGATACCCGATTTGATTCGGAGCAAAGGTTCTCAACGAAAGGCAATGCGGATATGCACACGTTAAAAGAGAATTATGGGGAGTCATGTCGGCAATAAAATCTGATCAAGATTATTTGATCGGAGCTGAAGTAGTGATTGAAACGGATTGTCTTCCGTTACTCAGGATGATGCGATGTTGCACGGTACCAGATGTGGCTATGTTAAGATGGATTGCATATGTAAAGTCACTTAATCCGGAGGTTTGACATATCTCGGGAAAAGACAACACGGTGTCGTGAAGATTCCGGGCCATAGGTGGAAACAATGTGAAACGCGCAGGAACACTGGTATGCACGAGTGCACACCCCTAGTAAATTAAATAGTGTAAGTACTAGGCATAGGTAGAAAAAGGTGTACTAGGTAGTTAAGGCATTAATAGGGATTTAGACATCGCGTAAGGAGGGAGAGGTATGAGGAGAGTGAATCAGGGGGAAGAATTTAGGAAGGGAAAGCGACAGGTCATGAATGCTCTATAACGGTCGCTCCTTGTGCTATAAAAGGGGCGACCTTTGATTGTTTTAGGGGGGGTGAAGTAGAGAGGAGAAAGAAACAACTAGAGGAAGGGACGACGAGTCCTACGAGGTATCACCGGAAGGCGCTTCGCCTGCTCGCGTCAGACGCCCGAGTGCTCCCGACCGGGGGGTTGACCTTCTGCGTGCCTACGTACCTTTGCATCTAACTACTGCAGAGCTCTATGCACTATCACCGGCACTGATCCGGTTGTAATTACCCATAGCACTACGCGCATGTTTTGATTAATAGAAACTTATCTACCTAACTCAAGTTGTTCTCAAAATCTCTTTCTGCGCCTGTGTCTACACGCGGTCCTCTTACACTCTCTCTCTCGTTTCGCTAACCTTCTCTGTTTAACCGCGGTCTCGGGGCTTACGTAAACTACAAACTTGTTATTCCTTAGGGCAGGACAATGGCCTAACACAGGGTGTCTACGGAAGACACTTCACCAAAGGGGTGCTACGGCGAGATAAATTAAGACTCAACAATTAATCAGACTTTAATTGGTTACTTAGCAATATGGCATTAGATTTGATACACGTGTATGATAGAACAATTAGCACAGAACGATAATCAACACTTAAGGACAAAACAAGAAGCTCTATTAATTATCCGTCAAAGTTTTACATTGTAACTGGGCCTTTATATAGGTCACCGGTGTTGAGTACAAAACGGTGCCAACCGGCACCTGTTCGGAACCGGTTCGGATCCGGATCGGCATATTGATTCTAGTTCATCCGTTCACGTCTCATAAACTACTTAATTATAATAGATTCCGAATATACAATCCTTTTCACATTCTGGTCTTTAACTCCTTTGCTGGCCGGGTAACAAAACTCTTCCTCACTTCTTGATTCCTTGGTTCAAGATCCCCGTGGTCCTGCCCAACTTCTACGCATCAACGAGGATTTTCTCGACATATTTGGTGAACCCGACGGAAGGTGAAGCCCGTTGCGGCCCCCTTGCCGGAGGGTAGCTGGGAACGAATAAAGGGGGTCGCTACCGACTCGAGCTTGCGAGATCTGACCGTCATAGGACACCGTTTCACTGACAAAATGCTACGAGAGCTGAAGATCGGTCGGGGTGGCTTCCTACTGCCGACGGAAGAGGACTGGTTCAAAAGGATGCTCGAGAGGCATGGGAAAGCCTTCGCATTCTCACTAGGAGAGATCGGATGCGTCGACCCAACCATTGTCGAACCGATGGTGATCTTTACCGTGCTGCACGTGCCATGGAGTCTCAAACCGATTCAAGTACCGAGAGCTCACATGCCAATGTTGATGGAGCTTCTTAAGCAGAAGGTGGAGCTGGGCATCCTCGAACCATCGAGTGCCCCTTACTCTAACCAGTGGTTTACGGTACCAAAGAAGAACGGTGTCGCGTTACGTGCGCACATGTAGAAGGGGCGGGACCACGAGGGTCTCAGACTAGGGAGTAGAGGAGAAAGAATAAGATAGGATATGGAGGCTTAGCTCAAGAGGAGAAGCAGAAAGAATAAGATCACCACATAGAAGGAGAGATCGGCGGAGGTAAGATACTCAACAAGATATATTAAAAGAAACGAATGATTACAACAATGGTGGCCGCATGGGCCGCACCAAACGACTATGAGAAAACCCTAACCGAAGGAAAACCCTAAAACGGTAAGAACTCTAGACTAAGTGGTGTACCTCTCCTACGCAAAATAGGCAACCCTTCATAAGTGATCCCTCCCTTCCTTTTATAGCCCAAGGAGGGAGGGACCTTACAATGTGGGATAAAATTTCCCCTCTTATTTCTATACACCATTTCCTAGTATAAGTGTGCACATGTTGCACACCACCGACTTGCCCTTTCCACCCCAGTTTCCGCCTATGGATGAAAATCTTAACGACAACGGTACGATGTGCTTCATCCAGGACTTACAATCGGTCAACAAGGTGACCATCTGTAATACAGGAGTTAGACCGTCGATCGATGAGTTCATGGAAGCCTTCGCCGGGAGGTCCATATACTCGGTCGGAGACCTTTACTCGGGGTACAACCAGTTCCAGCTGGCCGTGGAAAGCAGGGACATCACAACAATGCGAACCCCTCTCGGCCTAGTTCAAATGTGTATGCTACCACAGGGAGGGACCAACTTGGTAGCACACATGGTGAATGCAATGAACAGAGTTCTGCGGGACTACATTCCAGACATCACCATGCCTTTCCTGGATGACATCCCTATCTAGGGGTGTCCGGAGTACACCAAGAATGAGTCGATCGGCACGGACGGGTGCCGAAGGTTGGTCACCAACCATATCTATGACTGCGAGAAGATACTATAGAGGCTTGAAGACGCGCAACTTACCTTCTTGGGAGAGAAGTCGGCCTTCGAACAGCCAGAGATCTTAGTGGTGGGCCATCTATGTGGGTCGTACGACCGGAAGACATCGCCGACCAAGGTAGAGGCCATCTGGGCAATGAAGGAGGAGTGCGGATCCGTCACAGAGGTCTGACGATTCTTAGGAGCATGCGCCTTCTACCACATATGGATCCCTCATTACGCGCACGTCGCCGAACCGCTCTACGGCTTGCTCAAGAAGAGCAGGAAGTTCGAATGGACAAAGGAACATACTAAGGCGGTTCAGAGGCTAAAACGAACGCTCACCGCGGCACCAGCTTTATGCAAAGCGGAATACGCACCGGGAACTCCGGTCTACATCACGGTGGACACCAGCCCGACTGGGATTGGATGGGTCGTAAATCAAGAGAACGAAGACGACACACATTCCCCTATCCGGTTCAGCGCGAAGGTATTGAGTGAGCGACAACGAGGATACGCCCAAGTCAAGCACGAGCTATGGGGTATCGTTTTGGCGGTTAAGGTCGACAAAGACTACCTAATCGGGACAGAAGTGATTATAGAAACGAACTGCCTGCCGATTCTCAGTATGGTCTCCGGATGCGCAACTCCCGACCTGGCAATGCTCAGGTTGATTGCGTACATCAAGTCCCTGAACCTAGAGATACGACACATCTCGGGTAAAGACAATGCCATGGTCGATATGCTTTCTAGAGCAAGGTTCGAGGACGAGGACGACATGGTATCAGAGAACGACGAAGTCGGCGCAGACTTCTTCGAATCAGCAAGGATGAGGATAAAAAAGCGAAGTGCTCCGCCCCTGAAGGAGTTCGACGAAGACGGCTACGATGGGGAGTGGCTTCTAATCGGAAGATTTCTAAAACCAATGACGGCGGATGCCTCGATGACTAGGGAGGAAGCGGGACAGCTCCGAAAAAGGGCATACCAATACTTCCTACGGAACAGGAAAATCTGGAGGGTCCCAAAAAGGCGAAACGACGCGCCGCTCCGGGTAATAGCGCAGGCGGATGATCAAGAGAAACTAATATCGGAGTTCCACGAAAGCCCTTGGTCTGGACACCGGGGTACATGGGCCACATTTGAGAAGTTAAAGGAGAAATACTGGTGGCCGGGTATATATAAGAGCTTGCACGACTTCGTGTCCACGTGCGAAAGCTGCCAGATGCACTCGGTGGTTCGACACCACGACGAGCTGCACCCAATATACCCCCCGACCGTGCACTTCAAATGGATGGTTGACTTAGTAACGATGCCGATGGGAGAGGAACAGAAGCGATACTTGGTGCTGGCTAGAGAAGACCTAACGAACCAGGTAGAGGGCTGGGCACTAACGAACAAGACCACCGCGGTAGTATGTAAGTTTTTGATTGAAGATGTCATATGCTGATACGGGTGCGTGGAAAAAATCGTGGCTGACCGAGGCGAGCTAGACACGGAAGAGGCCGAGGAATTGTTCGACCGGTTAGGCGTAAAACTGTCCCTCACGACGGCGTACAACCCCGAGGCAAACGGAAAGATTGAGCGGGGCCATGGTCCGATCGTAAAAGCCATTGTACGCGCGCGCGAAGGACGAGTCAGCGACTGGCCGAGGTTGCTCCCTTACGCGCTATGGGCGGATAGGACTACCCACAGTTCGGTGACAGGGTACATGCCAGCAGAACTAATGTATGGATAGAAACCCATCATGCCAGTAGAGTGGACGATCGCCTTGTGGGCTGGGATCAATTGGGTCAACGAAATGAGCCAAGAAGAATTGCTAGCAACCTGAATTAGGCAACTCGAGCGAAGGCCGGAAGACGTGGAGTGGGCCACAGCAAGGGTGAAAGAAGCGAGAATCCGGCAAGGCCTGGTTCGACCGAACACACTGGCTCCGGCCAAGGAAGATCGAGGAAGCTGATTGGGTGTTGGTCTACGACAGTCGCCTCGACAACCAACATAGGTCTACGCGTAAGTTCGCGAAACGATGGTTCGGGCCATACGTGGTAATTAGCGTCAACGATAACGCGATGTATCATCTCACGGAGCTCGACGGGATGCGAATGAAAATTCCGGTGGTCGGGAAGCGGATAAAGGCCTTCAAGAGGCGGAACCAAACCCAGGAGCCAAAAGTTCCAGTTCAGAAGGGGAGGACGAGTAGCAGATGGCCCGGAATCCCTCACTAAATTCGCTACCCGGCACATAATGGAGTATCTGTGGTTTAGTGGGGGTGGATGTCGTGAAGATTCCGGGCCATAGGTGGAAACAATGTGACACGCGCAGGAACACTGGTGTGCACGAGTGCACACCCCTAGTAAATTAAATAGTGTAAGTACTAGGCATAGGTAGAAAAAGGTGTACTAGGTAGTTAAGGCATTAATAGGGATTCAGACATCGCGTAAGGAGGGAGAGTTACTAGGACAACGAATCAGGGGGAAGAATTTAGGAAGGGAAAGCGACAGGTCATGAATGCTCTATAACGGTCGCTCCTTGTGCTATAAAAGGGGCCTGGTTCCAAGATGACACAGTCGAATCAGATAATGAAGAAGTTTCCGAAGACTACTTTACTTCGGAGCACATATGCTGGGTGAACGTGATTCGGGAGTTCCGGGAAGACGAATACGAGGGAGAAAGCTTACTGATCAGGAAAGTGCTACAAGAAATCGAGGAATCATCAGACAATAAAGAAAAGAGATCCGAGATTCGAAGGAAGAAACGACAAGTCCGGAAGTTCTTCTTGAACAATGGATTAATTTGGAGGGAGCCGAAAAGACCGGATGGTATACCACTCTAGGTAGTCGGCACAAAGGAACAACAGAAACAAGTAATATCTGAATTTCACGAATCTGATTGGGCTGGACATCAGGGAACATGGGGAACATTTGCAAAGATCAAGCAAAAATAGTGGTGGAAGAATATGTACAAGGATGTAGTAGAGTTCACCTAAAGATGCGAGAAATGTCAAATCTACTCCGGAATTCAACACCGGGATGAATTACATCCGACATTCTCACCGACAATCAACATTAAATGGATGGTCGACATAGTGGCCATGCCAACCGGGATCAGACAAAAAAATTACTTGGTGCTAGCACGGGAGGATTTGACGAACCAAGTAGAAGGTCGGGCGCTATGGAGAAAAACATGTTCTGCAGTATGCCAATTTCTCCTGGAAGAACTATTCTGCAAATGCAGGTGCGTAGGACAAGTGATTGCGGATCGGGGAGAACTTGTCTCTGATAAAGCTAGGGAATTCTTTGCTAAACATGGAGTACGATTGACACTAACCACGACATACAATCCAGAAGCAAATGATAAGATCAAACGAGGACATAGTCCAATCGTAAAAGCACTTACAAAAGCGTGTGATGGGAGGGTCAAGAATTGGCCGTAGATGCTTCCGTATGCACTATGCGTGGATCATACAACGCATAGTTCCGTGACCGGATATATGCTAGCTAAACTTATGACTGGACAAGCTCCGTTAATGCCTACGGAAACTGCAATTGCAACATGGACAATGCTACCATGGAAGGAAGAGATGAGTCGGGAAGAACTACTAGAGGTTCGGATACGACAGCTAGAAGGAAGACCGGAAGACATAACGGAAGCGGTGCACCAACAACAAGAAGTGCGATTTCGGAACAAACATCGATTCGATAAAAAACACTGACTTTGACCGCGGAAGATAGAAGAAGGGGATTGGGTGATAGTCTATGACATTAGTCTAGATCATCAACACAACTCAATACGGAAATTTGCTAAAAGGTGGTTTGGACCATACGAAGTTCGAAAAACATTCGACAACGGAACTTATCAGCTAAGTGAGCTAGATGGCACAATTCTTCGAGTGCTTGTAGCGGGGAAGCGAGTGAAGATTTTCAAGAAGAGAATTGATAAAGAAGCCTACGTAGTCTTCGACAAACCCGACACAAAGGAGCAATCGGATAACAATCACGAAGGTGCAGAAAGAGAGGAAAGTGAGTTGGATTTAATAATCGACATATGGGAACAAACAGAGGCGGCTTCGGATGAAGAAGAGTAACAAGTACCGCAAACTTTGGCACATACCGGAGGTTGTGCAGGTTTGGAGAGGGTGAGTGTCTTAGTGTACTTTGTACACTACGTAAAATATGTGTGGAGTACCCGATAGACCAAGTATAAAGAAACAGGAGAAAATACTACAATAATTATGTCACATGCATATGGCAGGATTTGAACTCTGTACCTCCATGTCAATGATTTTAAGCCTTACCATTGTGCTACCACATCATGAGTTTTAAAGTTATACTAAACTTTATCCCATGTAAATATTCTAGATAAGCATGATAGAAAAAGTTATTCATGCATACACACTCAAGTTAAATGAAAAGGTGTGATAGAAAGACTAATCAAACACTCGAGTTAGAAAAGGCATGATGCTTGCATGTGGTAAACTTAGTCTCTCCCATCATTATATAAGGATAGGGAAGCAAATTGTAAAGGGTTGTTGTCGATTTTGGGTTTTCAAAATATTGATTGAATTGATTATACTCGTGTGATTCACGATTTCCTATATCTCTCTTCCAATCTATTGAAAGTTTGGGTTAATTTCTTGATATTCTTAATACTAATTATACTAATTCACTATACTCGTGAAATTCAAGAGATTCCTACATTTCTCTTTCATATTCTTATTAGCCTTAAACTTCTCCTCCTCCTAGTCCAAAGCCTCGGCAATTTCCATCCGACTCATGTAACAATCCGGCACCGAAAAAACGACAACATCGTCATATCACTCGATCGAATCACAGTAGTAAGATTATGTCACAATATTATTAAAACCCAACCTTAGCTCAGTTGGTAGAGCGGAGGACTATAGTTGAACTATCGTAATCCGTCGGTCACTAGTTCAAATCCCGTAGGTTGGATGTAACCAAAACATTATCACAAACATCATTTGTGTGAATCTACTTAACCATTTGATCAACTTTGGAGTATGGATGCAAATTCTAAGAGTTGACATCTTGCCAACATATATCTAAATTGGTTTAAGGGCGCAAGACTATAGTCGCGTCGTCAAATCACTCGATCGAATCACACTAGTAAGATTATGACTCTTAGAATTGGTTGAGCTTAATATGTCTAAGCACTCATGACTATAGTTGCGTCGTCATATCACTCGATCGAATCACACTACTAAGATTATGTCACAATATTATTTAAACCTAACCTTAGCTCCATTCGTAGACCGGAGGACTGTAGTTGAAATATTGTAATCCTTAGGTCACTGGTTCAAATCCGGTAGGTTGGATGTAATCAAAACATTATCAAAAACATAATTTGTGTGACTGTACTTAGCCATTTCATAAACTTTGGAGTATGGATGCAAAATCTAAGAGTTGACATATTGCCAACTGTTGAGAGACAAGCTCAACATCGGCCGGATCGGCTGAAGAAGCCGAGGACCGGATCGGTTGGGACCGACCGGTTAGGCCGAGTGCGTAAACCGGGAGGCCGTTTGGAAAGATATTCCGTGAGGAATATATTTGGGAGTTAGTGTAGGAGCTGTTAAAGAGCATTGAAGTACGATCAGTACTTCGGTCAGTCCTTCGAGGACTTGTATAAGAGTGTTCATTGAACACACATATGTATAGAGTGGTGAATAGAGTGTTGAATATAGTTCTTGTGTTTTCTCTCTCTCACTCTCTCTGTCTCTCCCGAGTATACTGCGTAAGCTCAAGCTCTCCATTAAACCTGAGTTTTCTTCCTTCTGTTCATCTTTATACTTGCTTCCGCACGCTACTTTTTACATGGTATCAGAGCGCGAGGGTTGAGAACCTCTCTGCAGCCGACACAGCTTGACGAAGAAGAACAAGAAGAACGATGGATAGAGGCATGGCGAGCTCGCTTCCAACCGAGAAGCTCGACAGAACCAACTACGCATCTTGGTCTTACAAGATGCACCAGTACCTGCTCGGGCACGGCTACTGGAGTTATGTCGAAGGAGCTAATGACGCGGCACCCGAATCGACACACAGAGACTTCCCGTCGTCGAAGCAATCGGCGAGCAGGGTATTATACTGCTTCGCGTCGTGTGTGGGCGAACAACTATTGAGCTATGTTCGGGATGCAAAGACGTCGAAGGGTGCGTGGGAAAATTTGAAGAAGATCTTCGCCGCGAGCACCACAGCTAAGAAGCTTCAGCTCTGACAGGAGTTGAGCAACCTATGACAACGCGACTTGTCGGTGGTGGACTATACCTCGAAGATCAAGGATATCTGCGACTCCCTTGCCTCCATAGAGGTGAACATCGAGGAGAGCGAGATGGTCCAGATCTGTCTCAGAGGTTTGGCGTCGAAGTTCGGAGCGTTCCGGACGGCTGTGTGTACCCGGGAGAATACGCCGTCCTTTTTTGACTTACAGTCGATGCTCCTGGTAGAGGAGAACCACGCGGGTGCGTCGACAAGCACGCACACCGACATCAAGATGTTGTACACGGAGGGAGAAAGGCCCCGTGGTCGTGGCCGACGAGGCGAGTCGGTACGCAATGGAAGTGGCCGACGAGATCAAGGAAGAAGGCACCGAAGTGATGCCGACAACAACTCCGGACCCTCCGGAAACAGGGGGAGTCGAAGCGATGAGAACTGGCAAGGGAAGGCCATCGCGGAGTGCTGGTATTGTGGCAAGAAAGGCCACAGGGAAAGTGAGTGCTGGAAGAAGCGCGCCGATTTGGAGAGAACCGGTTCCGGAAACGGCTCCGGACATACCGACAAGGGAAATCGGCAGCGATCGCACTACGCCGAAGACTCCGGGAGAGACGGAGAATGGTCTGCCTTCGTGACGAGACACGAAGCAAACTCAATGAAACAGACCACCCCGAGATCGGACGAGGTGTGGTACATAGACTCCGGCGCGTCAAACCACATGACGAGCCATAAGGAGTGGTTCTTGTACCTTGAAAAACTGATACAACCTGGAGTAGTCGCAACTGGAGACGACACTCCGCATCCGATCGCGAATGTCGGAGAAGTTCCCCTTAGCCATGTCGGGCAGAAAGGGAAACTCATGAACGTGTTGCACGTTCCGACAATCACGAAAAACTTGGTCTCGGTCGGACAGATCGTCGACCAAGGGATGGAGGTTCGGTTTACACACCTCGGGTGCTTCATTGAGGAAGAAGGCCGTGTGATTGCGCAAGGGCGCAGAGACGGGAGGATGTTCATCCTCTATTCCACTGACGGCGGCACCGCAATGTTCGCGAAGGGACAAAAAGCCGAGTCGGACATCGACTTGTGGCACAAGCGGATAGGCCACGTCAACTACCAGCGGCTTCAAGATCTGCAATCGAAATAGGTAGTGTTCGGATTGCCCAAATTTAGTGGCCGAAAGGGACAAATTTGTGAAGCCTGCCAGATCGGGAAGCAACACCTACTTCCCTTCCCCAACGAGCGAAACCGGAGCCGGAACAAGCTCGACCTTATACACTCCGATGTATGGGGGCTGACACAAAACGTTAGTCTTGGCGGGAGCCGATATTTCGTCTCCTTCATCGACGACCACACGCGGCACACGTGGATCTACCTCATTGAGAGGAAGAGCGAAGTCTTCGACTGTTTCCGGGACCTCAAAGGGTTTGTGGAAACGGAAACGGGACGAAAGATCAAGTGCCTGCGGTCGGATGGCGGGAAAGAGTACTTTTCCGGTCAATTCAACGGTTATCTACAACAAATGGGAATTCGGCGCAAATTCAGTTGTAGATACACGCCGGAGCAGAACGGCGTGGCCGAGAGGAAGAATCGGTCAGTTGTGGAAGCGGCACGGGCAATGCTGGAGGAGAAGAGCTTGCCCAAGTTCTACTGGGCCGAGGCGGTAAGGACCGCGGTATACATCCAGAACCGGATCGGAGACAAAGTGTCGGCGAACGAGCTATATTTCGGAATGAAGCCGAACTTGCGACACTTGAGGGTGTTCGGTAGCATTGCATATGTGCATGTACCGAAGGAGAAAAGGAGGAAGCTGGACGCAAAGGCCGAGAAATGCATCTTGGTCGGTTACTCGGACGAGCAGAAGGGTTATAAGTGCTATAACCCTCGCACCAAACAAGCGCGTGTCAGCCGCAGCGTTGTGTTTGATGAGTCCGCGTCCTGGTACCAGCCCCCGACTCCGAACCCCGACTCCATTCCGTGTTCTGACGATGAGGTCAGCGAGGCCGAGATGCCTCCGGATGAGCCCAAAATCGAGACCCGCGAAGAGAGTCCGATTTCACTCCGTTTAAGTGGACCGATTGGACGACTGAGTCGGTACGACCAGTCCGATGAAGAGCCGGCGAGTAGTGGAGACTCGGCCGTGCATTCCCCGCGTAGGAAGCCGAGGAGACGGCTTACGCGCAAAGAGAAAGGGAAGAAGAAGGTGTCGGATTCCGGCACGCAAAGGAACGAGTCAGACCGACGCGAGTCCAACTCCGAGGGGAAGGCCTCGACATTGGCTAATGCAAGATTACGCCGATCTACCCGCCAAAAGAATCCTGTTTTGCGGTTCGGATACAACGAGTACATGGCGCATCATTATGCGTACATGACCCGTGTAGCGGAAGTGCGTGAGCCGGAGAGCTACGCAGAAGCGGCTATAGACACGAATTGGCGTGCCGCGATGGAGGAAGAGATGCACGCATTGGCGGAGAACGAGACCTGGTACCTGGTTGACGCACCAAGAGGGGTAAAACCGATCGGGTGTAGGTGGGTGTACAAAGTCAAGTACAACACCGATGGCTTCGTTAACCGGTACAAGGCTCGGCTAGTGGCAAAGGGCTACGCGCAGAAACACGGCATCGACTACGATGAGACGTTTGCGCCGGTCGCGAAAATGACGACCGTCCGTGTTTTGCTCGCAGTAGCTGCGGCGAAGGGGTGGCACTTAGATCAGATGGATGTGAAGAATGTGTTCCTGCAAGGTGACCTTGAGGAACAGATGTACATGGTACAACCCCCCGGATTTCACTCTGGAACGAACTCCTCGGTAGTATGCCGACTAAAGAAGTCCCTTTACAGACTGAAGCAAGCCCCGCGTGCCTGGAACACGAAGATCACGCAACAACTGCGTCGGATGGGCTTCGTCACGTCAAAATCAGACTCTTCCCTGTTTATCCGGAAAGGTCGACTCGGACCGGTTAGTATTTTACTATATGTTGATGATCATTACTTCCTCGGGATCAAAGTGATCCGTACCCCCGAAGGCATATTGATTAGCCAACGTCATTACGTGCTGAGTATGCTCTTCAAATTCGGGATGGCCGACTGTAAGTCCGTCTCGACTCCTCTGGATAGAACTGTCAAGCTTTGTCCCGATACGGGAAAGGTATGCGACCCGACGAGGTTCCGAAAAATTGTCGGAAGCCTCATATACTTGACCATCACCCGACCCGACCTCAGTTATCCGGTCGGAGTGATCAGTCAATTCATGGCGCGACCTACCGAGGAGCACCTTCAGTGTGCGCAACGCATACTTCGGTATGTCAACGGCACTAAGGACCGGGGATTGCTATATCGGACCGGTGCAGCCGCACAGTTAGTCGGCTACACCGATGCTGATTGAGCTGGCAATGCCGCCGATCGCCGATCCACGTCAGGATACGCGTTCTCTCTCGGGAGTGCCGTGATCGCGTGGAGCAGTAAGAAGCAGCCGACAGTTGCACTGTCGAGCACCGAAGCTGAGTACCGAGGAGCGGTTGTCGCGACATGCGAAGCCATATGGTTGAAGCGGCTACTTAAGGACCTGCAAGAGGAGGTGTCAGATCCGATGACGATCTACTGCGACAACCTCAACAGCATCCAGCTCGCGAAAAACCCCGTTTTCCATGCATGGACCAAGCACATTGAGGTGTACTACCATTTCATCCGTGAGCGTGTCCTGTCCGGTGAAGTCAAACTTCAGTACGTTCCAACGGATCGGCAGACTGCCGACATCTTCACCAAGCCTCTTGGTCTGGACAAGTTGCGGCAATTCTCCGGTGAGCTCGGGTTGCGTCACCTCAACGTGCCAAACTTGAGGGGGAGAACAGTCCCAAACGACCAAGCAAAGCAACAGGAAAGGAGCGGAGGCCGTGACACCGAGTCGGTTGACTCGATTGTTGACTCGGTTGTCAAGTTGGACTTCGGATCGGCTAAAGAAGCCGAGGGCGGACCCGCGGAAAAGTCCGAAAGCGGACAGAAGGGGAGCAGCCGAAGGAGAGAGCCGAAGCCAACCACGAATGGGGAAGATGACGCCATCGAGGGCGAGAAGACCGAAGACAAGTTGGAGACAACCAACTCGGACGAGAGCGAAAACCGATCGGAGGTAGCCGAGTCGGTTCGGATGTTTGATTCAGATACGCTAAATCAACCGAGGCCCAAGCGGAAGAAAAGGCAGCAGGAGAAGCGTCAACACCGCAACAGCAGAAGAGCTGATAAGGGCCACATGAGCAGACAAGCCGACCGGAAGGGTCGAAGCGCGTGGAGTCGAACAGGTCGAGGAGCGCGAGCGAGGCGTGGAGCCAGGAGGAACCGGAGTTGTGAGCCCGAGGATCCCGAAGAGGCTCGAGTTGAGCTTGAGGGGGAGTGTTGAGAGACAAGCTCAACATCGGCCGGATCGGCTGAAGAAGCCGAGGACCGGATCGGTTGGGATCGACCGGTTAGGCCGAGTGCGTAAACCGGGAGGCCGTTTGGAAAGATATTCCGTGAGGAATATATTTGGGAGTTAGTGTAGGAGTTGTTAAAGAGCATTGAAGTACGGTCAGTACTTCGGTCAGTCCTTCGAGGACTTGTATAAGAGTGTTCATTGAACACACATATGTATAGAGTGGTGAATAGAGTGTTGAATATAGTTCTTGTGTTTTCTCTCTCTCACTCTCTCTGTCTCTCCCGAGTATACTGTGTAAGCTCAAGCTCTCCATTAAACCTGAGTTTTCTTCCTTCTGTTCATCTTTATACTTGCTTCCGCACGCTACTTTTTACACCAACATTTAGCTTAATTGGTCTAAGAGCACAAGCCTATATATGCGTCTTCATATGACTTGATAAAATGACACTAGTAATATTATGTCACAATACTATTGAAACCCAACCTTAGCTCAGTTGGTAGAGCGGGGGATTGTAATTGAAATGGTGTAATCCTTCGGTAACCGGTTCAAATCCAGTAGGCTGGATGTAATCAAAACATTATCACAAACATAATTTGTGTGACTCTACTTAACCATTTGATAAACTATCGTTTCATCAACGTTGGATACGGATACAATTCTAAGACTTGAAATTTTGCAAACATATAGCTTGATAGGTTTAAGAGCTCATGACTTTAGTTACGTCGACATATCACTTGATCGACTAACACTACTAAGACTATGTTAATTTACTATAGTTTGTAGTGCAGAGGATTGTAGTTAAAATGCAATAATGCGTAGGTCATTGGTTCAAAACCGGTAGGTTGGATGTAATCAATATATTATCACAAACATAATTTGTGTGACTCTACTTAACCATTCGATAAACTATCATTTCATCAACATTGGAGTACGGATGCAATTCTAATAGTTGAAATCTTGCCAACATATAGCTTAATAGATGAAAGAGCTCATGATTATAGCTGCGTTGTCATATCACTCAATCGAATAACACTAGTAAGACTATGTCACAATACTATAGTTTGTAAAGCGGAGGACTGTAGTTGAAATGTTGTAATCGTTAGGTAATTTGTTCAAAACCGCTAGGCTGAATGTAAATCAAAACATTATGACAAACACAATTTGTGTGACTATACTTAACCATTCGATAAACTATCATTTCATCAAATTTCCAGTATGGGTGGAATTCAAAGAGTCAAAATGTTGCCAACATTTAGATTAATATGTCTCAGAGCACATGACTATAATTGCGTCGTCATATAACTCAATCGAATCGTACTAGTAAGGTTACACTATCAATACCCAACCTTAGCTCAATTCATAGCGCCGAGGACTGTAGTTAAATTGTTATAACCCTTAGGTCATTGGTTCAAATACCGTAGGTTGGATGTAATCAAAGCATTATCACAAACATCATTTGCATGCTTGTACTTAACCATATAATAAACTATCATTTGATAAACTTTGGAGTATGGATACAAATTCTAAGGGTTCACATCTTGCCAACATTTATCTAAATTGGTTTAACAACACCGGACTATAATTGCGTCGTCAGATCACTCAATTGAATCACACTACTAAGTTTATGTCACAATACTATTAAAACCCGACCTTAACTGAGTTGGTAGAGCGGAGGACTATAGTTGAAATTTTGTAATTCTTATATCACTGTTTCAAAACCAGTAGGTTGGATGTAATCAAAAAATTATCACAAACATCATTTGTGTCACTCTACTTAAGCATTTGATAAACTATCATTTCATTAACTTTGGAGTATGGCTGCAATTCTACGACTTGAGATATTGCAAATATTTAGTTTAATAGGTCTAACAACTCATGACTATAGTTGTGTCATCATATCACTCCATCATATGAAAACTAGTATGATAATTTCACAATAATAATATGTAAACCCATCCTTAGCTTAGTTGGCAAAGAGGAGAATTGTAGTTGAAATGTTGCAATCCTTAAGTCACTCGTTCAAATATGGTAGGTTGGATGTAATCAAAACATTATCACAAACATCATTTGTCTGACTCTACTTTACTATTTGATAAGTAATCATTTAATTAACTTTGGAGTATGGATGCTATTCTAAGACTTGAGAACTTGTGAACATTTAGCTTAATAGGTCTAACAACTCATGACTATATTTGCGTCTTCATATCACTCGATCATATAAACTTAGTAAGATTAGGTCATAATGATATTATGAAAAACCCAACCTTAGCTTAGTTGTGGAACAAAGGATTGCAGTTGAAATGCTGTAATCCTTAAGTCACTGGTTCAAATCCGGTAGGTTGGATGTAATCAAAACATTATCATAAACATTTTGTGTGACTCTACTTTACTATTTCATAAACTATCATTTCATTAACTTTGGAGTATGGATGCTATTCTAAGACTTGAGATATTGTCAATATTTAGCTTAATAGGTCTAACAACTCATGACTATAGGGTAAAAGCATGCGAGTGGAAACACTATTATAGCTAATTAGCTACTAAAATGGCCATAGCTAATTAGCTATTTGTTTAGCTAGTCTTTTTTGTGGGAAAATCAAATATTTGAAAAACTAATTTATGAAAAAACTCAAATATTTGAACTTCTGTTTCAGACGTAGTGGAACTTGGGGAATAGCACCATCATCTAAGGTCAACTTCAATGTAATCAATTTCCTGTTTAGCCTAATTCTGATTTTGAACGCAGATGGAGTACTCAGAGCACGAACGCAGACGTAGCTCCCGCAACAGCAGAAAATCAACATTGCAGATTGAGAGCTACAACACAGAACCCGCTCGATCATCGTCCAGGTATGTTGCAGTTACAGAAACCCCAAACATTTGTTTTTTCTTTTTGACTATTGTCTGAACTTTGGTGCTGATTCATATTTCCCCAAAATCGAATAGGGAGAAGTCCTTGGAGTCCCATACAAGGATGTCTCGCAAATCGGGGAGTAGCAACAAGTGTGTTTATATTACTTTTTTTGTGTTTAATCCTGTCTTTAGTGATGATTGGGGTTTCTGATTGAAATTTCTGATTAGGGTTTGTGATTGAAATTTCTGATTAGGGTTTTTGATTATAAATTTCTGATTATAATTTCTGAATAGGGTTTCTGGTTACTAATTTTGATTACATATTAGAATTTCTGATTAGAATTTCTGAATAGGGTTTTTGTTTATAAATTTCTGTTTAGGATTTTTGATTAGGGTTTGTGATTGAAATTTCTGATTAGGGTTTCTGATTGAAATTTCTGATTAGGGTTTTTTATTATAAATTTCGGAATAAGGTTTCTGGTTACAAACTTCTGATTACAGATTTTGATTAGGGTTTCTGATTTTAAACTTCTGATTACAGATTTTGATTAGAGTTTCTTCAAATTTCTGAATACAAATTATGATTAGGGTTTCTGATTTGCTAAGTTAAAGATTTTGCACCATTTTTGTTGTTGTTGATTGGGGTTTCTGATTCTCACATATTCTGATTTTGCACTATTTCTGATTTCTGAAATGATATTTCAGATGGCTCGTTCCTCCATATACGAGAGTGCTAAACTTCGCAAAATTTTGTGAGACAAAGGAGGACTTCCACAACACCTATGGTCTGTCACTCGAGGGTGTTGACCCTGCTGTCCTAAGTGATAAATTGATCAGTGATGTAGACTGGATGATAGTATATACAGTGCCTAGAGTCAAAGGCAAGGTCAAGCTGAAGCATGTACGAGCCGACTTGTACGATGACTACATGAGACTACACCAGAAAGTTCATCAGGAGATCCCAGTCAACAATGAGTTGTCAGTTTCATTTGCTAGAGCATTTGTATATGAGTACTACAAAACAACGAAGGAATCCAGAGACCCTGAAATGTATAGGGTAGCTTGGGCATTCTATGGTGAGGCATCGGTAAAAAGATGCCGAACAATGGGGACCTTGGCACAAAAAATAGACAGATTTTGGAGCATGGCAGCTGTTGATGCAACTGCTGACTCCCAGCAAGACCAGGGGCATACACCACACCGACACCCAAGGAAAGCCAATGTCGATGATACAGGTGAGACATTGGTTAGTTATATGCTAAAAAATGTCCATGAAGCCTATGAGACATTGGCATTTTTTAAGACCGAGTTAGAGAAAGCTACAATGGCTTCTGCAATGGAGAGCAAAGTTACTTCCGCTGTTACAACAATTAGAAATAAGATTCAGGTAACTATTGTTTTGCTGGTATGTGATTGTGTTATAAATAACGGGTAAAATGTGCTAATCAAGCATTATCTGGAATAGGTTGCGCAACAGGAGCTTGAATTAGAGGGGCCACTGGATCCCCAGCGTAAAATAGAACTGCAAATAGAGATTCAGGTTCTTTCAATGAACCTGGACCTTCTAGGTGTAAATACTGTTGCAGATTACATTTTGGATAAGCTTCAAGTAAGTTAACAATTCCTGAACAAAGTTGGCGTATCTTTCAACAACAAGAATAATTAATCGGTAAATTTCTCTGTTGCGTTGAAGGTGTCGTGACTCTTGAGTAGGAAGCAGAGAGAGAGAGAGATGGCGATAGAGATAACGATAACGATAGAGATGGCGAGAGCGGTAGAGATAGCGATAGTGATAGCAAAAGAGAGTGAAAAAGGGAGAGAGTGCGAGAGAGAGAAAAGTATAAGTGAGAGATAAGAAATGGGAATGCGATTATATTATGAGAAAGAAGATTACAAGGAGTAGGCTAAGGGCTAAAGACTGGTGTTGAACCGAATGAGTTGTGATGAGTGTATGGACTCTTATTTATAGGCCCTTATGGAGTATTCTAGAATGTTCTAGAATATTTTAGATATTTATGAATAATAATAATAATAAATATAATCATGAAATATTCAAGAACATTCTAGAATAATCTAGAATGTGCTAAATATCTCGTAATAACTAAACATATAATTATTATGATTACATCTCACATATGTTATTACAATGGTTAAAGTACAATATGTAAACCAAGAGGTTATGGGTTCGATTCCTGGTTCGCCAAGATGAATGTCATGATAAGCCAAGATGTATGTCTTCATGACATTATCCCCCCTTTTCGATGACGAGTTGCACGAGTCGGAAGAAAAGAGTTCAGACTTGGTTTATGAGGATATTGGTTGTGAAATGCAACAACCATGTCGGAGGCATTGGCAAGATGTTCGGCAGGCTCCCATGTTCGATCATTAGGTGTATAGCCTAACCAATCAACCAAGTAGTATAGTTTGTTGCGAATTATCTTGGAGTCGAGGATAGCGGCAACCTCATATTCAGAGCCATTGGAAACGTCAATTGGAGGTGGGGGAGGTGTAACACGACCCGGAATAGAGCTCGTTGTGTAGGGCTCCAAAAGTGAAACATGGAAGACCGGGTGAAGATGCATATGAGGAGGAAGATCAAGACGAAATGTCACATCATTGATCTTACCACTTATGACATATGGGCCAAAACATTGATAATCCAATTTGTAGCAAGGTCGGGTCGTTTTAATGCTACCTTGTAAGAGCCATACACGATCGCCTACTTGAAATGTAGTCGATGAATCACGCCGATGACGGTCAGCAATCTTCTTTTGAGTGTTTTGGGCTTCACATAAATGATGCAAAAGCATATCCTGAACTTCTTGGAGTCGAGTGAGCCGATCTTCAGCAGCTGGGTTTTTTGGGAGTTCAGGATGTTCAAGCATCGTCCAACGAGGATGGTACCCAATGTTTGCAAAAAATGGGGAATATCCAGTAGAAGAATGCTCGGAGTTGTTATAAGCAAATTCTGCCAAAGGTAGTAAATCCACCCAATCATCTTGTTGATAGTTGACAAAACAACGTAGATATTGCTCGACTGTTTGGTTGGTGCGCTCACTCTGCCCATTAGTCTCTGGATGGTAGCCGAAAGAGAGTTTACAAGAAGTATGTAAGAGTTTGAACATGTGCCGCCAAAATTTCGAGATGAATTGGGGACCCCGATCACTGATAATATCATCCGGAAGACCATGATGGCGAAACACCTCCCGCATGAGTAAATCAGCTGTCTCTTGACTAGTAATGGTCTTTGTGCATGGAAGGAAATGTGCCATCTTCGTAAAACGATCGACAACCGTGAGAATCGAATCAAATCCCTTGGAAGGTGGAAGATCCGTAATAAAGTCCAAGGAAATAGATTTCCATGGGCTCTCCGGAATAGGCATTGGCTGTAATAAGCCATATGGATGATGTCGAGGCTTTTTTGATCGGCAACATGTATCACAGCTACGAACATAATCCGTAACAAAATGGCGAAGCCGTGGCCACCAATATCGGCGAGAAATCAACTCAAAAGTCTTGTGGATGCCGAAGTGTCCCGCCATTGGTGTGTCATGACATTGTTGCATGACTTTGAGTCGAGAAGGACCGTCAGGCACATACAAGAGAGTTTGTCGAAAAAGTAACCCATCATGCCAACTAAACTGGGTGTAGTCTAGACGAGGATTTTGAGTTTGGGAGCTAGATGCACGATTTGGGATAATATGGCTCAAAACCTCTTGGGCGAACGCATCAGTCGCAATCTGCTCACGAATGGAATCAAGAAGCCTTGAATCTCCCGATGTGTTGATGGTATGCATTGCCATTATTCGTAGACGATCAGGACCTAAGAGGATTTGCTTTTGGCTTTCAAATGCGGCCTCTCCAGGTTGAAGTTCCATATACGAACGTCTAGATAAAGCATCTGCTTTTCCTTGTTGCATCCCAGGGCGATATAGAATTACAAAATCGAAACGAGTTAAGAACTGCGCCCAACGAGCTTGTCGTCGATTCAAGACTCGAGCACTTTGAAAGTATGTTAGATTTTTATGATCATTGTAGACAATAATCTGCTGAGAAGAACCCTCCAGAAAATGACGCCATTGTTGAAAAGAATCCACAATGGCAAGAAGCTCTTTGTCGTGAATCTCATAGTTGATTTCTGCGGCTTCAAATTTTCGTGAGTGAAAAGCCACCGGGTGCAGTTCACCATCATCACCAATTTGGGATAGTACACTTCCGAGTGCGAAATCCGATGCATCAGCTTCAAGTATAAAGCGCCTCATTGGATCGACATGGATTAAGATTGGTGCGGATGTAAATGCTTGCTTTAAACCCTCAAATGCAGAGTTCGCATCTATACTCCATACAAATGATCGATTCTTGTGCGTCAGTTGAGTGAGGGGCAACACAATTTTTGAATAATCTTTGATGAACTTGCGATAAAAGTTTGCAAACCCCAAAAAACATTGCACATCTCGCACGGACTGTGGTGTTTGCCAATCCAAAATTGTTTGAACCTTTGATGGATCCATAGAGATGCCATTTGAAGAGACTATGTACCCCAAAAACTCCACTTGACATTGGTCGAAACTACACTTCTCCAATTTTGCATAGAGACCATACTCTCGTAGCCGTTGCAAAACTTGGCGAACATGTATATCATGTTCTTCTTGAGTTTTTGAGTAGATCAAGATATCATCCAGGTAAACAATGATGAAGATATCGAGGAAGTCTCGAAAAATATCATTCGCCATATGTTGGAAGACTGCTGGTGCATTCGTGAGGCCAAAAGGCATCACTGTGTACTCAAAATGACCATAGCGAGTGCGGAACGCCGTCTTCCATTCATCCCCAGGAAGAATTCGAACAAGGTTGTAGGCACCTCGAAGATCTAACTTCGTGAAATACTTTGCTTCACTGAGGCGTTCTAGAAGGCTTGAGATCAATGGGAGAGCATATCGGTTTCTAACGGTCACTTTATTCAAGCCTCGATAATCCACGACCATACGAAGCGTACCATCTTTCTTCTTAACGAAAAAGATGGGTGCACCAGCAGGAGATTTTGAATGTTGGATAAAACCATTTGCCAAGTTCTCATTGATATATTCTCGAAGAACCTCTAACTCCGTGGGCGAAAGATTATAAATTGGTCCCCATGGAGGCTCTTTTCCTGGCTGCAAATCAATTGGGCAATCATATGGTCGATGCTCTGGTAGTCTATTAGCCTTCACCTTATCGAACACATCGGAGAATTCTATGTACTTCTTTGGTAGTTGGACCCCCAATTCTTGTGAGCTAGATGAGGGAGTTGCTAAAACCGCAAATACCATCATGTCTTCCTTTCTTCCATCCTCTCGTAATTGATGTATAGAGATTGTTGAAATTGTGGGGGATCCTAGATCCTTAGTTGGAGCTTCAAGGGACTTGGATTGTACGGTGACCTCTTCAATAGTTCTTTTTCTCCAATCAATGGTTGGGTTATGTAACTCAAACCAAGGAAGACCAAGAACTAGAGAGTGCTCCGGACTACTAATGATGTTAAATGAGATGACACTAGCCAAATTACCTAGGACTACACGAATTGGTTCAGACTCTTCGACTATATCTCCTGATGCTATAGGGCGACCATTGATGACTCCTACAGCTACTGGGTTTGGGAGTTTTTTCAAGATGATGTTTTGAGTCAATGCAAACTCGCGATCCATGAAACAAGAATTGGCTCCGGAATCTAGGAGGGCAGAGGCTAGGGCGCGATGACCTGTAGATGTGCTAAGCTCGACTTGTGCAGAAAAAACTCTACATAACTAGGATGGTCCAACCAAATGGCTCCTATTTTGGCCGGACTTATTCGTTTAACACATCCTCTAATTGGCTCAGGACATCAAATCTATTCTCATGGCATGGGCTATTAGGCTTAGTACTTAAGTTATTAGAAGTGATAGTAGAACTTGATGTAGGGTTGTCATGTGCACTTACTTGGTAAACTTGATGCCTGGGTTTATGTGGACAATTCACAGCTATATGTCCTGGACCACCACAGTAGAGGCATAGGCGATGCGCCCGACGTCGTTGTTTCTCAGCATCTGATAAGGGCCCTCGACGTTGTGTCGACTCTATTTCCATCGGAGTGGGACCATCCCTCGTAACGGGTCTAGAACCTTGTGGCGGTGTGGCGACTATAGAAGCGTATGTCTGTTCCGGTTGGCGGCGTAACATTTGTTGACGTTCAGAACGTCGCTCAAATAGGCGATTATCACATCGCACAGCTCGGCTAATAGCTTCAGTAAGAGACTTTGGATCTTCATGGAAAGTAAGAAGAAGATCTTTGACATCGTTACGCAAACCCTGACGGAATTGATCCATTAAGGCTGCCTCATCCCAAGGGATGTCGCATGCCAAGAGACGGAAATCTGCGGCATAAGCTGAAGCGGGACGATCTCCTTGTCGGAGTCTTCGAATCTTGTTTATTGCAGTCCTAGTGCTATCCGTATCTCCAAAACTAGCTTGAAACTCCTTAACGAATGCCTCGAAATCCTCCAGTAATGGTGATTTCTTCTCAAGAAGTGGTGCAAACCATGCTAACGCTGTACCGCTTAGCAAGGTTCCTATTAATCCCACACGGGCAGCATCAGTTGGATACCGATTGGGATGTAACTGAATCACCAAACGAACTTGATTCAGGAAACCTCGAAAGAGAGATCTGGTACCATCAAACTTGGCAGGGAGGCTAATCTTTGGTTCCCTTGGGGAGTTTTGAACCCCCGCCGCTTGTTCTCGTAATGTTAATATAGTAGCCTCAAGTTGATGAACCCGTTGTGATAACTCCTCATATTGATGAGCTTTCTCAGTACTGACTTGTTGAAGATCCCCGAGTAGCCTTTGATTTTCTTGCTCTAATGCCACAAACTTAGTGGTGAGCATATCGAGCTCCGAAAGGACACGCATATACTCTTGCTTGCTGACCGACTCCATAACCGCGGGGGAAAAAGAAAGAAGGATAAAGAAGAAAGCTTGCTAGGGTTATTGGAGAAAGGGAAAAGAAACATTCGGTTCAAACTGTCGTGACTCTTGAGTAGGAAGCAGAGAGAGAGAGAGATGGCGATAGAGATAACGATAACGATAGAGATGGCGAGAGCGGTAGAGATAGCGATAGTGATAGCAAAAGAGAGTGAAAAAGGGAGAGAGTGCGAGAGAGAGAAAAGTATAAGTGAGAGATAAGAAATGGGAATGCGATTATATTATGAGAAAGAAGATTACAAGGAGTAGGCTAAGGGCTAAAGACTGGTGTTGAACCGAATGAGTTGTGATGAGTGTATGGACTCTTATTTATAGGCCCTTATGGAGTATTCTAGAATGTTCTAGAATATTTTAGATATTTATGAATAATAATAATAATAAATATAATCATGAAATATTCAAGAACATTCTAGAATAATCTAGAATGTGCTAAATATCTCGTAATAACTAAACATATAATTATTATGATTACATCTCACATATGTTATTACAATGGTTAAAGTACAATATGTAAACCAAGAGGTTATGGGTTCGATTCCTGGTTCGCCAAGATGAATGTCATGATAAGCCAAGATGTATGTCTTCATGACAGAAGGAACAATACATTCATCAAGAACATGTAGTTAGCTGCCTTTAGAAGCAGCTACATTTTGTGGAGGGAATGGTAAGGACTAGACAGGATTTGGACCTGAACATTCTTGCTCCCTTACCAAATGATTTATTGACAGTTCAAGCACGTTGCATCGCTTGCGGGTTAGGTGTGGAGGACAAAACTGCGTCTTTGTTGGTTCACCTACAACCATGCAACCACACATACCATCTGCTTTGTTTTCAACATGCCTGTCGAATTGCTGCATTCTGTTTGGGAGATTGCAGTACAACTCTACCAAATGAGTGGAGAAAACTAACAGGTATACCATAATGTAGCTAATAAGCTTAGTCTTTTCTAATTAGCTATCCTACTAATGAGCTACTAGCTAATTAGCTATCCTAGTAGCTAATTAGCTATGGTACTAGCTAATTAGCTAGTACCATAGTTGTGTAAAAAAGCTAATTAGCTATCCTACTAGCTAATTAGCTACTGGCAACTAATTAGCTATCCTAGTAACTAATTAGCTATTGCCATAGTTGTGTAAAGTAGCTAATAAGCTATCCTAGTAGCTAATTAGCTACTAGCAGCTAATTAGCTATCCTAGTAGCTAATTAGTTATGGTACTAGCTAATTAGCTAGTACCATAGTTGTGTAAAAAAGCTAATTAGCTACTGGCAACTAATTAGCTATCCTAGTAGCTAATTAGCTACTGGCAACTAATTAGCTATCCTACTAGCTAATTAGTTATCATAGTAGCTAATTAGCTACTACCATAGTGTGTAAAGTAGCTAATAAGCTATCCTAGTAGCTAATTAGCTACTGGCAGCTAATTAGCTATCCTAGTAGCTAATAAGCTATCCTAGCTACTACATAGTTGAGAAAGTAGCTAATTAGCTTTCATTGTAGCTAATTAGCTATCCTACTAGCTAATTAGCTATCCTAGTAGCTAATTAGCTATCCTAACTACTACCATAGTTGAGTAAAGTAGCTAATTAGCTATCCTAGCTACTACCATAGTTGAGTAAAGTAGCTAATTAGCTATCCTAGCTACTACCATAGTTGAGTAAAGTAGCTAATTAATTAGCTATCCTAGCTACTACATAGTTGAGAAAGTAGCTAATTAGCTATCCTAGCTACTACCATAGTTGAGTAAAGTAGCTAATTAGCTATCGTACTAGCTAATTAGCTATCCTAATTAGCTATCATACTAGCTAATTAGCTATCCTAAATAGCTGCCATGTTATTGTAGAATCTTGTGGATTAAGGACGGCACATGATGTGTCTGGTGTTGATGACGCTGCAACAGATGAGGATACTACTGCCAGCGTGGCTGAAAGTAAGAGTCCTACTATCACATCTCCTTCAGATCAGCTCCACCCTATTCTTTTGGAACAATGTACTGAATTAGGCAATGATGTGAAATGCCATGAAATAGTGGAAACAACATGTAAAACTGAGGTTCACAACAACAGTGTTTATGAACACTTGATGCAACATTTCTTCGAATCTCAAGACCTTGATTCCACCCCACCGAGCCCAACTACTGAAAATGTCCAAACAGATCCCTCTATACTTGAAAAGCTAGTTCAAGAAACGGCTGATGTGCAATTAGCTGCTGAGGCGATGGGAAGGTTGTCGGAGGAGGACACACTTGCGCATTGGGTGAAAGAAGCAAGGCTAAATGGGGAACCAACCAGAAAAAGGTTGAAGAAGGGGCCACGATCGGGAACAAGACCAGTTACTCGGTCAAGGGGCCCAGACGTAGTGGAGCGAAATACTGTTTAGTTGGATATGATTGTTAGCTTAGGGATTTTGCTAGGGTTTTATGAAGTTTTACTATCCTGTTGGACAAGTAAAACCTCAGATTAGTTGTTGCTTGATCCACATTATGTAATGGAACTCTATGATGTTTTTCCAAGATAATTTGAAGAGTGTTGTTCTATGACTGAAACTCTTTGATGTTCAAGATATTGTTTTGTGAGATTGTTAGTTACTTTGTGAGTGTGAATATGTTGGTGTTTTCTGATGTTGCAGAGTCTAAAGGGTTTGATTCTATTGCTCGTAAGGCCAATGGCAGTGTGGATACTGTTGATGTTGCGGCATGTTTAAAGGGCCCCATCTTGAAAGTAGATGTAGCAACTGACACAAGTGATCTGGTCACACAAGTTGATCAAGCATGTAGCACGGATGACTTGGTGTTGCAGGTAGATGCAACATGTGATACCAGTGGACTGATATCGAGCATATCAGTAGCTACATGCACCGAGGTAATCCAAGGATTGATAACTAAGTCGACAAAACAAGAGCACCAGAATGTGAAGCCAGGCCCAACACAGTCGACTAGGGGTTTGAAGAGGAAAAGGACGCCAGTTGTGTCGGTCGAACCTGAGCTGATTGAGATTGATCGTATCCTACCAGAAAATGGTGTAACAGCGGCTCAGTTTCAGGAATGGAAACCTAAACCACTAGAAGTCGAAAGAAGAGCCTTGATCTTGGAGCTTGATAAAGTCTTGATGAGTGTGAGATATATGCAGCCAAGGAGGGACGCAAATCAGTTTCTAGAGTGGGTTGTGCAATACTTTGATTTGTTTATTTGGAGTGAAAAACCAAAATCAGATGTGTGGAAGTGTTTGGCAAGATTCTTCCCAAAATGGCGAAGTCGTTTTAAAGGTCAATGGGCACGAGAAAATTGTGAGCAAATGGAAGCTGCAAGATTCAAGAGACTTTTTGATTTTTGGGCTACTTGGCCTGAATATAATGCCGACAATACATTGATTTTGGATACAGAACATTTCCGGCACTACTTCAATATTCGGAGATGCTGTCTCATTCTACCCGAGGAAATGCCTGAACAGTACCTGGTGCAAATAGTGAGCTGCCAACCAGGTGCATGGTTGTGGACTCCATTCCGAGCTCGATATGCGGATAATATATGTAGACTCGTTCCACTGACTAGCAAGAGCTTAGCTGTTTATAGGAGATTTGTAGACATTTCCAATGGTAATTTATAAATATGTAAAGAGATGACATTATTCAATGAAGAATTTAATTACTTGTTCCCACTGTACTTATCTACTGTGTAATTTGAGGAATATGTTGCAGATTGTTGATTTCATGCTATTGATGACTATTTAGCTATTGACAGCTAATTAGCTGCATTTGTACAGCTAATTAGCTACTGATGACTATTTCGCTATAACTTATAACTTAAAACTTAACAAAAAAGACATGATTTTATTGAGAAAGAAGCACAGAAAGTAGATTGTATACAAGAAATTGATTCCAAACGAATTTATTTAACTGTTTTCGCGAAATACATGTTTGTTTTACAAGAGAACATGGTAAGTGCTACTTGTAGCTACAAATTCCATGGCATACTATTGTAAATACATTCATACACATTAGCACCAACAGTGTATAAACTGGAGCAGCTATTGTATTCTGACATTGGGACGTTGATGCACCTGACCAAATGAGAGTACATGTACGCCGCTGGTTTGTCTTCTAACAGCCTGTACACATATTCGTAGTCATCTAGTTTTGCATAAAAAATGCCTTCGATGTAGAATGTCCCGACAGATACAAAATTTCTCCATGCATCTACAATATTCTACCTTGCACACTGTTTACTAACCGTGCACTTTAATATATAGAAATCAGCACCCTCTGAATTGCCTTCTTCAGCATTTATAGCGAAGTTATCCCCAACGTTCAGGACATCACTCAAAGTATCTCCAAGTCCCTCATATGTGAAGTCAGCATTCTGCCCTGTTTCTCCATCAACTGCTTCCTTATCATTCAGAGTGTGATACTCCCAATTCTGAATGTATGCTTTGTTTAGACAATATCTCCAATTTCCCTGCACACAATGGAAGCAAAAACAAGTCAATTCTCTAACCGCAATACAATGACCATCCAACCTGGAATAACCGCGAACAACATGCAGAGATCGCAATTCGGGAATTCCTTAGCACTCTCCCTATTTACTTCATCTATCTTCACTTCCCAAAATTCACGTTTGATATCTCGGACTTGCGAGGAATAAACACCTGTGGCACTCGTTGACATATTTGTTCTTAAAAATTCAACTACATGTGATGCACAATTCATGTGCACACCATCTGTCTTTAGTTGTTCATGGGTAAGTGCCCGCTTTATAACAACCCCTACACCATCATGTTCACCTTTACCATGGCCAGACCCAAAAAAATTCCATCTCATCTCCAAATCTGTTATAGCAGGATACCTCCCCACAAAATAAAATGGACGTCGAGCCTTGAATTGTGATGCAGCTCCGTCAGACCAGACCCAATGTTGAGTAAGCTCCAAACGTTGAGCTAATAACCACTGCCAATGTAACTTAAAACAGTGTTGGACGAACAAGGTATCATGCTTCTTATCATCGGAAATAAAGAAATGAATTACTTTTTTAACATCACCTGAAACTCGAAAATATGTTATGTGTACAAAAATGGTTACCTGAACTGAACACCAATGCATAGATTGAATTTCATTCTGCTACTTGAAAGTATAATTCTCTGCGAAATCTACTACTGAGACTACTGCATCATTTGGGAAATCAGATATGCAAGTCTTAAATTGATGGGCCTGCCATGAATAAATGAAGTTGTGTTTAATGAACTTTCCTAGAGATACTACAAACAGAGACACCAAATCCCTTGGTTTAAGCATCTTCCGAACTAGATCCTTTCTTTTACACACCTTTCCTTCGAAATTGGTGTTCACTGACTCAAATAACTTCACAGAGATCAATATTTCACTACTCAATTCATTTGGACACCACCTAAATCTAGTAGGGCCACAATCTTGACATAAACCCATGACACATTTATGAATATGGAAGATAGCGTCAGTTTCTCTCGGACACAATATTGAATCTAATAAATAACTCATGGAAGAGATAACGTGCTCAGATGATTTACACTCCTCTTGCGGGCTTGATCGACAGATTGGGCACCCACATGTGCAAACTATATTAGTTAGGGATGCGCTATGGTGACGTAGTAGATTAACAAAGTCCTTCAGAAAACCCATCTGTACATGGTAAATGCAACAACATGTGTATCGATCCTTTAAGCGTCTCACAAAGTGTGGCTTAAGAGACTCGAATGTTCATAGTTGAACTTTGATAGTTGGATGCATTCGTTTGAACCTAATAAATAAATTGACCTGCGTAATAAAGGGGAATTAGTTATTCTCGTAACTAGCTAACTATCCTAGTAGCTAATTAGCTATTCTAGTAGCTAATTAGCTATCATGGTAGCTAATTAGCTGTCATAGTAGCTAATTAGCTGTCCTAGTAGCTAATTAGATATCATGGTAGCTAATTAGCTATTCTAGTAGCTAATTAGCTATCATGGTAGCTAATTAGCTATCATGGTGGCTAATTAGCTTTCCTAGTAACTAATTAGCTATCATGGTAGCTAATTAGTTGGTCTAGTAGCTAATTAGCTATCATGGTAGCTAATTAGCGGGTTTAGTAGCTAATTAGCTATCATGGTGGCTAATTAGCTGTTTTAGTAACTAATTAGCTATCATGGTAGCTAATTAGCTGGTCTAGTAGCTAATTAGCTATCATGGTAGCTAATTAGCGGGTCTAATAGCTAATTAGCTATAATGGTGGTTAATTAGCTATCCTAACTAATTAGCTGGTCTAGTAGCTAATTAGCTATCACGGTGGCTAATTAGCTATCCTAGTAAGCTAATTAGCTATCATGGTAGCTAATTAGCTTTCCTAGTAGCTAATTAGCTGGTAATAACGAAATAGCAAACTAGCTACCAGTATAGCTAATTATCTGGTAATACCTAAATTAGCTATTGAGAATAGCTAATTAGCTATCATGGTAGTAGCTATTGAGAGTAGCGAGTTACCTATGTAGCTATCCTAGTAGCTAACTGAGGTAAATGTAACTGATAAGCTAATTAGCTTTTCTGCTAACTGAGCTAATTAACTTTCCGAGTAGAGTCAAAACAAATGTTGAGATAAATGTAAATACCTGAGGTACATCAAGAAGATGAATGGGATGCTCCTCGTATTGATTTCTTCCAACACGTTTCCTGCATAAATCCTTTTTATTGGGTGAAACCCTACTCTCATTAGTCCAAAACATTGTGATTACATCCTTGATTTCAAATGTTATGGGTGTCATTGGCTTACATCTTGTAGTTAGCTTTAGTAGACTAGTTCCTTCACCCGAGGAAATTATACGGTTCATTGTATTGTACACTGTTTTTCTACTAACACCAATTACCTTAGATAGCTCACTGATGTTTATATCGTCAACATCACTATTAAGTAACATCATTAGACTAGACCTTTTTAAGACAAGATCATCTTCTGACCTGCTCATGGATACGAAACTATTACGAAGATTATTTACTAAAATAGATGATATGTTTGCATTAAGACCATCACAATCAACTAAGTCCTTTATCGATGGATCATTACATATTCCATAAAGTACTACCTTCTTTTCTTCATTGCTGATGTGCTTGGTTTGAACATTGAAATTGTCTACAACCTTTCTCTCTATGATGGTAGTTGCATTACTTACATTCTCAACTAAACTATCCTTACCTTTACTGAGTGTGGCTTTCGTATCCTTCAACAATTGACGATGTTTCCTTTTTTTTCTGCCCAATAGTTTCGTATGGCTTGTTGTGTCCTAATAGCATCATCTCTATCCTTATGATCATTGAGGGGTAATTCTAAACACTCTTCTTCCCGTTCCATTTGGCTGGACATGTTAAAACCCTAAATTTCCAGAAAAAAAAACAAGTATTAAAGATGGCTATGGGCAACAACAATACACAAAAATATTCCACAATACACAAGATTAGACACAACGATACACAAGATAATCAATAGACAGAAAAGTTATTGCAATCCAAGACCGAACAGTAGAGGATTTCACTCCGTTGGATCGAACAGTTGAGGAGGCGATCCAAGACCGACCAATGGCGACAACTGAGTGTAGAATGTTGCCGTTGGATGAGTGAACTCCGTCAAATCGAAATGTGGAAGCAATCCGGGACTGGACAGTAGCGGCAACTGAGTATAGAATGATGGCAATGGAGGAGAGAACCCCGTCAGATTGAACAGTTACCGATGATGCTTGGAATGCACATAGAAGGCACCTTTGAGTAGAGTGGCACAGAGAAGAGAACCCCGTCAGATTGAACAGTTACCAATGATGCTTGGAACGCACAGTAGCGGCCCCTGAGTGAGAGTGGCAAAGAGAAGAGAACCCCGTCAGATTGAATAGCTCTTTGATGATGCTTGGAACGCACAGTAGCGGCCCCTGAGTGTAGAGTGGCAAAGAGAAGAGAACCCCGTCAGATTGAACAGCTCTTTGATGATGCTTGGAACGCACAGTAGCGGCCCCTGAGTGTAGAGTGGCACAGAGAAGAGAACCCCGTCAGATTGAACAGCTCTTTGATGATGCTTGGAACGCACAGTAGTGGCCCCTGAGTGTAGAGTGGCACAGAGAAGAGAACCCCGTCAGATTGAACAGCTCTTTGATGATGCTTGGAATGCACAGTAGTGGCCCCTGAGTGTAGTGTCATAGAGAAGAGAACCCCATCAGATTGAGTAGCTCTTTGATGATGCTTGGAACGCACATTAGCGGCCCCTCAGTGTAGAGTGGTGGCAGGTGGACTCGATAGGGTTTAGCAACAGTGGTAGCAACTAACCCACAGTACTCAACTAGAGATGGCCTACGTGATGTGGCAAAGGATCATGCATAATGGACCTAGGAATTCGATATATAATTTATGGTACACATTTATGGTGCACACATCAATTTATGTTGCACATTTATGGCACTCATTTACATATGTAATTAAAACACTCTAGTATTTTCAATGGTAGTTTTTTGCATACTTAATTTATTAATGATGGCTTTTTACTAAAATGACTATTTATCAATGGTAGCTTTTTGCATAGCTAATTAGCTATGTCAAGGACATAGCTAATTGTTTCCACTCGCATGCTTTCACCCTATAGTTGTGTCATCATATCACTCCATCATATGAAAACTAGTATGATAATTTCACAATAATAATATGTAAACCCAACCTTAGCTTAGTTGGCAAAGAGGAGAATTGTAGTTGAAATGTTGCAATCCTTAAGTCACTAGTTCAAATAAGGTAGGTTGGATGTAATCAAAACATTATCACAAACATCATTTGTCTGACTCTACTTTACTATTTGATAAATAATCATTTAATTAACTTTGGAGTATGTATGTTATTCTAAGACTTGAGAACTTGCGAACATTTAGCTTAATAGGTCTAACAGCTCATGACTATATTTGCGTCGTCACATCACTCGATTATATAAAACTAGTAAGATTACGTCATAATTTTATCCAAACCCAACCTTAGCTTAGTTGGTAGAGCGGAGCACTGTAGTTGAAATGTTGTAATCCTTAGGTCCCTGGTTCAAATCCAGTAGGTTAGATGTAATCAAAACCTTATCATAAACATTTTGTGTGAGTGGAGGATTGTAGTTGAAATCTTGTAATGCTTAGATCACTAGTTCAAAACCTCTTTACAATTGAGCATCTGATCCCCGCTAAGTAGACGTTGTTGTACTCTATATAGCCGCATGTTACTAACACATATGCAATTTTGAATGCAACTCTACATATCTGTTGCGCATGGAAGATATAATACTCAAATGATACTTTGATCCCCGTACATTTGTCAGATACTAGTTGCATATGTGACCCGAGGTAAGTGTCTTGCTCATCACTAGTCATCGAAAAATAGTATCGCCTTAATTCTCGCAATTTTGATTTTCCAATCATAGACATACAACCATGGGCAAAGCATATTTTTTTGACATCAAATCCAATCTGTTTATCTAATGTCACCAAGCTAAATCTAGCCAGACGAATTCTTCGTGGGATTCTTCTAATATGCATAGGGCTTCCAGATTTCTCTTCCTGCATAGAGGTTGGTGTAACCTTGTTACAATATAATTCTTTGTTGCGACCATCGCCAATGTTATTCGATGTTTCATTGGCACTACCTTCATTCTCCGTATCTTTATTAATATCATATTCTTCAATAGAGAACTCTTCACATGTGTCATTATTTACATTCCCTATAGGTGAAGATGGGCTCAGACAATATTCTTCGATAGAATATGGTGAGTCTGTCGACAGATAATATTCTTCAATAGAATATGGTGAGTCTCTAGACAAACAATACGTTTAAGTAGAAAACGATAAGTCTGATGACAAACAATATTCTTCAATCGAGAACGGTGAATCTTCACTCATTGCTTAAGGTCTAGATAAGGCTCTTTAAGTTATGTGCTTAGGCTAAGGTAAAAAACTAATAAGCTCCTCTCTAAACATATACTCCTCTCTAAACATAAACTCCTCTCTAAACAAAAGCTCCCTCAATATAATGTCTATATTATTTAATATTATATTAATACAATACATAAACATATTATTTTTAATATAGTAATTGTATTTAAAATATCAATAATTATTTAAACTAGGTCTATTTGAAGTTAAATCAAGTATAATATAAATCCAATCATTACCAAGCCATAAATATGTTGGATTAAAGTTAAAATCATTGGCTAATTAATGGCACCCATATTTGATATAGAACTTCTCGGTCATTGGTTCATTAATGCTCACAATTTTAAATATTAGACTTATCAATCATTGGTTCATTCATGCCCACATCTTTAATACACAGCAATTGAGAGTCATAAAAATGTCGCTTTTAGTAATCAATCATTGGTTCATTCATGAACCTCTATCATTGTGTCCTTCATGACCTTTAAAGTCATTGTAAGTTATTATGACTATAAAAGATTCATCAATATGTTAGTTTAACTTTGTAATCATTAATGCAATCATAAGTTACTCTTGTTAATGTGATTGTGGTTACCAACTAACTAACCTCAAACTTACCAACCCTAGTTAAGGTGATTGTGGTTACTTTAACCACTGTGGTCAATCCCTATAAATAGGAAGACCTCATCATATTTCACTCACAAGAGTACACAAGAGCATACAAGATAACACGGAGCGAACAGAGCACATAGAGTACACAGAGCACGAAGCACGAAAACGCTATCTCTGCCTCCACTTCCACAAGATCAACCATGTCTTCAAAGAGAATCGAGCGCCAGGACTCCAGGTAGGCCTCTGATGCCGTATCGAGTTCCTGATTAAAACCTAAACTTTAAACAGGAACTCGATACGGCGTATCGAGTTCCCCTGTTTTCTTTGCTTTTTAAACAGGAACTCGATATGGCATCATCATATCACTTGATCATATGAAACAAGTAAGATTATGTCATAATTTTATCAAAAACCAACTTCAGCTCAATTGGTAGAGCAGAGGACTGTAGTTGAATTGTTGTAATCCTTAGGTCACTAGTTCAAATCTGGTAGGTTGGATTTAATCAAAACATTATCACAAACATTTTGTGTAACTCTATTTAACTATTTGATTCACTATAATTTCATTAACTTTGGAGTATGGATGCTATTCTAAGAGTTGAGATCTTGCCAATATTTAACTTAATAGGTCTAAGAGCTCATGACTATAGTTGCGTCATCATATCACTCGATCATATAAAACTAGTAAGATTATGTCACAATGATATTATCGAAACCCAACCTTAGCTTAGTTGATAGAGTGGAGTATTGTAGTTGAAATGTTGTAATCCTTAGGTCATTGATTCAAATAAGGTAGGTTGGATGTAATCAAAACATTATCACGAACATCGTTTGTCTACCTCTATCTACCTCTACTTTAGTATTTGATAAATAGTCATTTCATTAACTTTGGATTATGGATGCTATTCTAAGGGTTGAGAACTTGCAAACATTTAGTTTAGTAGGTATAAGAGCTCATGACTATATTTGCGTTGTCATACCACTCGATTATACAAAACTAGTGAGATTAGGTCATAATTTTATCCAAAACCAACCTTAGCTCAGTTTGTAGAGCGGAGGACTGTAGTTTAAATGTTGTAATCCTTAGGTCACTGGTTCAAATCCGGCAGGTTGGATGTAACCAAAACAATATCACAAACATTTTGTGTAACTCTAGTTTACTATTTGATAAACTATCATTTCATTAACTTTGGAGTATGGATGCTATTCAAAGTGTTTAGATCCTTGCAATATTTAGCTTAATAGGTCTAAGAGCTCATCACTATAGTTGAGTCATCATATCACTCGATCATATAAAACTTGTAAGATTATGTCACAATGATATTACCAAAACCCAACCGTAGCTTAGTTGGTAGGGCTGAGAATTGTAGTTAAAATGTTGTAATCCTTAGGTCATTGGTTCTAATGAGGTAGGTTGCTTGTAATCAACACATCATCACAAACATCGTTTGTTTGACTCTACCTCACTATATGATAAATATTTATTTCCTTAAATTTGGAGGATGGATGCTATTCTAATAGTTGAGAACTTACGAACCTTTAGCTTAATAGGTCTTTGAGCTTATGACTATATTTGCGTTGTCATATTACTTGATCATATAAAACTAGTAAGATTAGGTCATAGTTTTATTAGAAACCAACCCTACCTCAGTTGGTAGAGCGGAGGACTTTAGTTGAAATGTTGTAATCCTTAGGTCATTGGTTCAAAAAATGTAGGTTAGATGTAATAAAAATATTATGACAAACATCATTTGTGTGACTCTACTTTACTATTTGATAAATAACCATTTCATTAACTTTGGAGTATGGATGCTATTCTAAGTGTTGAGATCTGGCAAATATTTAGCTTAATAGGTGTACGAGCTCATGACTATAGTTGCCTTATCATATCACTCGATCATATAAAACTTGTAAGATTATGTCACAACTCACAATGATATTATCAAAACCCAACCTTAGCTTAGTTGGTAAAGCGGAGGATTGTAGTTGAAATGATGTAATCTTTAGGTCATTGGTTCAAATAAGGTAGGTTGGATGTAGTCAAAACGTTATCACAAACATCGTTTGTCTACCTCTACTTTGGTATTTGATAAATAGTCATTTCATTAACTTTGGAGTATGGATGCTATTCTAAGAGTTGAGAACATGCGAGCATTTAGCTTAATATCTCTAAGAGCTCATTACTATATTTGCGTCGTCATATCACTCTATCATATAAAACTTGTAAGATTAGGACGTAATTTTATTGAAAACCAACCTTAGCTCAGTTAGTAGAGCGGAGGACTGTAGTTGAACTGTTGTAATCCTTAGGTCACTGGTTCAAATCCGGTAGGTTGGATGTAATCAAAACATTATCACAAACATTATGTGTGACACTACTTTACTATTTGATAAACTATCATTTCATTAACTTTGGAGTATGGGTGCTATTGTAAGAGTAGAGATCTTGCCAATATTTAACTTAATAGGTCTAACAACTCATGACTATAGTTGTGTCATCATATGAAACTAGTATGATCATTTCAAAATAATATTATCAAATCCCAACCTTAGCTTAGTTGGTAGAGCGGACGATTTTAGTTGAAATGTTGTAATCCTTAGGTCATTTGTTCAAATAAGGTAGGTTGGATGTAATCAAAACATTATCACAAACATCGTTTGTCTGACTCATTAGTATTTCTTAAATAGTCATTTCATTAACTTTAGAGTATGGATGGTATTCTAAGAGTTGAGAACATGCGAACATTTAGCTTAATAGGTCTAAGAGCTCATGACTATATTTGCGTCGTCATATCAGTCGATCATATAAAACTAGTAAGATTAGGTCATAATTTTATTGTAAACCAACCTTAGCTCAGTTGGTAGAGCGGAGGACTGTAGTTTAAATGTTGTAATCCTTAGGTCACTAGTTCAAATCTGGTAGGTTGGATGTAACCAAAACAATATCACAAACATTTTGTGTAACTCTAGTTTACTATTTAATAAACTATCATTTCATTAACTTTGGAGTATGGGTGTTATTCTAAGTGTTGAGATCTTGCCAATATTTAACTTAATAGGTCTAAGAGCTCATAACTGTAGTTGCGTCATCATATCAATCGATCATATAAAACTTGTAAGATTATGTCACAATGATATTATCAAAACCCAACTGTAGCTTAGTTGGTAGGGCTGAGGATTGTAGTTGAAATGTTGTAATCATTAGATCATTGGTTCAAATAAGGTAGGTTGGATGTAATCAAAACATCATCACAAACATCGTTTGTCTGACTCTACCTTACTATTTGATAAACTATCATTTCATTAACTTTGGGGTATGGATGCTATTCTAAGAGTTGAGATCTTACTAATATTTACCTTAATAGGTCTAACATCTCATGACTATAATTTTGTCATCAGATCACTCCACCATATAAAACTAGTATGATTATTTCACAATAATATTTTTATTGTTGATCATACGATCGTCGACAAGGAGTGCGAATGGTGTATCATCAATGCACGGCTTAGAGAGCATGAGAGAGAGAGAGAGATTAAACCTTCATAACTTTAATTACTATAAGGATTAAAACTAAAATATCTAAAACTATAATGAGAAAGGGAGAGAGGGCTAGTCATTAAGTATTAATTAAAAGACAGACAAATGTTACTAACATGTTGAGAGAGAGAGAGAGAGAGAGAGAGAGAGAGAGAGATTGAGAGCAAAGCTACTACTAATTATCATTAAGATTAGAACAGAAAAGAAATTACATGGGGATATGGTCATGAGCAAACTAGTTTCGCCCACTATGGGGCTCATCAGTGCTAAAATGACCATTAGGGTTTGATAGGTTTATATAAGGAGTTTTAGGAGAGGGTTTAGAGAAATGACAATAGGGAGTGGGGGTGTGTGCTTATGGATATGATTTGGAAAGGGGAAGATTTGGAGAAGAAGGAAAAGGATATTATGAGCTTTAATGTGACAAGGGGGAGGTTTTGGTATAAGGAAATAAAGGTTATAATGTTAAGGAGGAATAAGAAAAGAGAGAGTTAGGATATGAAATGTAAAAAGAGGGGAAATATTAAAAGGGGAGTTAAGATTGAGGGGGAAATAAGGAAAATATGTGAGATGATGAGAAGGGAAGGAAAGAGGAAAGAGGAGAGAGAGAGAGAGAGAGAGAGAGAGAGAGAGGGAAATGAGTAGAAGACATAAGGGGAGTGAGTGCGTAGATATACGAGGATTAAGGGTGGGATAACGAGAGAAAAGTAAGAGAGAGAAAGAGGGTAGAGAGAGGAGAGAGATGCATGTGTAAACTAGACAAAGTAAGAAAGAGAAAGGAAATAGGAGAGAGGTAAGGGAGGGAGACAAGTATGGGGAAAGAGGAAAAAGAAAAAGGGGGAAGGTTATAGATTTAGGAAGAGGATGGGGAGGGGTAGGGGTAGGGTAAGAAAAAGTAGAACATGGGTGAAGGTAGAAAAACAAAAATAGAGAGGTGGATAAAATAGGATAGGAAAAGATTTTGAGAGAGGGAAGTAAAAACTAAGAGAGGGAGAATTGATAGCTTAAGTGTGAGAGAGGAATAAAAAGAGGAAAAGATTTAGAGAGAGGAGGGGTGGGGGTAGGGTGTTTCGTTTTTAAGAAATGAGGGGGGGTGTTTACGGGAGGGGTAGAGTGGTAATAGGAAAAAGTGGGAGGAGGGGTAGAAAGGTAATTTTGAAAAAGTGAGGGGGAAGGGTAGGAGGGTAATTAAGGGTAATTTAGGAAGGTAAGGGAGGGGTACATGGGTAAATTGACAAAGTGGGGGTGAAGTGAAAAGTTCATATAATGGTTCATTATTTGAATAAACGTCTAAATGGCTTCACCACCAACTCCTCCCTATACTTCTACGTCAAAAACAATATCTTAGGGACTCCCATTCCCTTGTCCAAACCTTAGAACAACTTATAACACCACCCAATAGCTTTATTTTTTCTTTTGATGTTGAATCACTCTACCCTAGCATCCCACCAAAACTAGGACTCTTAGCCCTAAAAAATATTATTTCCCCCCACTTTTCGAACCAAAAAACTAATTTGATTCATACCCTTAGCGCCCTCACTTTAGAATACCACTTCCTAAATTTCAACAACCAAATTTATCAACAGGTAAAAGGAACAGCCATGGGCAGTAATTTTTCCGTTGTCTACGCATGTCTCTTCCTCTCATATCTAGAAAATTCCAATCCATCACCCCACCTTTTCTATTTCACTAGGTATATTGATGATGCCTTTGGCGTTTGGACTGGTACTAAACCCCAACTTTTCGAATACCTAAACTTCTATAGTAACACTACTCAAAACTCTATCAAACTAACCATACATACTTCTTACACGAAACTACCCTTTTTAGACTTGTGGATTAATTTAGATAATAATAGATACACTTTTAATTGCTTTCAAAAAACACTTAATACATATCAATACATCCCTTACTCCTCCAATCACCCTCTCCATGTTAAAAATAGTTTCGTTTCGAATGAATTAAAAGGATATATGGTTAGCGAAAGCACATCCCTAGGTTATTTAAATATGCAAAAGAAATTCTTTACGAGACTTAGGGCCCGAGGTTATCCCACGCATTTTATTCTAAAGAACTTTAGAAAACACCCTTACTCCCTTAGACACACTCTCCTCTTCAAAGAAAAAACTAAAAAAACCACCCCACCCACTATCTTTAAACTTAGATATACTCGCCATACCCCCACACTAATTATCAAAGAAATGCTCAATAGCCTACACTCTAGCCTACAATTAGATCCCCAACTATAACATATCCCTAAATCCATTATTTGTTGGACAAAATCCAAAAACCTCCACTCTTTTCTAGTCAAAACTAAAAACATCCTAGACCCCCCCCCCCCATAAACATATTTTCTCACCCTTCATCTATCCCCCTTCCTTGTTCCTCTCTCCTTCCCCCTTACTACTATTTACTAGTCACACACATCTCCTTTTCCCCCTTCCCTCCTATCTATATTCCCTATCATTCCCTTATATTTCACTAAAATCTATATTTCTCTCTCTCTCTCTCTCTCTCTCTCTCTCCCTTTTTTCTCCCTTCTCCCTTCCCCCTCCCCTATACCTCTCACTACCTTTTTATACACATTACACTAAAATCCATAGTTCTCTCTCTTTCTCTCTCCCTTTTTTCTCCCTTCTCCCTTCCCCCTCCCCTATACCTCTCACGACCTTTTTATACACATTTCACTAAAATCCATAGTTCTCTCTCTCTCTCTCTCTCTCCCTTACTACTATTTTATATCTTTACTCATTCCGTTTCTCTCTCTCTCTCTCTCTCTCTCCCCTATACCTCTCACGACCTTTTTATACACTCTCTCTCTTCCCTTGTTTCCCTCAAACCTTCTCCCCACCACCTCTTACTAACTTCCTTTTTCATTTTCCTTCCTTTCCCTTCTTATTCCCTTCCTTAATTTTCACCTTCTCACCATCTTATGTTTACTTACTTATAATTACATACCCTATCACTCATTCATTTCCTCTTATCACCATATCCCACTCACTCATCTGTCTTATCACCCTATCAATCTTCCTATCACCAACTCATTTCCCGCTTTCTCACCACCCCCCCTATCATCAAGATCTTCCACCTTAAATCCTTACAGCCTTCCATCTATTTACACTCTTATTACACCCCGGTCACTATGATTATACTTTCCCTCTTTCTCCTCCCTTCCCCATTCTCAACATCCTATATAAACCACCATTTGTATTTCCATGACCTTTTGCACTGATGACCTCTAAGCGAGCGAAACTAGTTTGTTGCATAAGGTCTTTCCTTTCAATTTAATGAAAAATTTCTTGAGTCTCTCCCTCTCTATCTCTCTCTCCTCTGTGCTTAGAATCTCTTCTTTTACTATTAAATTATCTACTATATCACAAAGTCGCCCGCACTCCTTGCTACAACCGAACGGTTAATGACAGAAAGGGCTGAGGATTGTAGTTGAAATGTTGAAATCATTAGGTCATTGGTTCAAATAAGGTAGGTTGGATGTAATCAAAACATCATCACAAACATCGTTTGTCTACCTCTACTTTACTATTTGATAAATAATCATTTCATTAACTTTGGAGTATGGATGTTATTCTAATAATTGAGAACATGCGAGCATTTAGCTTAATATCTCTAACAGCGCATTACTATATTTGCGTCGTCATATCACTCGATCATATAAAACTAGTACGAATAGGACATAATTTTATCCAAAACCAACCATAGCTCAGTTGGTAGAGCGGAGGATTGTAGTTTAAATGTTGTAATCCTTAAGTCACTAGTTCAAATACGGTAGGTTGGATGTAATCAAAACATTAGCACAAATATTTTGTGTGACTCTACATTACTATTTGATAAACTATCATTTCATTAACTTTGGGGTATGGATGCTATTCTAAGACTTGAGATCTTGCTAATATTTACCTTAATAGGTCTAACATATCATGACTATAATTTTGTCATCATATCACTCCACCATATAAAACTAGTATGATTATTTCACGATAATATTATCAAAACCCAACCTTAGCTTAGTTGGTAGAGCGGAGGATTGTAGTTTAAATGTTGTAATCCTTAGGTCATTCGTTCAAATAAGGTAGGTTGGATGTAATCAAAACATTATCACAAACATCGTTTGTATGACTCTACTTTAGTATTTGATAAATAGTCATTTCATTAACTTTGGAGTATAAATGCTATTCTAAGATTTGAGAACTTGTGAACAGTTAGCTTAATAGGTCTAAGAGGTCATGACTATATTTGCGTCATCATATCATTCGATCAAATAAAACTAGTAAGATTATGTCATAAATTTATCCAAAACTAACCTTAGCTCAGTTGGTAGAACGGAGGATTGTAGTTGAAATATTGTAATCCTTAGGTCATTGGTTCAAATAAGGTTGGTTGGATGTAATCAAAACATTATCACAAACATCGTTTGTTTGACTCTACTTTAGTATTTGATAAATAATCATTTCAATCACTATGCAGTATGGATGCTATTCTAAGAGTTGAGAACTTGCGAACATTTAGCTTAATAGGTCTAAGAGCTCATGACTATATTTGCGTCGTGATATCACTCTTTCATATAAAACTAGTAAGAGTAGGTCATAATTTTATCCAAAACCAACCTTAGCTCAATTGGTAGATCGGAGGACTGTAGTTGAAATGTTCTAATACTTAGGTCATTTGTTCAAATAAGGTAGGTTGGATGGAATCAAAACATTATCACAAACATCGTTTGTTTGACACTACTTTAGTATTTGACAAATACTCATTTCATTAACTTTGGAGTTTGGATGCTATTCTAAGAGTTGAGAACTTGAGAACATTTAGCTTTATAGATCTAAGAGCTCATGACTATATTTGTATCGTGATATCACTTGTTCATATAAAACAAGTAAGAGTAGGTGACAGATTTATCCAAAACCAACCTTAGCTCAGTTTGTAGAGCGGAGGAGTGTAGTTTAAATGTTGTCATCCTTAGGTCACTGGGATGCTTAATAGGTCTAAGAGCTCATGACTATAGTTGCCTGATCATATCACTCGATCATATAAAACTTATAAGATTATATCACGACTCAATATGATATTATCAAAACCCAACCATAGCTTAGTTGGTAGAGCGGAGGATTGTGGTTGAAATGTTGTAATCCTTAGGTCATTGGTTCAAATAAGGTAGGGTGGATGTAATCAAAATATTTTGTGATTTGATAAATAGTCATTTCATTAACTTTGGAGTATGGATGCTATTCTAATAGTTGAGAACTTGCAAACATTTAGCTTAATAGGTCTTAGAGCTCATGGCTATATTTGCGTCGTCATATCACTCGATCATATAAAACTAGTAAGATTACGTATTACTTTTATCAAAACCAACCTTTGCTCAGTTGGTAGAGCGGAGGATTGTAGTTGAAATGTTGTAATCCTTAAGTCACTATTTCAAATTCGATAGGTTGGATGTAATCAAGACATTATCACAAACATTTTGTGTAACAATACTTTACTATTTCATATACTATCATTTAATTGACTTTGGAGTATGGATGGTCTTCTAAGAGTTGAGATCTTGCCAATATTTAGCTTAATAGGTCTAACATCTCATGACTATAGTTGTGTCATCATATCACTTCACCATATAAAACTAGTACGATTATTTCACAATAATATTATCATAGGTCTAAGAGGTCATGACTATAGGTCTAAGAGGTCATGACTATAGTTGTGTCATCATATCACTCGATCATATAAAACTAGTAAGAATAATTCCTAACTTTATCTAAAACCAACCTTAGCTCAGTTGGTAGATCGGAGAACTGTAGTTCAAATGTTGTAATCCTTAGGTCACTAGTTCAAATACGGTAGGTTGATATAATTAAAACATTATCAAAAACATTTTCTATGACTCTTCATTAGTATTTGATAAACACTCATTTCATTAACTTTGGAGTATGAATGCTATTCTAATTGTTGAGATCTTGCCAATACTTAGCTTAATAGGTGTAAGAGCTCATGACTAGTGGCCTCACCATATCATTCGATCATATAAAACTAGTAAGATTATTTCACGACTCTCAACGATATTATCAAAACCTAACCTTAGCTTAGTTGGTAGAATAGAGGATTGTAGTTAAAATGTTGTAATCCTTAGTTTATTGGTTCAAATAAGGTAGGTTGGATGTAATCAAAACATTATCACAAACATCGTTTGTCTGACTCTACTTTAGTATTTGATAAATAGTCATTTCATTAACTTTGGAGTATGGACGCTATTCTAAGAGTTGAGAACATGCGAGCATACAAGAGTACACAAGAGCATACAAGAGAACACAGAGCGAACATAGCACACAAAGCACAAAGCACGAAAGGGCGATCTCCGCCTCCACTTCCACAAGATCAACCATCTCTTCAAAGAAAATCGAGCGCCAGGACTTCAGGTAAGCCTCTGACGCCGTATCGAGTTCCTGTTTAGAACCTAAACTTTAAACAGGAACTCGATACGCCATTTTGAGCTCCCCAGTTTTCTTTTCTTTTTAAACTGGAACTTGATGCGGCATCACCATATCACTTGATCATATGAAACTAGTAAGATTATGTCATAATTTTATCAAAAACCAACCTTAGCTCAGTTGGTAGAGCAGAGGATTGTAGTTGAATTGTTGTAATCCTTAGGTCACTAGTTCAAATCTGGTAGGTTGGATTTAATCAAAACATTATCACAAACATATTGTGTAACTCTATTTAACTATTTGATGAATTATAATTACATTAACTTTGGCGTATGGATGCTATTCTAAGAGTTGAGATCTTGCCAATATTTAACTTAATAGGTCTAAGAGCTCCTGACTATAGTTGCGTCATCATATCACTCGATAATATAAAACTAGTAAGATTATGTCACAATGATATTATCAAAATCCAACCTTAGCTTAATTGGTAGAGCTGAGTATTGTAGTTGAAATGTTGTAATCCTGAGGTCATTGATTCAAATAAGGTAGGTTGGATGTAATCAAAACATTATCACGAACATCGTTTGTCTGACTCTACTTTACTATTTGATAAATAACTATTTCATTAATTTTGGATTATGGATGTTATTCTAAGAGGGTAGAACTTGCGAACATTTAGTTTAATAGGTCTAGGAGCTCCTGACTATAGTTGCGTCATCATATCACTCGATCATATAAAACTAGTAAGATTATGTCATAAATTTATCAAAAACCAACCTTAGTTCAGTTTGTAGAGCGATGGATTGTAGTTGAAATCTCGTAATGCTTAGGTCACTAGTTCAAATACAGTAGGTTGGACGTAATCAAAACATTATCACAAACGTTATGTTTCAGTCTACTTTACTATTTGATAAACTATCATTTCATTAACTTTGGAGTATGGACGATATTCTAAGAGTTGAGATATTGCCAATCTTTAACTTAATAGGCGTAATAGCTCATGACTATAATTGCGTCATGATATCACTTGATCATATAGCCCAATTTAGGTCAGTTGTTAGAGCGGACGACTGTAGTTAAAATGTTGTAATCCTTAGGTCATTGGTTCAAATAAGGTAGGTTGGATGTAATCAAATCATTATCACAAACATGATTTGTGTGACTGTACTTTACTATTTAATAAATAGCAATTTCATTAACTTTGGAGTATGGATGCCATTCTAAGCGTTGAGAACTTGCGAACATTTAGCTTAATAGGTGTAAGCGCTCATGACTATATTTGCATTGTCATATCCCTCGATTATATAAAACTAGTAACATTAGGTCATAATTTTATCCAAAACCAACCTTAGCTCAGTTGGTAGAGCGGAGGACTGTAGTTTAAATGTTGTCATCCTTAGGTCACTGGTTCAAATCCGGTAGGTTGGATGTAACCAAAACATTATCACAAACATTTTGTGTAACTCTAGTTTACTGTTTGATAAACTATCATTTCATTAACTTTGGAGTATGGATGCTATTCTAAGTGTTCAGATCTTGCCAATATTTAGCTTAATAAGTCTAAGACCTCATGACTATAGTTGCGTCATCATATCACTCGATCATATAAAACTTGTAAGATTATGTCACAATGATATTACCAAAACCCAATCGTAGCTTAGTTGGTACGGTTGAGGATTGTGGTTAAAATGTTGTAATTCTTAGGTCATTGGTTCAAAGGAGGTAGGTTGCTAGTAATCAACACATCCTCACAAACATGGTTTGTTTGACTCAATTTTACTATATGATAAATAATCATTTCATTAAATTTGGAGGATGGATGCTATTCTAATAATTGAGAACTTGCGAACCTTTAGCTTAATAGGTCTAAGAGTTCATGACTGTATTTGCGTTGTAATATCACTCGTTCATATAAAACTAGTAAGATTACGTCATAATTTTATCCAAGACCAACCTTAGCTCAGTTGGTAGACCGGAGGACTGTAGTTGAAATGTTGTAATACTTAGGTCACAGCTTCAAATCCGGTAGGTTGGATGTAATCAAAACATTATCACAAACATTTTGTGTGACTCTACTTTACTATTTGATAAACTATCATTTCATTAACTTTGGAGTATGGATGCTATTCTAAGAGTAGAGATCTTGCCAATATTTAACTTAATAGGTCTAACAACTCATGACTATAGTTGTGTCATCATATCACTCCATCAATTGAAACTAGTATGAATATTTCAAAATAATATTATCAAAACCCAACCTTAGCTTAGTTGGTAGAGCGGACGATTTTAGTTGAAATGTTGTAATCCGTAGGTCATTGGTTGAAATAAGGTAGGTTAGATGTAATCTAAACATTATCACAAACATCGTTTGTCTGACTCTTTAGTATTTGGTAAATAGTCGTTTCATTAACTTTAGAGTATGGATGGTATTCTAAGAGTTGAGAACATGCGAGCATTTAGCTTAATAGGTCTAAGAGCTCATGACTATATTTGCGTCGTCATATCACTCAATCATATAAAACTAGTAAGATTAGGTCATAATTTTATTGTGAACCAACCTTAACTCAGTTGGTAGAGCAGAGGATTGTAGTTTAAATGTTGTAATCCTTAGGTCACTAGTTCAAATACGCTAGGTTGGATGTAATCAAAACATTAGCACAAACATTTTGTGTGACTCTACTTTACTATTTGATAAACTATCATTTCATTAACTTTGGGGTATGGATGGTATTCTAAGAGTTGAGATCTTGCCAATATTTAGCTTAATAGGTCTAACATCTCATGACTATAGGTCTGTCATCATATCACTCCACCATATAAAACTAGTATGATTATTTCACAATAATATTATCAAAACCCAACCGTAGCTTAGTTGGTAGAGCGGAGGATTGTAGTTGAAATGTTCTAATCCTTAGGTCATTGGTTCAAATAAGGTAGGTGGGATGTAATCAAATCATTATCACAAACATGATTTGTGTGACTGTACTTTACTATTTGATAAATAGCAATTTCATTAACTTTGGAGTATGGATGCCATTCTAAGGTTTGAGAACTTGCGAACATTTAGCTTAATAGGTCTAAGCTATTTGATAAATAGCAATTTCATTAACTTTGGAGTATGGATGCCATTCTAAGGGTTGAGAACTTGCGAACATTTAGCTTAATAGGTCTAAGCGCTCATGACTATATTTGCATTGTCATATCCCTCGATTATATAAAATTAGTAAAATTAGGTTATAATTTTATCCAAAACCAACCTTAGCTCAGTTGGTAGAGCGGAGGACTGTAGTTAAAATGTTGTAATCTCTAGGTCACTAGTTCAAATACGGTAGGTTGGATGTAACTAAAACATTATCACAAACATTTTGTGTAACTCTAGTTTACTATTTAATAAACTATCATTTCATTAACTTTGGAGTATGGGTGCTATTCTAAGTGTTGAGATCTTGCCAATATTTAGCTTAATAGGTCTAAGAGCTCATGACTATAGTTGCGTCATCGTATCAATAGATCATATAAAACTTGTAAGATTATGTCACAATGATATTATCAAAACCTAACCGTGGCTTAGTTGGTAGGGCTGAGGATTGTAGTTGAAATATTGTAATCCTTAGGTCATTGGCTCAAATAAGGTAGGTTGGATGTAATTAAAACATCATCACAAACATTGTTTGTCTGACTCTACTTTACTATTTGATAAATAATTATTTCATTAACTTTGGAGTATGAATGCTATTCTAAGAGTTGAGAACATGCGAGCATTTAGCTTAATATCTCGAAGAGCTCATTACTATATTTGTGTCGTCTTATCACTCGATTATATAAAACTAGTAAGATCACGTCATAATTTTATCCAAAACCAACCTTAGCTTAGTTGGTAGAGGGGAGCATTGTAGTTTAAATGTTGTAATCCTTAGGTCCCTGGTTCAAATCTTGTAGGTTACTTGAAATCAAAACTTGTTCATAAACATTTTTTGTCACTCTACATTACTATTTGATAAACTATCATTTCATTAACTTTGGGGTATGGATGCTATTCTAAGAGTTGAGATCTTGCCAATATTTAGCTTAATAGGTCTAACATCTCATGACTATAGGTGTGTCATCATATCACTCCACCATATAAAACTAGTATGATTATTTCACAATAATATTATCAAAACCCAACCTTAGCTTAGTTGGTAGAGCGGAGGATTGTATTTGAAATGTTGTAATCCTTAGGTCATTGGTTCAAATAAGGTAGGTTGGATGTAATCAAAACATTATCACAAACATCGTTTGTCTGATTCTACTTTACTATTTGATAAATAGTCATTTCATTAACTTTGGAGTATGAATGATATTCTAAGATTTGAGAACTTGTGAACAGTTAGCTTAATAGGTCTGACCTCATTCTAAGATTTGAGAACTTGTGAACAGTTAGCTTAATAGGTCTAAGAGGTCATGACTATATTTGTGTCATCATATCATTCGATCATATAAAACTAGTAAGATTAGGTTATAATTTTATCCAAAACTAACCTTAGCTCAGTTGGTAGAGCGGAGGATTGTAGTTTAAATGTTGTAATCCTTAGGTCACTAGTTCAAAAACGCTAGGTTGGATGTAATCAAAACATTAGCACAAACATTTTGTGTGACTCTACTTTACTATTTGATAAACTATCATTTCATTAACTTTGGGGTATGGATGGTATTCTAAGAGTTGAGATCTTGCCAATATTTAGCTTAATAGGTCTAACATCTCATGACTATAGTTGTGTCCTCATATCACTTCACCATATAAAACTAGTATGATTATTTGACAATAATATTATCAAAACCCAACCTTAGCTTAGTTGGTAGAGCAAAGGATTGTAGTTGAAATGTTGTAACCCTTAGGTCATTGGTTCAAATAAGGCAGGTTGGATGTAATCAAAATATTATCACAAACATTTTGTGTGAGTCTACTTTACTATTTGATAAATAGTCATTTCATTAACTTTGGAGTATGTATGCTATTCTAAGAGTTGAGATCTTGCCAATATTTAGCTTAATAGGTCTAACAGCTCATGACTATAGTTGTGTCCATAGAATGAACCATACGTATCATACGTGCATTCACGTTCGCGAATGATTCAATTATACGTGTGTGTGGTAAATCATCTCCAAGTTGGATTGGATTGACACGTTGGATTGGATTGAATATGGTCTATATTATATATTGATTTATTCTCAATCCCAACAAGTGGACTATGTCATTATAAACTATCATCAAACATTTAAAAACTCATAAAGCTTATATTCGAGAATATGAAGAAAATATGACACTAACAAAAAATTCTACTAGTTCAATTGACGGAGTAATTTGTTTGAGGACTCTCACTAGAATTTGCCTTATAAGTGTCTTCAATGTCCTCATCTCGCATACTATTGCGGATATCATTTTAATTTTCAGTATGTAAAATTTCTCGCTCCTTTTGCAAGTTCAATAACCTTTCAGCATCTTCCTCTTTATCAACCATTTCCATTGTAATTTCCAATGGGGTGTAACCTCTTTCTTTGATCCCTTGAGAAGCCGTAAATTAGTGTGCAAGTACACTAATTTCTCCACATGGCATGGGGATAACATGTTTCTTCTTCTTGTATGTATGAGAGAAAATGTATTCCAATTCCTTGCACATGGAGATGCACTAGAACCTTGTGAGAGCACACGAATTGCGAGTTTCATCAAATTGGGAGTAGTTGTTCCAAATGTCTCCCACCGCATAATTGGATTTTTCATTCTATTTAAATCCTTTGCAAATGGAAGACGAAACATATAGCATGTCTATTTTCTATAAGCATAAAACTGATCTATCAAGGCATCTTGCAAAACTTGATTGCCACTAGCATAACGCATGATTGTTGTCATCCAACTAGTATTTAGCTTATTATTTATTTCTTGACCATTTCCAGTCCATATTGGATGCAAAACATACCCTGTAAGATGTAATGGAGATTGCAACATTGACCATCTATTTCTGCAACACAGTTTGATTTCATCAAGTTTCATAGGATCAATTTCTATCAAAGACATATTATTTATTTCTTTGATCATTTGTTGCGTAAGATCATAAATTAATCCCATAGTAGCACCCTCCCTATCTGCTAAACGAAGTAGTTTCAAAATTGGTACGCGTAATGTCACTATCATCTTCACATTTGACCAAAATCTAGCATCAAAAATAATTGTAACTATCTCCTCAACCTTCTTTGTTCTAGATCCCTTCCATTTGCCCCATTGTTCACTAACCATCATTCTTCTCAAACCACCATATACTATCTCATCTAGCAAATTCGAAAGAACAATAAAACTATATGCAAACCTTGTATTAGAAGGTTTAAGCAATTCTTTCTCACTAAAACTTCGAAACATTGCCAAAACATTTTGTTTTCTAGTTATGAAAACGGTAATCTTCATAGTTGATCGCAAAGTGTTATCAATCCAAGCCAATTTGGCGATATCCTCAAATAATAAATCTACACAATGGCATGTGCATCTAGTATAGAAAATTGATGGCCACTCTTTTTCTATCATCTCCCCTGTCACCACACAATTAGAAGCGTTATCCATACAAACTTGCACTACATTCAATGGTCCAACTTCGAGAATAACATCTTTTAAAATGTTAAAAATGTATTCTCCTATCTTAACATGACCGCTTGTGTCCACCGATTTCAAAAATACTGAGCCATACATAGATGATGCCATAACATTAATAATCGTTCTATTTCTTGTATCAGTCCAGCCATCACTAACGATTGTGCATCCATATGTTTTCCAATATTCTTTCATTTGTGATAAATCGTGTTCGACAGATTTAATTTCTACATTCAAATACTTATTGCGCAATTGATACGCACAAGGTGGTTTAAAAGAAGGCCCAACTTGTCCAACAGCCTTAAGCATATGATGGAAAAATGAACTTTCTACTTTTCCATGTCGAATATCTTCAGCATAAAATAACCTTGCTATTGCCTCTTCTGCATTTTTCCTTAATTGCATATTCCATGCCATTGGTAAGGAACTACTTGCATCCAATTTCTTTTTTTTCCTTGTTTCACTACATGCTTGAGGTTGACATACATTATGCATTTCATTTTCAGAAATCAATGCAGAAGTAATACTTTGATTTTCATTTCGAATAGGTGCATCGACATTTGAAACAACTTCCTCACTTGCAATCCCCATTCATCTCTTGATTTGTTGTTTTACATCATTACTTGCATGTTTACATTTCTCCACTCCTTGTCCTCTCAATCCCAATAAGTGGACTCTAATCCGTTGTGGACCACCAACATAAGTATGGCTGCAATATCCGCATTGCACCACATGCATACCTTTGGGATGCTTCTTAAGAATCAGGACATGGTTCCATTCTTCACCCTTTTGTCTACCCATTTAATTACCTAAATTCCACAAAAATTGTAGAGCCAAAGCTACAGAGATTTGAGGACTTACTGATGAAGACAGAAGCAAGTCTGTTTTACATACAAATTTGGAATATTTGGGCAAGTTGTATGTTCTAGTTGTTGCAATGAAGATGTTGGGACAAGGCCTGCAACGAAGTTGCAGAGAGAGAGACAGAGAGACAGAGAGAAGAGGGGGAGAGGAAGCGACACAGAGAAACAAAGAAGCAACATCTCTTTAAAAAAACATACAAAAAAAGGACAAAAAAAAGGACCACGCATTTTCCCCGTTTCAAACGTGTTCGTGAATACGTTTGGATGCCTCCACGAACACGAATATTACGTTCTATGGTTGTGTCATCATATCACTCCATCATATGAAACTAGTATGACTATATCACAATAATATTATCAAACCCCAACCTTAGCTCAGTTGGTAAAATGGAGGACTATAGTTGAAATGTTGTAATCCTTAGGTCACTGGTTCAAATATGGTAGGTTGGATGTAGTCAAAACATTATCACAAACATCATTTGACTGACTCTACTTTACGATTTGATAAACTATCATTTCATTAACTTTGGAGTATGGATGTTATTCTAAAACTTGAGAACTTGCAATGAGTCGCCATATCACTCGATCGTATAAAACCAGTAAGATTATGTCTTAATGTTATCAAAACCCAACCTTAGCTCAGTTGGTAGAGCGGAGGACTGTAGTTGAAATGTTGTAATCCTTAGGTCACTAGTTCAAATACGGTAGGTTGGATGTAATCAAAACAATATCACAAACATTTTGTGTGACTATACTTTACTATTTGATAAACTATCATTTCATTAACTTTGGAGTATAGATGCTATTCTAAGTGTTGAGATCTTGCCAATATTTAGCTTAATAGATTTAAGAGCTCATGACTATAGTTGCGTCACCATATCACTCGATCATACAGAACTACTAAGATTATAATATTATCAAAAGCCAACCTTCGCTCAGTTGGTAGAGCGGAGGACTTTAGTTGAAATGTTGTAACCCTTAGATCATTGGTTCAAATAAGGTAGGTTTGATGTAATAAAAACATTATCACAAACATCATTTGTGTGACTCTACTTTACTATTTGATCAATAACCATTTCCTTAACTTTGGAGTATGGATGCTATTCTAAGAGTTGAGAACTTGCGAGCATTTAGCTTAATAGGTCGAAGAGCTCATGACTATAGTTGCGTCATCATATCACTCGATCATATAAAACTAGTAAGATTATGTCACAATGATATTATCAAAACCCAACCTTAGCTTAGTTGTGGAGCGGATGATTGCAATTGAAATGTTGTAATCCTTAGGTCACTGGTTCTAATACGATAGGTTGGATGTAGTCAAAACATTATCATAAACATCATTTGACTGACTCTACTTTACTATTTGATAAACTATCATTTCATTAACTTTGGAGTATAGATGTTATTCTAAAACTTGGGATCTTGCGAACATTTAGCTAAATAGGTCTAAGAGCTCATGACTATAGTTGAGTCACCATATCACTTGATCGTATAAAACTAGTAAGATTATGTCTTAATTTTATCATAACCCAACCTTAGCTCAATTGGTAGATCGGAGGATTGTAGTTGAAATGTTGTAATCCATAGGACACTAGTTCAAATACGGTAGGTTGCATGTAATCAAAATATTATCACAAACATTTTGTGTGACTCTACTTTACTATTTGATAAACTATCATTTCATTAACTTTGGAGTATGGATGTTATTCTAAGAGTTGAGATCTTGCCAATATTTAAGTTAATAGGTGTAAGAGCTCATGACTATAGTTGCGTCATCATATCACTCCATCATATAAAACTAGTAAGATTTTGTCACAATGAGATTATCAAAACCCAACCTTAGCTTAGTTGGTAGAGCGGAGGATTGTAGTTAAAATGTTGTAATCCTTAGGTCATTCGTTCAAGTAAGGTAGGTTGGATGTAATCAAAACATTATCAGAAACATCATTTGTCTGACTCTACTTTAGTATTTGATAAATAATCATTTCATTAACTTTGGAGTATGGATGCTATTCTAAGAGTTGAGATCTTGCGAACATTTAGCTTAATAGGTCTAACATCTCATGACTATAGTTGCGTCGTCATATCACTCGATCATATAAAACTAGTAAGATTATTTGTTAATTTTATCAAAACCCAACCTTAGCTCAGTTGGTAGAGCGGAGGATTGGAGTTGAAATGTTGTAATCCTTAGATCACTAGTTCAAATCCGGTAGGTTGGATGTAATCAAAACATTATCACAAACATTTTGTGTGACTCTACTTTACTATTTGATAAACTATCATTTCATTAACTTTGGAGTATGGGTACTATTCTAAGAGTTGAGATCTTGCCAATATTTAAGTTAATAGGTGTAAGAGCTCATGACTATAGTTGCGTCATCATATCACTCGATCATATAAAAGTAGTATTATGTCACAATGATATTATCAAAACCCAGTCTTAGCTTAGTCTGTAGAGCCGGGGACTGTAGTCGAAATGTTGTAATCCTTAGGTCACTGGTTCAAAAATGGTAAGTTGGATGTAATCAAAACATTATCACAAACATCATTTGTCTGACTCTACTTTAGTATTTGATAAATAATCATTTTATTAACTTTGGAGTATGGATGCTATTCTAAGAGTTGAGATCTTGCCAACATTTAGCTTAATAGGTCTAAGAGCTCATGACTATAGTTGCATCGTCATATCAGTCGATAGAATCACACTAGTAAGATTATGTGACAATGATATTCTTGAAACCCAACCTTAGCTCAGTTGGTAGAGTGGAGGATTGTAGTTGAAATGTTGTAATCCTTACATCACTGGTTCAAATCCGGTAGGTTGGATGAAATCATAACATTATCACAAATATCATTTGTGTGACTTTACTTTACTATTTGATAAATAATCATTTCATTAACTTTGGAGTATGGATGCCTTTTTAAGAGTTGAGATCTTGCCAACATTTATTTAATAGGTCTAAGAGATCATGATTATAGTTGTGTCGTCATATCAGTCGATCGAATCACACTAGTAAGATTATGTCGTAGGGTGAAAGCATGCTATGGTGTACCAACTTTTGGCCAAAATTTTAGTACTAATTCGATGAGGAGGAAAGATAAATAATCCAATATTTGGGTTTAAAACGTTGAGCATATTTTGTGCTAAAATTAAAAGTCACGTTCAATGAAAATGGATTTTAAATATGAAAAAAACATTGCATATCCTTCCACAATTATAACTTATGTTTGTGTCCAACTGTCTAGTTCATTTGAGATTGTTGGGTCACAGTCCTAGGTAATGATGTATGGAGATCTTAACTGTACAAGATCTCAAGTAGTGACTCAATTATGAATATAGTAAGTATGTCTCTCTCTCGCTCTGTCTCTTGGCACTTATGTTCATCTCGAATTGTTAGTTAGTCAGCTAGTCTCTCTCCCTCTCTCTCTCCCTCTCTCTCTCTCCTTCCCCCTTCTACTCGCTGATTCCCGAGGTTCGTACCTCCTCTCCCCCTCTTTGTCTCTCTTCCACCTTCTGTACAAGTCTCTGCAGACTCCAAGTGCATCACTGCTCGTCGTTCGTACCTCCTCTCCCCCTCTCTAGCTCTCTCTTCCACCTTCTGCACAGGTCTTTGCAGACTCCAAGCGCGTCATTGCTCATCGTTCGTACCTCCTCTCCCCCTCTTTGTCTATCTTCCACATTCTACACAGGTCTTTCAACCTCTCTAGGGTTGGCCATGTTCTCTCTCCCTCTGTTGACCTTGTTCTCCCTCACTGTGAGGTGTTCTGTGCTCACCGTGTCCTAACGACATCGACCTCTACTCTGTTGGTCATGTCCCCTCTGTTGGTTGTGACCTCTGCTTTGCTCTACCTCCAGGTGTTCTCAAGTCGTTGTGTTCCCTCTACCTAGTGTGTTTGTTTGCTTGCAACCCGTGCTTCAAACGTATCCCCTCTACAAGGACTTCAGAAAGGTAATCCTAGTATCTGCAACCCTAACGACATCTGAAAAGGTAATCTTGCTTTAGGCTTACCTTCACATTCTGCTACATGTTAGGGTTTTGTTGTTGTTGTTCGTGTTGTTCTCCCTTGATCATTTGAGATACTTGTACATGCATATGCTTGAAATTGAGAGTGTTTTACATGCATATGTCATTTATTGCATGATTTAGAATTTGGTACATGTTGACATATTGGAAGATGGTTCTATGATGGTATGTTGCAATGATTTTCCATGGTTTATCATGTGTATGTTGTGTATCGGGATTTAACATTATGTTGTAAGTTTTATCTTTGTTGCTGATGTTTTTGTCTTTCCTCCTAATATGTGCACTTTCAAGAGAGACTTCTACATGCATGAATCTTGTTTTTGAGCCAACTTGAAGTATGTTTAGGGTTGTTATGTCTCATTGTTATTCTTATTATGCGTGATTTAATCATATGATAAAAAAGACAGTTGTGATTGATCTATTGTTATTTACTATTGTTGTGTGTGTGAGGTGAAGAAGAGAGATAGGACTCAAATGACAAGGAAGACACCCACGAAGAAGAAAATGGTCAAAGAAAATGTCAACACACCATGCAAAGAAAGAAAAAGGACCCCCATCAAAGAAAGTACGATGACCCCCACTAGAGGGAGGTTTAAGTTGTCAACATCTCAGAGCAAGAAGATGTTCACAAACATCCTTCGAGGTAGAAAGTTAGGATGGGGGGATATTTCCTTCGTGCACGACCTGACACTTATGAAGACCTAGACATGTGGATGATCAAAACATGGAGCTCATCACAACCGGAGACAAGGAGAGGTTTTCACCTCACTCAATTGAAGAAGGATTATCTCACTGAACTAAAGTCACGATATGAACAAGTTTATGATACAAAACATATCCTAAACAATGAGGTAGGAACTGTTTTTGCACGTGCATTTGCATGTGAACTCCATGGTGGCATTGAAGCTGATTGGGAAGATTTTGCTCATCATCGATCATCACATTATAGAGGATCCTCAAGTACCAAACACTACTATGAAGTCTGAGGGTACCTCTCACATTGAAATCCCGGCTAGGACATCTGTGTTCACTAAACAGATTGCAAAAGAAAGAGCTACACTGACAGAAAAGCATGAACAATGATTGTTGCGTTGCATAGCTTCCATGCAAACAAGAATGCAAGCGCTGCTCACCGATTTGGAAGAAGTTTCATCTAGTGAGATGGTGGCAAAGAAACAATTCACATCTATATCGAATACATACGAATGGACAATAGCAACAATCCAACATTCTGAAAGCGATGTGTTGAAAGAGGAGTTGAAGAAGGAGCTGACAAATATGGGCACTCAACTGGGAAAATTGAAGAAAGATCTGGAGACATGGAGGTCATCTCGTTCTGAAATTGATGATAAGTTATCAGCCTTAAAAAGTCACTCTGAGAACCTAACATGTTTAATGAAGGGTCTAAAAGATAAAGGTTTAGATCCTCTATGGCCAGAAGTAATTGAGCATCCCACTTGCAATGAAAGTACCATTACAAGAATTATTGTATCAAGGTAATGGTTTATATTTTTACAAGTTGACCTTCTATTGTATAAAATATCATCGTTGCTAATATAGTGTATGTTGTGTCTCGTATTTGAAGGTGTGTATTTGTGGCCTTGGATTCAAGTTTGAGGCCATGGATGTTATCATTACACCATGCTTGCACACATATCATTGTTTATGCGCTAAGTACCATTTTGAGAAAGAAAATATATGTTTACATTGTAAAAGTACAGTTGGAGCCAAATGGTACTTAACTTGGGGTTTGCAAGTACATTTCTATGGTATGTGATTAAGAACATATGTAATTTTTATACTATGCTTTTGTAATTTTAACATGTGGTTCTGGTCTTGTACCCATGAGTATTGTTCCCCCAAGATCATTTTTACATGATTCAGTACTAGCATTACTTATTACATTGTATTCCTTGGTGATCAGTTGACAATGTGAATCTTATTTAGTACTGAGGATCTTAAAGGTCTAGTTGTATAACTTGCATGTGCACTAACATTATTCATTACATTGTACTTTCTGTGTCCACTTGGCTTAGGCTCTAGATGACCGAACAAATAGGCATGAAGGTCTAGGTTTTTTAGTACTAACATTGTTCATTACATGAAATATGCATGTCCAGGTGGTTGTGTCATGTGCCCTCAAGTTCCTTGTTGGAGGATTCAGTACTAACATTACTGATTACATTATATGCCTTGGTGATCAGTTGATTCAATACTGAAAGTCTCAATTGATTCGTTGTATAACTTGTATAAGTACTAACACTATCCATTACATTGTACGTTTTGTGTTGTATAAGTTCAACTTATTACAATGTAAGTTAATCACTAGAATTTTCAAGAAACTTCTAGAGAATGCATAGACATGCACTCTCTAGAAGTTTCCATGCATTCTCTAGATGGTTCCTAGCTTACATGCATACCACCACATTCTTGTATAAATACTTCGGTGCACCTTGATTACAATCAAGGTGAACAACCCCAGTTCAGAAGCATAATTTAGTTCTCGCTCGTTTGTCTACCCTCTCTCTCTCTTGTTCTCTTGCCTATGCTCCTCTCTATCTATATATCTATCTTTCTCTCTTTCTTAATATTGAGCTCGCCTATTTGTCCTTGCCCTCATCTACGTCCGTGACATTTGTTCACCTTCCCTTCTTGTTACCATGTCCGACTCGGCCTTAAACCAAGTAATGGCAGCCTTGGAGCAACTTCCATTAGAAAATGAAAGCCTTCGTCAGTCATTGCGAGAACATCAAAATAGCACAGCCAACAATCATTCACCCGTTGAGCCTCACCTTCCGTCAGCATCTAACCCAACCCCTTCCTCTTCCCATTCATATGTCCTCGAACCTAACGTCAGCCTACCTGACAAATTCAACAGCTCGAGGGCGCATCTTCGTGGCTTCATCAATCAAATTCGGCTTATTATCCACTTACAACCCCAACGTTATGCTAGTGATTTCTCTCAGGTTAGCCTCGTTGGCAACCTTCTCTCTAGGCCATCACAAGCGTGGTTTGCACCATTGATCGAGACCTCATCACCCCTCCTAGAAAACTTTCATGCTTTCCTTTCGGAGCTTGAAGCCACATTTGGAGAGACAGATCGGCGACGAACGGCACTCACGAAACTCTATTCCTTACAACAAGGCCCTCGTCCAGCTTCCGTTTATGCTTCAGAGTTTCGTCAGATCGCGTGCGATGTCATCTGGGATGACCAAGCTTTATGCGACCAGTTTCGTCGAGGCCTCCGAAATGATATCAAGACTCTTCTCTTAAACTTTCTGGAGCCCACATCATTGTCCCAGGTAATCTCCCAAGCCGTCTTTTTGAGCTTCAACAAGACGAACGGGGGACTCGAGGTTTTCCATCTTCCTCCCGCAATGCTCCACTCACAAGGTCGTATATATTAGTTTCGCCAAGCACGCCACGGCTGCCATCTTCCAATAGTGCTCATACCTCGATGGAGGTCGATCCCCATACCCCAATGGAGATCGACCATGCTCGGTTCCAACCATTAACTGATGCCCAACGGCAACATCGACGTGACAATGGCCTCTGCCTCTATTGTGGTACCCCCGGCCATGTCATCCGCCATTGCCCGATGCGCGGCCCTCGTCATCAATCCCACCGTGCACGTCTTGCAAAGGTTTCTCGACAACAAGAAAACGATCGTGCACGTCTTGCGGAGGTTTCTGGACAACAGGAAAACGAGCAAGTCTGGCTGCAGTAGGAGCCATGCCGCTAGACACTTTCCGTCACCCTACTTCCTCAGGCTCCTACAATTCAGTCACGCCAACAAGAGGTTTTACTTTGCAAGTAAGCCTTTGTTTTGGGCCTATTTCAATAAAATCCCATGCCTTGCTCGATTCTGGTGCATCTACTTGTTTCATCGATATTGCGTTTGTCCGAGCACATAAAATCCCAACCATCCGCACAACACAACCCATATCCGTTGAAGCTATTGACGGACGGGTTCTCTCTTTAGGGGCGGTTACCGAAGCCACTGTCCCGTTGGTATTTCAAGTCGGGTTCCACTAGGAGGTATTAACAATCTACCTCATTGCAACCCCTCATCATCCGATTGTTTTAGGGCTCTCCTGGTTGGAAACACACAATTCGATGGTGGATTGGTGTAGTCGCTCCATCACTTTTCCACAAACACTGTTACTTGTGTGGGGGTTGCTTTCAGCTTGGGTGCACATTCTTCTGATTTCAACTCAGTCTCCGACGTTGCCGATTCCGTTATGGCCAATTCTAGCGTGGTCACTTCCATTCCCGTTGTGTCATAGGACGTCCCTATTCTTGTCACCGATTTACCCGCAAGATATAGCGATTGTTTGGACATGTTCGAAAAGCAAAATGCAGACCAGTTGTCGGCACATCGCCCCTATGATTGCCCAATCGAACTCCAAGATGGCGCACACCCACCATTTGGGCCCATCTATGGGCTATCCGAACCCAAACTGGAGGCCCTTCACACATATCTGGATGAAAACCTCGCCAAGGGCTTCATTCAACCCTCCAAATCACCGGTTGGAGCCCCAATCTTATTTGTCAAGAAGAAGGACGGCTCATCTAGCAATGAATATGTTCTAGAACAATTCAAAACCCAAACTTAGCTCAGTTGGTAGAGCGGAATGTAATTGAATTGTTATAATCCCTTGGTGATGAGTTGAAATCTGTTAGGTTGGATGTAACGAATATGTTAGAAACAAACATAATCTTTGTGATGTTACTTATTAAACAATTACATAAACTATCGTTTCGTTACAATCGTGTCGTTATAGTAGTTAAGTGAAAAATAATTTGTTTGACACTACTTAACCACCTACATAAACTATCATTTCATTAATTTTAGAGTGTGGATGCAATTGTAAGAATTAAAATCTTGCCTAGAATTAGCTTAGTTGGTAGAGTAGAAGACTATAATTGCTAGGTCACTTGTTGAAATTTAGGCGTTTGCTCTAATTAATATCTTAGAGCAATATATTTACAATAACCAAAACCCAATCTTAGCTCATTTGGTTGAGTGGAAGATTGTAGTTGAATTGTTGTAATCCTTAGGTCGTAGGTTCAAATCCAGCAAGTTTGATGTAAGGAATGCGTTAGAACAAACATAATTTGGATGATGCTACTTAACCAACTACACAAACTATCATTTCATTAAATTTTAGAGTATAGATGCAATTGTAAGAGTTAAAACCTCGCCTAGCATTAAATTAATTGGTGGAGCAAAGGACTATCGTTGAGTTCGATTAGCTATAATATTTTATGTACTAACTAAAGAACTCGACCTTAGCTCAATTGGTAGAGCAGAGGATTGTAGTTGAATTGTTGTAATCCTTACGTCGCTAGTTCAAATATGATAGGTTGGATACATTACAATAAACATAATTTATGTGACCTTACTTAGCTAACTACAGAAACTAATTAATGTTAGAGTATGGATGCAATTATAAGCATTAAAATCTTGCCTAGCCTTAGTTTAATTGGCAGAGCAAAGGACTATAGTTGACTTGCTAAGACGCTCATTCAATTCTAACATGTTCACTATAATAGTTTATCCATTAACGAAAGAACCCAACCTTAGCTCAATTGGTAGAGCAAAGGATTGTCGTTGAATTGGTGTAATCCTTAGGTTGCCAGTTCAAATTTGATAGGTTGGATACATTACAACAAACATAATTTATGTGACCTTACTTAGCTAACTACAGAAACTAATTAATGTTAGAGTATGGATGCAATTATAAGCATTAAAATCTTGCCTAGCCTTAGTTTAATTGGCAGAGCAAAGGACTATAGTTGACTTGCTAAGATGCTCATTCAATTCTAATATGTTCACTATAATAGTTTATCCATTAACCAAAGAACCCAACCTTAGCTCAATTGGTAGAGCAAAGGATTGTCGTTGAATTGGTGTAATCCTTAGGTTGCCAGTTCAAATTTGATAGATTGGATACATTACAACAAACATAATTTATGTGACCTTACTTAGCTAACTACATAAACTATAATTTCAATCATTTTGGAGTATGGATGCAATTGTAAGAATTAAAATATTGCCTAACATTAGCTTCATTAGTAGAGCACAAGATTATTGTTGCGTAGTTATGTCACTCATTCAAATAGAGTACCAATCAAAACCCAACTTTAGCTCATTTGGTAGAGTGGAGGATTGTAGTTGAATTGTTGTAATCCTTAGGTCACAAATAGGTTGGAATGGATGCAATTGTAAGAGTTAAATCTTGCCTAACATTAGCTTAATTGGTAGAGCACAAGATTATTGTTACATAGTTAAGTCACTCGTTCAAATAGAGTACTGATCAAAACCCAACCTTAGCTCAGTTGGTATAGTGGAGGATTGTAGTTGAATTGTTGTAATCCTTACTAGGTCACAAATAGGTTGGATAAAACTGTACGAATTAAAATCTTCCCTAGCATTAGCATAGTTGGTTGAGTTGAAGACTATAATCGCTTCGTCATTAGTTCAAATTCTTTAGGTTGGATGTAATGGATAAATTGGAACAAACATCATTTATGTTGTCATACTTAACCAACTATATAGACTATCATTCCCTTATTAAGAGTAAAAATCTTGATGGATGCAATTGTAAGAGTTAAAATCTTGCCTAGCATTAGCTTCGTTGGTAGAGTAGAAGACTATAATCGCTAGGTCACTTGCTGAAATTTAGTACGTTGGCTCTAATTAATATCTTAGAACAATATATTTACAACAATCAAAATCCAACTTTAGGTCAATTGGTAGAGCGGAGGATTGTAGTTCCATTGTTATAATCCTTGAGTAATTGGTTCAGAATTTGATAGGGTTGATGTAATACATTCCTAGAACTAACATAATTTATGTGGTGTTACTTAAGCAAGCTGATAAACTATCATTTCATTAAATTTATAGTATGGATGCGATTGTAAGACTTAAAATCCTTCCTAACATTTGCTTCATTGGTAGAGCAAAGCACTATAGTTGAGTGATTATAATTGTTAGGTCATATTTATTAGGTCACTCGTTAAAATCCAATATGTTGAATCTAATGAATATCTTTGAACATAATCAAGAGTATTGAAAATTCAACCTTAGCTCAAGCGATAGAGTGGAGGGTTGTAGTTGCATTATTGTAATCCTTAGGTTACTAGATCTAATTTTGTAGGTTGGATGTGGTGCTACTTAACCCACTAGATAAACTATAACCAACTAGATACAATATCATTTTTAAATTTAGAGTATGGATGCAATTGTAAGACCTAAAATCCTGCCTAGCATTAGCTTAGTTGGTAGAGCAAATGACTATAGTTGCATCATTACAATCATTAGTTCATCATTCATATCCAATATGTTGAATCTAATGAATATACGAGAAGAACATAGTCTACGTTGCGCTAGTTAAGCAATTAGATAAACTTACAATATATATGTTAATTAGCTTTAGTTGGTTGCCAAAATCTTACCTATCATTACCTTAGTTGTAACAATGGATAATAGTTTGGTTTGAGAGTGTCAAACGCAAACCGTTTAAAAATTTTGAAACTTAACCAAATCGAACCGCGAAATTGTTTAAACCAAACGGTCACAAAAAAATCAAGCTCAAAACTACACGGTTTTAGAGATTTTAAAAGCTTTAAAGGATTAAACTATTCGTGATTTGGTTTCAATTTTCAAATTACTAGGTCAAAACTCATATTTTCACATTTTAGTTTTTTAATTTTTTAATTTTTCAAAATTTAAAGATTTTTCTAAAAATATCAAAATTAGGATTAAAATGTTCGAAAGATTTTTGGAAAAAATAAATGTTCGAAACAATATTTAAGAAAATAATCAAATGTTAATCCTAAACCATCTAATCGTTAAGCTGATAAAGGCTCAAACCAAACCAAACTGTTAACCCCTGAACCTGAACCAAACCAAACTAAATCGTTTAAACTGTTAAGCCGTAGTTTCGCAATTTGTTTCAATCCAAACTATTGTCGATTGCTACTTAGTTGGCAGAACAAAGGGCTATAGTTGTGTTTGTTGTAATAGTTAGGTCACTTGTTCAAATCAATATGTTGAATCTAATGAATACCTTAGAAGAACATAATCAACGTGGCACTACTTAAGCAACTAGATGAACTTATATAGTATATCTTTTCATTAGCTCAAGTTGTAGAGTAGAGAACCTTGGTTGCCTCATTGAAATCCTTACGTCATTAGGCATTAGTTCAATCTGGTATGTTGCAAATACATTAGAACAACGTGATACTTTTCGACATTGAATTGTCCTCATCCTTGCCTGAGATGACTACATGCTTCCTTATTGTCACTTCTGCATTGTAGCTCATATTTTCCCTTGGTTGCCTTTACTAGGCTTTGATCCCTTACCCCTTTCGCTACAAGTGGTTAGTGGTTAAATCTTATCATTTAGTCTATGCTTTCTTGTAACAGTAATTTTTTTCCTCCAATGTTCAATTTCAGCAAAATAACCTTTACACAAGTTGCCTTGATTTCCTCCCTTTGTATTAACCATTTTCATACACCTAGATATTTGTCAGAAATGAAGTAGCGAGTATAGCATTGATGAAAGGGACAAATGGATAAGGAAAGAGACAAAGGAATAGAGAGACTTGTGATACAATGGAAAAAGGTCGAAGAGCATTGTAAAAGCTATAGAATGCACTTTTACCAATCTTTTAAGCTTGTTCTTAACATCAAGACTCTTTGAAATCTTTAATCACTGAGTAAACTTTAAGTATGTATTTAACTTAATCTCACTTGAGTCTTAATCTAAGTGTTTGTGTTGGTGGTTGTTATGTAGCCATGAATAGGCTACGAGGGAAGATTTGTCCAAGAACATCACACCACCTAGGCAAGATATGAACATGTCATATTGCTCAATGAGTTCAATGAAGACGATTCCACCAAGATGATGCGAAGCAAATCCATCAATTGGATTGAACTCAATCAGAATATCATAATGGTTCTCAATGTTTTCTCTAGGTTCAATCATAGATTTAACCAATTACCATTCAAGGACTACCAATGTGGTGTCACTATGACTCATGAGTAGGGCAGACAATGAAGATGGTTTGAATCTCATTACACTTGCAATTATTGAGCACAAGCTACCACCATAAACTTGATAGATTGGGAATTTTAAAGACAAATTGCATAGCCACGTCCCACGACATTTGATGAAATGATTGGTTAGCTTTCCGAAGTTTTAATTCACTAGCAGAAGTTTAACTTTACTATTATAACTGCCATTATGATAACTACATCAAGCTGCAATATGATCATTATTTGCATTTAAACTAAATGCATTATTTCCATTATTTATATTGTCAATTATCACAACCCGTCTCCATTTGACATCCTACTTTTCTACCTGAACTGAAATCTATCAAAAGATGATGTGGGTTTAAAGAAAAGAGAACGATTCTGTTCAATTGAGGTCTTAATAAAAAGCTTACACAACATTCTTCATAAATAATTTGTATCAATACTGAGTCATTGTCCACCCGAGAATATAGGCCTCTTTTCACCAATGTCAATGCAATTAGTTAGATTTTTATTAAGGGAATCAATTGTGCATAATTCAACAAGTTACAACAACATATAATCATGGAATGTAATACACACATCATTGTTCTTCACTGGATTATTGTTGATTTCTTCATACTCAGGATCATCGTAGGTCTTTTATAACCTTTCACAATGTTATGATTCTTTATAAGTCCTTGATAGATTTGCCTCTGATGAAGTTCAACATCCGTGTAGCTGTTTCAAGAAGCACAAGAGATGCTGTTGACAAATTCGCTAGAAACTCTTCTGAAGTAGGTCTATCTCCATCAACAATGTCTGTGACAACCTTCAGTAGTATGACTGGTGTAGCCAAAAGACGTGCTACGTAGAGTACTGATGCCCCCTGAAGATAACCCATTTGGACGTTAGTAGAAACCACCATCGCAAAAAGGTTTGTCGTGATTGCATATGCATATATATATATATATATATATGTTCAGGGTTGTCAGATTTAAGGATATAGAGTTTGGGGTTAGGTTTTAAGAGTTTGGGGTTAAGACTTGATGCTCTGTAGTGTTTAGAGTTTAGGGTTAAGTGTTTAGGTTTTAATGTTTAGTTTAGTATTTTTTATTTGCTGATATAGTGTTAAAAACTTAGGATTTAAGATTTGGCCTTTAGTGTTTAGTTTACTAATCAGTATTGAGTATAATGAAGTTATTAATATTTAGCATTCAGCATTTAGTGTTTATGGCACAAACCTCCATATCTTTGACTGAAGCATCATTGGCTTTAATCAATTCTTCATCTTGGGGAGTCATATCCAGAGAATTACCGGTTGACAGTTTGCCTTCCTGGAATATTCAGATTAAGAATGCCTCTCTGAGGTAACATATATTAAAGTTCAGTGAAGAGTTCAACAATTCAAATTATACCTTCAACTGCAAACTCTGCACCAAATTTGGGGTTGGTGTGGTGGGATTAGCTCCAATACCATATTTATCAAAAATCTGAAGCATACAATAGACATTCTACACGTGAGAATCCAGTATCATACTATCAGTCCTAGGAAAAGTTTTGATACAAATTTTATCTTACCGGTATTGGTATTCGTCTATCATGATTAGCTGCTTCTGTAGCAATAAAAGCATCTCCAACACTTGCCCCCTTTGCCTATCCAAACATGAGGAAAAAACAGATATTCAGAATATTAGTTTTATCTGCAATAATATGATAATAAGCCAGGAACGTGCATCTTTACATTACGATATCCAAAAAAAACTTTCAAGATTGTCAAGCTAAGCAAGGTGATTGAGAAACACACTTCAGTAATAAAGGATCCCCGCTAGATCATAGTTATCCATATGTGAACCATATGCCAAATGGATATAGGTCTAGAAGTAATAGAGAAAGTTTATAACGTACAGTACATGTGATGTAATATATATGAAATTCAACAATAAAGATGTTTCTAAACACGAGTATAAGAGATTAAGTGAATTAAAATGCATTGTGGTTTCAACTTCCACGGAAGAAATTATCAAAATACATTTAACTCTAAATCAATGTGGATGAAACTCATTCCTAACTAGACTATGAGATATATTCGGGTATGTGAAAAGATAATAAATAAATAATGGATCAAAATTGTCCAACCTTAAAGCCACCAGCAGTGCCCATATTGATGATTAAATCAGGTTTCAGTGCTTGTACAGCAGCAAAAGTGATAAGCGCGGATGGAACAGTACCCACATTATCAACACCTAAATGAAAGACCATTAGTAACGAATGCAAGAATTTATAACTTAATACTCAAAACTGTAATGCATATTTTTCACTCACCAAAAACCAAGCATTTCCCTGGCACAACAATGTTTATATCTAAACCTTCATGACTCCCATGGTATCTTATCCATGGCAAACCAGAAGGAAACCTGAAAACATATTCAAGAAAACACAAAAAAAACAAAAGAAAGTTATACAAAATAGATACTCGTCTACTCTTCGTCTAGTAAAAAATCAAAAAAGTCCTGGAGATAGAGAGAACAATTGACCCATCATTACATGGGATAAGAATCCTTGCAAGGGGAGATGTCTCTTCTCCAAACATTAGCCATGGTAGGAAGGCAACATTTATATATCCAAACAATCGAATGTGCAAATTTAAATATCATAAATGGGAGCAGCCTATATTTTTGAGGTGATGTATCATTGGACAATCCAAAACTTACAAGGAGCTATCATCTTGTTGGAGCTTCAAAGATTCTACAAATGGAAGTGCTTCTGCCTGCATTGCTGCAAAAAAATGTTCTGATCTCTTTGTTTTGGTTAAAAAAATGTCAGAAATTCTTGATCTATAAACATGGAAAGTACTGTATTATGCAAATACTAGTAGGATAAACAAATGGACAATCACTGATGGGTCCTGTCAACATTATCAAAACCTATGTAGCCTTTTTCTCAGTACCTTTGGTGGCATAGGCCTAATGGATCTATCATTCAACCTACATAGTACCAGGTTACCAAGATCTGGACCTGCCTTCTGACACATATCCAACAGAGGACAACTTGTGTCATCCATAGTGATCCATCAACTCTATAATAAGGATTGTTTGAGCTTAGATCTACTACTCCATTGAGCATGCCATTGTGTATCCTACTATAATTTGTGATTGAGGTAGCTGTATAGTTTCATATATGATATTTGTAAGTCATGTAGCATATAGGATCGCACCTCGCTTCATCCTTATGATTGTCATCAACAACTGCATGTATCACCATCATTATGATAAACTACGTACATCATCATTGACATCATCCTTTGATAGCACATATGATCGTCATCACACATTAAATTTTCAGCATTATTTTGCCCTTAATTCAATATCTGGAGAACACTAGTTCCTATACTTCTGATCAATTGTCTCATAGGCCAATCTCAGCTTCTTAAAGCAATTAACATAACTCACTCTCTCTAACACGCACGCGCGCACGCGCACACACACACATACATATATTAACTATGTCAACTATGTCTTTTCATTGAAACGTCTCACATACTTTCTCTCAAAAAAAAAAAAAAAAATCAATACTGAGGTTTTTGATGAAACCTCGCAATCTCTCTCACACACAGTCTGTATAACTCCACCACACACATATCCAACTACATATAGGCCTTACACTTTCCCTCTCGAACTCACAAAACCACACACACACACACACACACATCCAACATACAGATCTTTCAGGTTCAAAAACATATGTATATATATCTCAACCACGCACATACACATCCAACAAAGTATAGGCCTTCTCAAACCTCTCTCTCTCTCTATCTATCAATCTATCTCTCACTCGTACAGATAAGAACACTTACATACGATAAACAGGACGGAGGAAATCGGGGTTGAAAGGGCTTCATCTGTGGGGATGGAAGAAGGCATGGCTATTCCCGTCGTTCAAGTGGGTGAGTGTGGAAGGGGAGTATGTGTAGTAATGGCGGGGGGGGCGCATTTCACTCTGCCATGTCTGAAGGGGGAGCAACAGAGCATATCAAGGCCATGGCTATACATACATACATACATACATACATATATTATTATTATTAGGTTTTTATATACATACATAGTCAAAATGTGATGATAGATGGGGGGGGGATGCTCACAACAAAATCAGCCCAATAAACTCTTGGCTCTCCAAATTGAGCCCAAAACTCCGGCTCCTGACCGACCGACCGAAATCAGCCCCAAAGAGAGATCCTCCTGGGTTTCGGCTCTGTCACGTCTGTTTTTTGTGCGGTGGTCCATTGTGAGGGCTACGGAAGAGGCTCCTCCTCCCGTGGGCTCTTGTAGAGTACAGGGTCAGGCGGCCAGAGGAGCTTGCACACATCAAACACACCTACCCCCGCATGTTCCCCACCCAAAACCTAGACCCTCTGTTGACCTCAACTTCTCCCTGACCTGCGTACGAACTGAAACCAATCACTCTTGTGGTTGAGCCATCCACCCACCAAGACTTCACTTTCATATCGACCATCCAACGAGTTATGAATGAAGCCTTGCATTCGATGATCGGATGGATGCATGCAACTCGTCGTCGTCATGTTTTCATTCCCCCTATGGGTATTTGATTGTGGTTTCGGGTTTCTTCATTTCCTGCGATTTCGCCATTTCATTTTCATTATGGAAGAACGGATAGATACCATGCCATGTAGCACATTCGTCCTACTTTGTCATGATCGGGGGCAATCCCCTTTGAACTTCTTATTCACTTTCCCGCATTTCATTAGAAATGTTAAACTGGGCCCTAGCTCTAGGGTATTGAGTCATTGACTAGCGCATATGAGGAATTCTGAGTGGATCTAAGCGTCTACTTTGGAAAATGCCAATTAAATCCAACCCCATAAGAGTTTATTCTTGACTGACACCTCATACCAAAATTCGATGGTGAATGTAGAGTCTTGGTTTCCATCACATCTATGTGCACACTACAACTGTCACAAATATTATGCCTTATTTTCACCAATAATTTGTGGCTTGCAACATACAAAGGGATTTTGGTGTTTTACTTATCCTACGCGTCACCACTATTGTAGGTTGTTGATTTCATTAGATAAGCTTGAGGGAAAGCCTTTGTGTTTCCTATCCTATTGTTATTGCTACTTTAGGTTTCTAACTTCACGAGATAAGCTTTAGGGAAAGCATTTGTGTTTCCTATCTTTTGTTACTACTACTGTAGGTTGTTGATTTCGTTAGATAAACTTTATGATTTAGCTACATTCTACTCTTTCAAAATACACAATACTGATAAAATGAAGTTATGTTTGTACTTTTTCAACATTGATTGTTATGATATCTTTGCATATATACCTTTTTTGTTGTACAAAAAGTAATCTTTACCTCTTATTTATATGGGATTTTATGCATGAAAAAGTGTAAGGAATCTTTAAAGGAAATAGTGCAAGTCGGTAATGTTCCGTGGGATCAGTAAATGTGTTTCATATGCCTACTCTAGCAAGGGTTTCACATTTTATCAAACGCTTTGCTCCTTGCCTGAATAAGAACCAAATGTAAGTGTTGAAATATCAAGCTTAACTTAGTTTAGTTACTTAGTCAACCATGTAACTTTATAATTACCTAGATAGAATCTAGTTAGAAGTATTGACTATAACGCCTTAAATAGGACCTTGTACTTAAGTGGGATATTCTAGATCCTCCACTCCTAAGTACATTTAATATAGGACTTACACCTTAGTACCTATATTCCACTCACACATGTGCACCTTTGCACATGAGATTTATATATACCTCATTGTGGGTATTTTTGTTTTTGATGATGATAAAGCTAATTTAATATAGTTACTCATTCCCCATATTGTGTTGTTCATAAGTGTATCTCTCTCTCTCTCTCTTCCTCTCACACACATACACACATATCACTTAATCTTCTGCTTATCAACTAATCACATAATTAGGTACTAATTAACCCTTGCTTAATTACTTACCTAATTCTTAACATGGTATCAGAGCGTGTGGTTTAGAAAATCCACTAAGCCCACCCGACTCCGTGATTGTGTGTTCGAGACGCCGACGACAAAATCCGGCTATCGGCTACCGTAGTGCCGCTACATAGCACGTGTACGTGATCGAAGGAAGAAAAGCAAAAGAAGAGAAGACACAATCAACATGCACACACAAATGGGTAGTTCGCTCCCTAGTGAAAAGCTAGATCGGAGCAATTATTCATCTTGGGAGTACAAGATGACCCAATACCTCGTTGGCCAAGGGTATTGGAGCTACATCAATGGCGCTCAAGAAAATCGACCCGACTCAAAGAACGCCGACTACGCAACATGGGAGCAAGCGGCTAGTCAAGTCATGTATTGCTTGGCAACATGTGTCCACGACCACATGCTTATCCATATTCGAGACGCCAAGACGCCTAAAGAAGTGTGGGCAAACTTAAAGAAAATGTTCGCCGCCAACACAACCACCTGAAAGCTTCAACTCCAACAAGAGTTGAATAACATTCGGCAAGAAGATATGTCTGTGTCGGACTACACTACCAAGATCAAGAGCATTTGCGACTCGCTTGGCTCCATCAAAATAAACGTCGACGAAGACGAGATGGTTCAAGTATGCTTGGGCAGCCTTGCACAACGATTCGACTCGTTAAGGACGGCAATCTTAGCGAGGGAAAATCTTCCTTCGTTCTTCGACCTTCAATCAATGCTAATGGTTGAAGTGAACCACGTCCAAACCAAAACCAAGACATTAGAAGGACAAATGTTCTTCTCAAATTCGGATGGTGGCCGAGGACGAAGTCGAGGCGGTAGAAGAGTCCAATTCGGCCCATCACACAAAGGGAACTCAAACCTTCACGGAAGCCATCGAGGAACCTTTGGAAGAAGGGGGAGCTTCCACGCCGAACAAGGTCAGCAAACGAGGCCCGCAACTTGCAATTATTGCGGCAAAGTCGGCCACGACAAGGCGGAATGTCGGAAAAAGAGAAGTGAGTCGGCTTCAACAAGTCGACAACTCACAAAGTACGCATCGAACTCCGACTACAACAATCGTAGCAGAATGTTCACGAATCACATATCAAATTTCGACTACGACGACCATGGCGAAATGTTCGTAATGAGGCATAGAGCGAACTCTATGACGGCCTCCAACTCCGCAAGCACCTCCAATTCGAAAGATGTGTGGTTCATCAATTCCGGTGCCTCACATCACATGACATCTCACAAAGAGTGGTTTCATGATTTACGAACGCCGGATCGATCCGGTTTCATAGAGACGGGAGACGACACCACGCACCCCATTCGACACATCGGCAATGTCCCATTCGGGAAAGAAGGCGAGCAAACTTGCATCAAGAATGTCTTGCACGTGCCCCAAATAACGAAGAATTTGGTCTCGGTCGGCCAAATCGTGGAGCAAGGCATGCAAGTCCGCTTCAACAACGAAGGTTGTTTCATTGAGAAAGATGGCCAATTCATAGTTAAGGGATGGAGAGACGACCGAATGTTCATCCTTGATTTGAACAAGGTGAAATCGGCAATGTACGCCAAAGGTCTCAAAACCGAGACAAGCATCGAGTTGTGGCACAAGAGAATCGGTCACATAAACCTCCAACGACATCGAGCGATGCAAACCAAGGAAGTCGTCATCGGACTTCCGACATTTGAGTCGAAACAAGTCGACCGAGTATGTGAAGCTTGTCAATTCGGCAAACAACATCGACTCCCATTCCCAAAGGAGAGCCACGCAAGAAAAGACCTCCTCGACATCATACACTCGGATGTATGGGGACCGGCTCAAATGCCGACGATCGGTGGATGCCAATACTACGTAACCTTCATCGACGACTACTCCCACTACACGTGGATCTACCCGATGAAGAAGAAAAGTGAAGTGCTCTCCCACTTCCAAAAGCTCAAGGGGAAAGTCGAAAAAGAAATCGGTCAGCACAATCGATGCCTATGATCGGATGGAGGCAAGGAGTACTTCTCTGACAAATTCACCTCCTACCTCCAAAGTGGAGGCATTCGGAGAGAATTCTCATGCTGACACACCCCCCAACAAAATGGAGTCGCCAAAAGAAAAAATCAGCAAATACTCAAGGTAGCACACGCTGTCGTGACTTGAGAATGAGGAGAGAGAAAAATAAGATGGCAGTAGAAGGTAGAGAGAGAGAGAGAGAGAGAGAGAGAGAGAGAGAAAGAACACTAGAAATGGAAAGAGAGTTTATATTATAAGAGAGCAAGGATTACAAAGAGCTAAGGGGCTACAAACTGGTGTTGAACCGAATGAGTTGTGATGAATGAATAGACACCTATTTATAGGTCCTTATGGAGTATTCTAGAATGTTCTAGAATATTTTAGATATTTATGATATTTAATATAATCATGGAATATCCTAGAATGTTCTAGAATACTCTAGATTGTTCTAGAATACTCTAAATGTCTTGTAATAACTAATAATACATTTATTATAACTATACATCATATATGTTAGTATAATGGTTAAAGGTCTAACATATAGACCAAGACGTCTTGGGCTCGAATCCTTGTAAGGCCAAAATGTATGTCGTCATGACATTATCCCCCCTTTCCGACGACGAGTTCCATGAGTCAGAAGACAAGATTTCGGACTTGGCTTATGAGGATATTTGTTGTGAAATGCAGCAACCATTTCGAAGGCATTAGCAAGATTCTCAAGAGGTTCCCATGTTCAATCATTAGGTGTATAACCTAACCAGTCAACCAAATAATACAGTTTGTTGCGAATGATCTTGGAGTCGAGAATGGTAGCAACTTCATATTCGGAGCCATCTGAAACTTCGATTGGAGGTGGGGGAGATGTAAGACGGCTTGGAATAGAGCTGGTTGTGTACGGCTCCAAAAGTGAAACATGGAAGACCGGGTGAAGATGCATATGAGGGGGATGATCAAGGCGAAATGCCACATCATTGATCTTACCAGATATCACATATGGGCCAAAACGTTGATAATCCAATTTGCAGCAAGGTCGGGTTGTTTTATTGTGACCTTGTAAAAGCCATACTCAATCCCCCACTTGAAACATAGTCGATGAATCACGTCGATGATGGTCGGCAACCTTCTTTTGAGTGTTTTGAGCATCACATAAATGGTGCAAAAGGATATCTTGAACTTCTTGGAGTCGGGTGAGCCGATCTTCAACAACCGGGTTTGTCGGGAGTTCGGGATGTTCAAGCATAGTCCAATGAGGATGGTACCCAATGTTTGCAAAAAATGGGGAAAATATCCAGTAGAAGAATTTTCTGAGTTGTTGTAAGCAAATTCCGCCAAATGTAATAGATCAACCCAATCATCTTGTTGATAGTTGACAAAACAACGAAGATATTGTTCTATTGTTTGGTTGGTGTGCTCACTTTGTCCGTTAGTTTCTAGATGGTAGCCGGAAGAGAGTTTGCAAGAAGTATGTAAGAGTTTGAACATGTGCCGCCAAAATTTTGAGATGAACTGGGGACCCTGATCGCTGATAATATCATTAGGAAGACCATGATGCCGAAACACCTCTTGCATGAGTAACTCGGCTATCTCTTGGCTTGTAATGGCCTTTGTGCAGGGAAGAAAATGTGCCATCTTGGTAAAACGATCTACTACCGTGAGAATAGAATCAAAACCCTTGGAAGGTGGTAGATCCATAATGAAGTTCAATGAAATAGATTTCCATGGACTCTCAGGAATAGGCATTGGTTGTAATAAGCCATATGGATGATGTCGAGGTTTTTTGGATCGGCAACATGTATCACAACTACGAACATAATCCGTAACAAAATGGCGAAGTCGTGGCCACCAATACCTTCGAGAAATTAATGCCAAAGTCTTGTGGATGCCAAAATGTCCAGCCATTGGTGTATCATGACATTGTTGCAAGACTTGGAGTCGAGAAGGACCATCAGGCACATATAAGAGATTTTGTCGAAAAAGTAAACCATCATGCCAATTGAACTGGTTGTAGTCTTGACGAGGATTTTGAGATTGTGAACAAGAAGCACGATCTGGGATAATATGGTTCAGAATATCTTGGGCGAATTCATCAGTCTCAATATGCTCCCAAATGGAGTCTAGAAGACTTAAATCCTCGGGTGTGTCTATAGCATGAAAAGCCATTAGTCGTAGATGGTTAGGACCCAAGAGGATTTGCTTCTGACTTTCAAATGCGGCCTCTCCTGGTTGAAGTTCCATATATGAACGCCGAGATAAAGCATCTGCTTTGCCTTGTTGTGTCCCAGGTGATATAGAATTACGAAATCAAAACGAGTTAAAAATTGCGCCCAACGAGCTTGTCGACGACTCAAGACTCGAGCACTTTGGAAGTACGTTAGATTTTTGTGATCATTATAGACAATGATTTGTTGAGACGAACCCTCCAAAAAATGACGTCATTGTTGAAAAGAATCCACAATGGCAAGAAGCTCTTTGTTGTGAATCTCATAGTTGATTTCTGCAGCTTCGAATTTCCGTGAATGAAAAGCCACAGGGTGCATTTGGCCATCATTGCTAATCTAGGATAATACGCTTCCTAGTGCGAAGTCAGATGCATCAGCTTCCAGTATAAAGCGCTTCAATGGATCAACATGCATCAAAATTGGTGCGGATGTAAATGCTTGCTTTAATCCTTCAAATGCAAAGTTTGCATTTATACTCCACACAAATGGTTGATTCTTCTGTGTCAGTTGAGTGAGGGGCAATACGATCTTTGAATAATCTTTGATGAACTTGCGATAAAAGTTTGCGAACCCTAAAAAACATTGTACATCTCGCACAAACTGTGGTGTTTGCCAATCCAAAACTGTTTGAACCTTTGCTGGATCCATAGAGATGCCATGTGAAGAGACTATGTACCCCAAAAATTCCACTTGACGCTGGTCAAAGCTGCACTTCTCCAATTTTGCATAGAGACCATATTCACGCAACCGTTGCAAAGCTTGTCGAACATGTATATCATGATCCTCTTGAGTTTTTGAGTAGATCAAGATAACATCTAGGTAAATTATGACGAAAATATCGAGGAAATCTCGAAAAATGTCATTCGCCATATGTTGGAAAACTGTTGGTGCATTCGTGAGACCAAATGGCATCATTGTATACTCAAAATGGCCATAGTGAGTACGAAAAGCAGTCTTCCATTCATCCCAAGGACGAATTCGAACAAGATTGTAAGCACCTCGAAGATCTAACTTTGTAAAATACTTACCTCCATTAAGGCGTTCCAGAAGGCTCGAAATCAATGGTAGAGTATATCGGTTTCGAATAGTTACTTTATTCAATCCTCGATAATCCATGACCAGACGAAGCGAACCATCTTTCTTCTTAACGAAAAATATGGGTGCGCCGACAAGAGATCTTGAATGCTGGATAAACCCATTCGCCAAGTTCTCATCGATATATTCTTGAAGAACCTCTAACTCCGTGGGTGAAAGGTTATAAATTGGCCCCCATGGAGGCTCTTTTCCGGGCTGCAAATCAATCGGGCAATCATATGGTCGATGCTCTGGTAGTCTATTGGCCTTCACCTTATCAAAAACATCGGAGAATTCTATATATTTCTTCGGTAGTTGGACCCCCGATTCTTGTGAGCTCGATGTGGGAGTTGCTAAAACTGCGAACACCAACATGTCTTCCTTCCGTCCTTCCTCACGTAATTGATGTATAGAGATTGTCGAAATCTTTTGGAATGTCATATCCTTTGTTGGAGTTTTAAGAGGCTCAGACTGTATTGTGACTTCTTCAATGGTTCTTTTTCTCCAATCAATAGTTGGGTTATGTAGCTCAAACCATGGAAGACCAAGAACTAGGGAGTGCTCTGGACTACCAATGATGTTGAATGAGATGGCACTAGCCAAATTGCCTAGGACTACATGAATTGGTTCAGACTCTTCAAGTATATCACCTGATGCTATGGGGTGTCCATCAATGACTCCGACTGATACTGGTCTTGGGAGCTTATGCAACTGAATATTATGCATTACAGCAAACTCACGATCCATGAAGCAAGAGTTGGATCCAGAGTTTAAGAGGGCAGAAGTTGGGACTCGATTGCACCTAGATGTGTTAAGCTCAACTTGTGTAGAGAAAACTCGACTAACTTGACCGGATGAAATGGAACCACAACTAGGGACGGACGTTACATGCCTAGGGCTGTCCAACCAAATGGCTTCGATTTTGGCCGGACTTACTCGTTTAACACATCATCTAATTTGCTCAAGACATCAAATGTATTTTTATGACAGGGACTACTAGGCCTACTTGGGTTACGAGAAGGCAAGATAGAAATTGAGATGGGATTGTCATGAGCACTTACTTGGTTAACTTGTCGTCATGGTTTATGTGGACAATTCACAGCAATATGCCCTGGACCACCACAATAGAGGCATAGATGATTCGCTCGCCATCGTTGCTTTTCAACATCCGATAATGGTCCTCGACGTCGTGTTGTCTCAATTTCCATTGGAGTAGGGCCTTCCACCACACTTGACTTTGATACTTGGGGTGGAGTTGCAACCACCGAAGCATATGTTTCTGTTGGTCGAAAGTGTAACATTTGTTGGCACTCAGAACGCCGCTCAAATAAGCGATTGTCACATCGCATGGCCCGGCTTACTACTTCAGTAAGAGATTTTGGATCATCATGGAAGGTAAGAAGTAAATCCTTCACATCATTGCGCAGACCTTGACGAAATTGGTCCATTAATGCCGCCTCGTCCCATGGAATATCACATGCTAGAAGGCGAAAATCTACAACATAAGCGGAAGCAGGACGATCTCCTTGTCGTAATCGCTGAATTTTGTTTATTGCAGTCCTCATACTATCAGTGTCTCCAAAGTTGGCTTGGAACTCATTAATAAACCCTTCAAAATCTTCTAATAATGGTGAGTGCTTCTCTAGGAGTGGTGCAAACCACGCTAATGCGGTACCCGTTAACAAGGTACCAACTAGACCCACACGAGCAACATCAGTTGGGTAACGGCTAGGATGCAATTTAATCACAAGTCGTACCTGATTTAAAAATCCACGAAATTGAGACCTTGTACCATCAAACTTGGCTGGCAGACTAATCTTGGGTTCCTTCGGCAAGGTTTGAACTTCCGCCGCTTGTCGTTGCAATAGAGTAGTCTCCAATTGATGCACCCGTTGAGATAATTCTTCATATTGTTGTACTTTCTCAGCACTTACTTGTTGTAGGTCTCCCAGCAATCTTTGATTTTCATGCTCTAGTGCCACGAATTTGGTTGTTAGCATTTCGAGCTCGGAAAGAACACGCATATATTCTTGCTTGCTGACGGACTCCATAGTTGTGATAGAAAATTGCTAGATTTGGTTGAATAAGGTTAAGATAAGAAGAAGAAGTTGGAGAAGAAGAAAAGAGATAAATTCGGTTCAAACTGTCGTGACTTGAGAATAGGAGAGAGAAAAATAAGATGAAAGTAGAAGGTAGAGAGAGAGAGAGAAGAGAGAGAAAGAATACTAGAAATGGAAAGAGAGTTGATATTATAAGAGAGCAAGGATTACAAAGAGTAGGCTAAGGGGCTACAAACTGGTGTTGAACCGAATGAGTTGTGATGAATGAATAGACACCTATTTATAGGTCCTTATGGAGTATTCTAGAATGTTCTAGAATATTTTAGATATTTATGATATTTAATATAATCATGGAATATCCTAGAATGTTCTAGAATACTCTAGATTGTTCTAGAATACTCTAAATGTTTTGTAATAACTAATAATACATTTATTATAACTATACATCATATATGTTAGTATAATGGTTAAAGGTCTAACATATAGACCAAGACATCTTGGGCTCGAATCCTTGTAAGGCCAAAATGTATGTCGTCATGACAGACGCCATGATACATGAGAAACACATGCCGAACTTCTATTGGGCCGACGTGGCATCCGCGACCGTCTATCTCATGAACCCGTGCACCACCAATTGAGTTCATGAGCTAACTCCCTACGAGCTCCTCGTTGGAAGGAAGCCAATCTTGTCGCACCTCAAGGTGTTTGGAAGCATTGCGAATGTACGCATCCTGAACGAACAACGACAAAAGCCCGACGCAAAGTCGAAGGAATGTATCCTCATAGGATACTCGTCCAAGAAGAAGGCATACAAGTGCTACGACCCTTCTACCCGAGCGGTTCAGGTAAGTCGAGACGTAGTCTTCGACGAGCCTGCATCCCGGTACGCACTGGAGACAACTTCGACTCTAACTCCGCTCGACCCGGAATCCGCCAAACAAGAGGTAGAAGATGGAGATCGCTTCGAACACATGTTCGAAGAAAGTCCGATTACGACAAAGCCTAGTGGGCCACAAGAGCCCCCACGCGACCCAAGCACGTCACGGCCAAGTACAAACTTGGAGAAAGGCAAAGGTAAGATGCCCGAATACGAAGTCGACCACCCCGACGACAATGATTCGGATGGATCGGCTCCCTCACTAGACAGTGAGTTTGGTGTACCCATCATGCATAAACCCGGAGTAAAGAAGGCGCTCACATCAGCGAGCGAAAAACTTCGACGCTCTTGAAGAATCATGTCACTCGGCTCGGCTACAACGAGTAAATGGCCCATCATTACGCCTTCGCGATGGAGGTAGCGGCCGAACAAGAGCCCAAGAGCTCCACCGAAGCAGCTCGTAACCCGTGATGGGTGGAAGTAGTCGACCTTCACCCACACACTACAAGCCTTTGTCACCGGCTTGAGGGGGAGGAACCGAGATTGCCATGGCGAAGAAAGCCGAAGGCTGGACGGAAGCACACGAAGCCGACGAAAGCCAAAGCGGATGTCGGACGCCTCCCACTTGAGCTTGAGGGGGCGTGTTGAGAGATCAAGCTCAACTTAGTTTAGTTACTTAGTCAACCATGTAACTTTATAATTACCTAGATAGAATCTAGTTAGAAGTGTTGACTATAACGCCTTAAATAGGACCTTGTACTTAAGTGGGATATTCTAGATCCTCCACTCCTAAGTACATTTAATATAGGACTTACACCTTAGTACCTATATTCCACTCACACATGTGCACCTTTGCACATGAGATTTATATATACCTCATTGTGGGTATTTTTGTTTTTGATGATGATAAAGCTAATTTAATATAGTTACTCATCCCCCATCTTGTGTTGTTCATAAGTGTATCTCTCTCTCTCTCTCTTCCTCTCACACACATACACACATATCACTTAATCTTCCGCTTATCAACTAATCACATAATTAGGTACTAATTAACCCTTGCTTAATTACTTACCTAATTCTTAACAGTAAGTAACTAGAAGTTGGATGGTGTTAACTAACTTTTAAGAGTTGTGTGCTATTGGTACGTTTAGTGCTTCAAGGTGGGAGGCATTTCGAAATAGCAACACATGCTTCATATCGAGTGTGAATGTTATTCATCCTCAAATTATTGGTCAAGGGATAACATGAGAATCATTCTACCTTCTCATCTAAACCTCTCCATGCTCCAACATGCTAATGTAATGGTGGGCACAACGGCTTGCATTTAGCACTAGCTTTGAAACACCAATACATTTTAGATTAGTCATTATTTTTTCTCATTGTCATCATGATGTGGCATGGCCGAAGGTAGAAAGTGGATAAACAGGGGGTTTGACCATGACCACAAAAACATATGGTTATACGAAAATATTATTATAATAAATAAAGACCATTGGCATAGTGGTTTGAGCCATTGACTACGTATAAAAGGTGCAAAATTTGAATCTCTATTAACGTGTATTAAACACTTATTGTATCATTTATTTTTAACGCAAAAGGGAATAAATACATTTAATGCCGAAAATAAGCGTATCCTCTATAAAAGAGGAGAAGAGAGCATATTTCGGGTCACTTGTTTTGAGAGTGCATCATTAGGGTTTTGTGATATCTTTCTTCTTCTTCTCCGTCTCCTCGATATACTTGAGGTCTTAGGGGTTTCCTTTCCCTCTTCTTCATGAGTATTAAGGTTCTTGGTTCTTGTTCTCAATCATACCTTGAGGCCGATTCTCTAGTGAGTGCCATTATGTGTTGGTGGATTCAAAGAAGGGGTTCACCAAACTCACACACCAGCTGTTAAAGGGGAGGAAGAAGTTCCGAGGACACTACTTCAACTTGAGGGCCATTGTCATTGAATGTAGGTGAGGTTTTGGGTGCCCACTTGACTCGCACCTTCATCACAAACTCAACCACCTCCTCAACTTTCATTTGTGTTTTATACTTAATGGTTATTTTTTAATCGTTCATTGTATCGCTACTTGTTACCACCCTTGTACTTAATCTTTACGAACGTTTTCTAAACCCTACTTTACAAAGGGATTTCTTGTATAAACTACCATCTACTTCTTAAATATGAAGACATTCTAATTTTAATCTCATGTACTTGCATCAATGAAGTGTATTAGGCCTAATCCCATGTGCTAATCGCTCATGAGTGCCTTTGCGGAAGAGAGAGTGCGAGGAGATGAGAGAAGGGAAGTCGTGGAGGCTGAACGTTCGAGTTCTCTAAGTTCTCGAGTTCCCTCTACTTTCAAGCCCCCTAAGCATTCAAGTCTCCTCTACACCCACCTCTACATTCGAGTCCCATTTATGTTCAAGTGTAGTCTACGCTCGCATATCCTCTACGTTTTGCGTCCTCCTTAGTATAAGACCCTCATGGTCCCGCTCGAGTAGCACACACACACATTTTTGCAACACCGCACAATTGATTGAGTAGGATTCCAAACACAAAGTCCTCGCACATGCCCGAAGTGCTAAAAAGCCATCTTGGTCATTACCTTGTCACTGGCAATGTTGGGCACAATGGGTTTTGCATTTGGGCAGTAGCTTTAAAACATGAATGCATTTGAGACGAGTCGTTATTTCTTCACCCGCACGATTGATGGAGTAGGATTCCAAACATAAGAGAATTCCAGGGGTAGAGGCAGAATTTTGTGAGAAACTACAAGTACGTCCCGTGAAAACGCAACCGTATAAAAATACGCCACCGTATATGTACACGTGTATATAAAAACGTATACGAGAGGAGATAGGTATATAAATACACACGTATGTATGTATGTATGTATGTATACACTCCTTCTCCTTCTGCTTCTTCTCCTTCTCAGAGTCTCATCAGACGGAGACGCACAGAGTAGACAGACAGAGACAGAGAGACAGAGACAGACAGACAGAGACATAGACAGACAGACAGAGACAGAGACAGAGAAACAGAGAGGGAGAGAGAACCCTAGAAAACGCGAAGAAGGCTAAGAAGTAAGGAGGGAGCAGAAGAACAGAGCGTGAGAGATGACGACTGCTGCACGGCCCACTTGGGCTCCCGCGAGAGGGGGCCAGGAACAGGGCGGCACTCGCATGTTCGCTCCCTCCCAGAAGTTCTCCTCTCGCGACCTCGCCGCCCACACTAACCTCAAAACCAGGTCAGGTCGGCTATCCTGTTCTGTTTTAAATTTTTTTTTAAATTTTTGTTTTTTACTCGGGTTCTTTTGCCTTTTGTTGTGTTTGATCTCTGTTGTGGTTTTATTCCTGTTTCCAGTAATCCTGGTTCTTGACACCTGCTATCTCTGGTGTTGTGTTTCTATCATCTGCTATTTGGTTTCTTTGATCTATTATATTTCTATCATATGCTTTCTGTTACCTGATTTTCTGTTCTTTCCTTGTAATCTCTTACCTTTCATGAATATGCGATAGGCTGTTTGTTTTGATTTCCTGGGGTTTCTTTTCTCGATGTGAAATCCCCTGATGCTGCATATTGGCAAGTGCTTTTATTTGTTTTTATTGATCTTGCTTCAAATTAGGGTTTTTTATTTTCACCTGATGTTTTTATTTTGTTTCCGATGCTTCTTCTTTTGATTTAGGGTTTAGTTTTTGTGGTTGAGTCTGTTGATGTTGTGTATTGGCAAGCTCTTTTCTTTTCCCAAATCCACTCTTAAAATTAGCTCTACTTTTAGTTTGGTCGATAGTGCTTTTATGAATACGCAGTCCAGGATGTTTGAAAGTTGCTTAGCATGTTCAGTTTTCGTTCCTTTGGATTTACTGCTATTCAAATTTGTTAATATTGCATTTTTTTCCATGTGTTTTTCCTTATTGATTCTGAATTAGGATTTCTTTCTTTTGTCTGCGAATCAATTGAAACTGCATATCTGGTTCCTTTACCTTTCTTTGTTGTTTATTTAGGGTTTCTTTGTCTGTTATCTGTTGAAATTGAATATATCTGGTTTGTTAGTTTTGCTTGTACTTTAGGTTTGTATGTTTTGAACTTATGTACACATTCATATTACCTTTCTTTTAATTTAGGATTTATCTGTTTGTTAATCAATGTAAATCACAAGTTGATTCAATGTCCCATTTCCAAAATTAATGTTCTTTTATAATGCTGTTTTGAATTTATGAAAGGGGCATCTCCGTCTCCAGCATGCAAATTCTTTTAATTTAATTTTTTTCTCTGTTATCTGTTGAAGTTGCAAATTCCCCATTTTCTCCTGGCCATTGTTGGCCATTGTCTCAAATTTAGAGTTTCTTTCAGCTGTGTTCTGATCAGATCTTCTTTCTTGCAAGTGCTAATTCACTTGCGTTGATATTATATTCTCATGTGGTCATTTCAACATTAAACATGTTAAGGATTGTTGTATAATTTCTATCCATGAGCTTTTCACGATTGTTTCTTCAGATTGATATAAGAAAGGCTTCCAGCAAGTATGTAACTGAATGCCGAGCTTAGTCTCAGCTTCTAGCATAATTCAACAAAGTGATATTAAAGATGGGTGGTCATTGGACCTATTGCCGCTATTGTAGAACAATACATTTTTATGGTTTCTTGGGGACTTTCACAAGTGCACACTGCTTGTAAATTATGTATATATGTATATGCAATACATATTAATACAGATAGGACATCGTATTATCTCATGATAACATCTAAATTGAAGGCTTGCAAAGAGATTCTATTCTGATATGAAGGAAAGATGAATTCAGGCTTTGATCACAACACGCCTAGGATCAATTTTTTGTACTAAATTCTACATATTGAGTATTCTAATGTAACTGAAGGTTTACTGAATTGTTTGAATAATATTCACTCCCGGAAACATAGGAATGTAGTCTTTTCACATTTAAACGTTATGAATATGCTATATTTTTTCCCCTCCATGATGTTTCTTTTCCCATATTGGATTATTGGCTGATATTGTTAGATTTGTTTGATATAGCATAACCATTTCAGGGATTTTTATTGTGTAGAGTTTGTTAGGTTGATGTTACTTTTTATATGATCATTGAACCATTCCAGGATGTTTTACTGTGTAGAGTTTGTTACTTTTTATATGATTATTTGAAGTTCCTGATGGTGAAATTATTACACAGAAAGGAAGGTCAAGACACTCAAGAAGAGCTTCGCAAACGAAACCTTCGTGAGGAGTTGGAGGAACGTGAAAGGAAACACTTTACTTCCAAAGACAGGGGTTATGGTATATTATCTTTTCAAATTTAGATGGTGTATTAGTGTTTTGTTTGTTTTATGTTCTATTTGTAATGGAAGTTTCTCATTGGATTCTCTTTTCAGATGACCGGGAGAGGAGGAGAGGTGCTCCATATCTCGAGAATGGAGGTAAACCTTTCTTTATTTGCGTGGATTGTTTTTGTTGTTAAAAGAAAGAAACTCCCAAAAAATATGAGCCACTTGTGTATGGTTTTAACAAGCTACTTTTTGACTATGCAGGAAGAAGGGATGCAGAAGAGAAGCTAGCTATAAAGAATATAGATGCAGATGATTCAGATGTGGATCTTAAAAGTGATTCGGATGAAAGGTAGTTTTATTTAAGAAAACCCATTGAATCGGATTTTTCTTAGAGTTTATTGTTTCTATCTAGTTTTGTTAACTTATTTATCACTACATACATGTATAGTGATAGCGACGATGATGAAGATGATACAGCAGCTTTGCTTATAGAGTTGGAACGAATCAAGAAAGAAAGAGCTGAAGAAAAAATGAGAATGGTACGTGAACCAAAAATCAAACTTCTTTGGTAGCTGGTACCATGATACTCAAAGCCAGCTACTTTGATAATGATGTTGATATCTTTTTTGAATTGAATTACAGGAGAAGCTAAAGATGGAGGAAGAGCTTAAAGCTAAAGAAGTTGAGCTTGTGAGGGGAAATCCATTGATGAATCCAAACTTCTCCGTGAAGAGAAGGTAAGAGTCCAAAGATTGAAGGTGTTTACTTTTTTATGTTGGAAAGAGTTATTTTACTCATCAGGTTCAATAATTTGTGGTTATGTTCAGATGGGATGATGATGTTGTTTTCAAGAACCAAGCTCGAGGTGAGCCAAAGGTGGCAAAGAGATTCATTAATGACACGATTAGGAATGACTTCCATCGCAAGTTTCTTCAGAAATATATGAAATGATGGCAGATGGTTGTCACTTGCTTTTATGATGGGGTACTATTATTAGTGGTTGTTGGTGCCAAGATTGCCTGTAGTTTTGAACTAATACTCCTTGAATCACTATCAAGGAAATCCAATTGTAAGACATGGAATTTTACTCTTCCCACGAGGGAAATGCTCAAGATGTATGCAATCCATATTCCCAATGTATCATTTTCCATATGGAGTTGTCTGAGCTGAGATGATTGTCATTGCATTTTTTTTTCGTTCTTGTGATTTTTTCATCTCAGTTTTTTTTAAAGGAAATAAGAAACAGGATTGTGACCCCATTCTTTTCATCATTGTTTGAATGAGGTCAAATTGAGTATTGAATTAGTTTCAAGATTCTTGCATCATTGGGATGCTCAAAATTCCGGATGCTGAAAATGAAACCTTGTTCATCTAAATTCGAGAGATGTGTGTGTTTGCTGACAAATGAATGCATGGTAAACTTTGTAAACTCTGATATTTTTCTTCCCCAAAGGTTTTCAATTCGACTTGCAATGAGGAAATGAACATTTTAGGCAAATGGAAAATATAGGCAATTAGGGATTGGCAACGGCTTGGCTCAAGCCTAAACCGTTTAAAAATGGCTTAGCAGCTTGGCTTGAGCCTTGCCAAACCGGTTCAAGCAATTTAAGCCGTTTATGTTATTCAATAATTAGGGTTTAGAAAGTTAGAAATTAGACAATTAGTAGTTAGAAGTTAGAACTTGAGAGAGAGATTGATAGGAAGCCATAGGCAACGACGCTTGAGTGACAAGAGAGAGGGAGAGGGAGCTTGCATAGTGGACGATCATGAGGAGTAGGACCTCCTTGGTGTTATATACATTCTTTTTGTACATATAGGTTAAAATATTAATTCCAATTCTCTTTGAGTTGTCAAATTTGGAGAAGGATTGGATCACCAAGACCGAGAGGTCGCCATAGCATCAGGGCTCGTGGTTTGGGTGGTGGGAGGCAGGGAATTGATGGATGTTGGCCAACCAATCGTAGTAGTCTACGGAGAAGGAGTCGTGGATGTGGGACTTGGAGTTGAATTCGGACTCATCGGTGGTAAGGTTGAGGAGGTGGGAGTTATGAGGAGGAGAAGAAGAGTAGGAGGAAGTGGTAGTGGTGTTTTTTGGGTTTCTTACACCTGTAATTTTTTTTGTCCCAAACTGGTTCACAAACCGGTTTAGCCTAAACCAGTTTAGGGATTGGATCGGTTCAGGTTTGAGAACCCCAAAATGGTTTAGGCTTAACCAGTTTGGCTTGGATAAGGGCAAACCGGTTAAGCCTAAATCGAATTGTTGACTATTCCTAGATGATGAAACAATGAAATTGAAGATTGCTATATAGTAATACAAATGATGGTGTGGTGGCATTGGTGTTCAAGCTTACAACCCTGGATTTGAAGTGTTAGATCCTATGGTATTTATTTATGCATTCAACCTTCATCTTTTCTTCTTTTTATTCTAGATTTGAAGATAATCTCCATTAGTTATTGATCCTCTTCTTCTCAATGACATTTGAGTGTAGTATCTTCAATTGATCAAAGATTTTTTACCATATGATTCGGGGTACTTTGGGAAAAGTTAGTCACTTATATTTGGCTTTGTTGAGAGAAAAACTGTTGGTTCTTTGCCTTTTTTTGTCATGTTGGAATTGATCTATGCCAAATTCCTTTGAATGGACCTATCTCAAATACCATTGTTGGTTATATTTTTTAATAGAAATGTAAGAAGCATAGATTGGGAGCCTGTGATAGAGTGTACCGTAACATGAAACAAACATGATATATTTCATATTATTTCTCCCATACAATTTCACTCATAGCATTTCACGCATGATAATCCTATCATGATATTCATGTCACCAAAGACAATAACCTCTACCATGGCTTTGAAGTAAGCAATGGCATCTTAAAAAAATATGACACAACAAGTCATGAGTTAGTCCCATAGTAGGGCAACTTGAAAACAAATTCTCTCTCTATATGATGAACACCATAAATAGGGTACAACCATTGTTGAAGTTGTCATGATAATTGTTATTCACTTTATTTCATATACATAGATAACTATAATAAATATCTCCTCAGAGTGTACACATTCACCATTACTTTTCATGAGTTAATGTTCAATCATTTGGACAATAATGGCAAGCATGCACCATCTTATGGTCAAGACTCTCAACCAAAAATGACAAAACCAAACTATCAGTTTGTGTTTTTTGTCCATGGGACCAAACCTAAGGAAGTGTGCCATGTATTGGTTTGTACTTCATCACTGTGGCTCAATGGTAATTCCATTTCTCACAACTTGGTTTAACCTTGGCGATGTTCTTTCTAGGCTCATGTATTGCATGTTGAATTAACAATCATCAATCATTGTCAATATTCATTAATAATCAACAACACATAATTGTAGAGGTGATGATAAAAGACTAGGTGGCTTGCATGCCATAAGAGTTCCACGCCATTATGCCACACTAATAAAAACAATGTTGTGTTATTTAGTAAACACACAACTCAAATAGTACATGACATGTTACCCATGTCCATTGTATGCAATGCATTGATATCATCAATCATGGTCAACTTGCATTAATAATTTCAACAACACATCAACATAGAGGTGGTAATAAATGATTGGCAACTAGCTTGCATGTCATAAGAGTTCCAATGCCACACTAATCAAAACAATCTCGTGTTATTCAGTAAACAAAGCACTAAATAGTACATGGCAAGTTACCCACATCCACCATCCTATGCAACGTTATGATTAGGGGATGATTACAATAACAGTATTAGCAAACAAAGGTCAAGACATATGTTAATTAATCCTACAAGACAAAAGCCTAAACCTATGAAATTGGCACTAAATAATTGCATCCTATGTTTATCAACAAGTGGTCCAACACAAGTTTGAGCTCCTTTTGTGCCACACTTATTGCACAAGCATGTTTATAAACAACCCCACCCCTACTTGATGGCCCCACTTCCCTAATAGAAGTCATTGACGCGCACAATACATTTTCAACTTCTTGAGAAGAAGGGTGTACATATAAATTTGTCCATTCTGATGAAATCAAGTAGTGAGTTAGTTTACCTAGTTCGTACCGAATGGCATTTATGTCGTCAAGGGATTACAATTATTTTTTGTGTCAAGCATATTAGGATGAGTGCATAGGCAAAAATTTGTCCATTTCGATGAAATCGTGTAACGAGTTAGCCTTCCTGATTCGTGCGAAATTGCCTGTTTATTTCATTGAGCGATTGTTATTTTTTTGTGTCAAGCCGATTAGGGGCAAGTGTCAAACTAATAGGTGGTGTGCCAATGGTCATTTCACATGAGTCATTGAGACATGCTAGAGTTACATCATGGGGAGGCGATTTGTTTTCCGCGCGCGGGACTCGGGAGAGAGAGAGAGAGAGACATGGAGAACTATGGAGAGAGTTCCCAAGTAGCCTAACTAACTTCCATGCAATCATACATAGTTAGGAGGACCATATTTTATCTATCTGTACATAATTTTGCTTCCAATGGTTGGGGAGGAATTCTGGAAGTAAAGGCATTATTAAGGAGGGGGATTTGGCTTTCTAAACAGACTGAAAGAAAACATGTGTTATTGTACACATGATTGAATCCAATATTATTTGTACCACATTGGGACTTGATTTTCTTGCATAGATTTCAAACCCCCCTGCCCCCCAAAACAGAGGTTTTAATAGAGTCTTTACATCTTTTCAAGGTTTTCAATGTCTAACAATGATTAAGAAGGATTAAAGAAATGATGTCTTTTGACCCAAGAAACAGAGGTCTCAAATCTAGGCATGTAGAGATAGATATAGATAATTCACTCAGACATCCATGAATCTGTATGGCATAGGTGGGTTAGGTAACAGGTTGATTAGCAGTAAAAAAGAAAAGAAAAAGGATTCATCAAAATCAATGGCCTGAAGCTATGGTTCAGCATTAAATATACATATTATGTATATATATACATGGTTTTCCTATGGCCTGTCTAACATGTCTGCTAAATTTCAGAGCTTTTAATATTATTATGTGATTTAAACTCCTTGAGGAGTCAAATGAATGAATTAAATTCAATTACAATTTATGTATATATATATAATAATATACATATATCTAAAACATAATCTAACATTAAAAAAAGAAAAAGAAATAGTGGGTGGTTATTTTGTGAGTAAACAAATACTAGGGTTTCAGAAGACAGTGATTCGTATTACAGTAAATATAGATATATCGAACGCAAACATAAGAAATATATCGAATAAAAATAAAAAGAGAAAACGTTTAGATGTGATGATTGGAGCTAGGGATAAAATAAAACCCTAAAACGAAATAATGGAGAATCCATGGGCGCTTGCCATTAAACAAAACAAAGAAAAGAAAAAGAAACTAGGGTTTTGGCAAGACAAAAAAAAAGAGTGTAACTAATGATGAATTTAAGCCCATGAGTTCCTTAAGATGATGTTTTGGTTTCATATATATTTTTTACGAAAGATTTTTAGGGATTTATTGATTTATATTTTAGCAAAAGATATATCAGGGATTCAGCTATTTAAATAATAATGATAATAATTTACAATATAATTCTTTCTATCTCTATTTTTCTCTCTAGAGTTTAGATAGATCCTCAGTTTCCTGTATCTTTAAAGAGATGATTGAAGTTTGAAACACTACTGTGTTTTGAATTGAATTGCCCTTTTAAGAAAGTAATCGAAGTCAACTAAATTAATTCATTCGTTTTGCATCTGTTGTTGGTTTCCTTCTTCTTCTTCTTCTTCCTCATCCTCCTCTTCTTTTTCTTCTGTTGTCAGTGAGAAAGTTTGTTGATCTTTTTCAACGGCTCATTAAATTTGTTTGGTGTCTGTATTGTTTTTTTTTGTGTCAAGGTTAGAATCGAGATCAACCAGTTCAGTTAACACTCTGCATCTCTATAAGTTTTACTAAAAGCTAGTTTCCTAGGCTCATATCAATCATTATCCCTCACTTTTTGGTCACAATGTTAGTAATAGCATACTATTAAAATGCTTTACTTTTTGTTGGGAATGTGCAATTGTTTCTGATTAATATAAGAATGATTCAACAACAAACAAGGCACATTCAATTACATTTACATAAATATAAGGTATAGATATGGTAGCTTGTATATATAATCTCTGATTCGAGAGTCTATCTTTCTATATGGCCAGACCCATGTCTGATGGAAACTTGAAGATTAAGAACCAGCATCGTTATGTAGTGAAGAAACCTAATTCTCATTCTTTAATTATGCATCCTTGTAAGAGGTTTGGGAGATCAACTACTACTAGAAGCACGCGCCATTGTAATGCAAGGAAGGATCGAGTCTATCGACATGTACTCCGGAGTGAAGCGAGATCATCGATGGGTATGAGATCGAGACGATCAACTACCTCATCACTGCAGAGGAAGGAACTGTTGCAATATGTTGAACATGTGAATAAGGCCCTCTTACAGAAGAAATCAAGCTCAAAACTGGATAGGATATTAGATACTGGCGATGGTTATTGTCATGCTAATAGTAATGAGCCTAATATAAATCATGATGATGTTGATGGTGATAGACATTGTCATGGCCATAGTCATGATGATGGTGATGATCATTGTGATGGTAGTCTTGGTGATGGTCATGCTGACATGCATGGGCATGGTTATGTACATGGTCATGGTAATAGTCATAGTCATAGCCATAGTTGTGATGACGGTGATGATCATAGTGATGGATATGGGCATAGTGATAGTGATAGTGATAGTGATAGTGATAGTGATGGGAATTGTCATATAATTGCTGCTGCTGCTGCTTTCCATCATAGTTCAGTAACACAAAGACTAAGCTCCGACGGCAGTAAAAAAGATACTCATCAATATAAACATAGGCCTCAAGCCCCTGCTTGGATTAGTCATCATCGGAGCCTTATCGGTAAGTACCGTCCCAAATGTTTTGAGGAGATTGTGGGGCAGAGCATGGTCATGCAGACCCTTTCCAATGCATTGATCAAAGGGAAGATAGCACCATTTTATCTCTTCCATGGGCCAAGGGGCACCGGGAAAACATCGGCAGCAAGAGTATTTGCCAGATCAATCAATTGTTGGTCATCATCATTATCACGAGGAAGAGGAGGAAGAAGGAGTAGTAGTATCAAGTCACTGTCAATGCCTTGTGGTTCTTGTAGACATTGTAAAAAGCTCTTGCTAGGAATTGAACCCATGAACATTCAAGAGATTGATGCCACTGGACATAACGAAATCGACACCATTAGACCATTTATGCGGCAAATCAATTCCCCGGCAGCCTCTCCTCAAGATGATGAATACAAAATATTCATCATTGATGAATGCCATCTTCTCACAAAAGAAGCATGGCATCTTCTCATGTGTAGTTACAATGCATTGGGAGCCAGCAGTGCTTCTAATAACCTTGTGTTCATTCTCATCACAGCAGATGTTGAACAGTTGCCAAGGACTGTGGTGTCAAGATGTCACAAGTTCACATTTCCTAAGGTCAAGGATGCTGATATTGTATCAAAGATGAAGGTAATCAGTTCTCTAGAGAGAATTGACATAGAGGAAGATGCATTGCAGCTCATTGTTGCTAGAGCAGATGGGTCACTATGTGAGGCTGAGATTACACTTGATCAACTGAGCACTTTAGGCCAAAAGATCACCATAGAGGTAGTCAGTGAAATGGTAAAGACTTCACTTGAACATTATCATGTTCAACCTTCAAACTGTGTTTTAATTCATCTGTTTCTCTCTTATTGATAAACTGTCCATAACTCTTTTGTTTAACTTTTTGAGTTGTTTGAAAATGTAAAGGTGGGTTTTATCCCAGATGGAAAACTTGTTGAGTTACTGGAGCTGGCCTTGTCTGCTGACAATGTCGTAAATATGGTGAGATGCATAAGAGACCTTGTAGATTCAGGAATCGAACCGATGGCATTGTTGTCACAACTTGCTAATCTCATCACCGATCTTTTGGCGGGAAATTGCAACCATGGATTCCTTGGCAGTCCTCCTGGAAACACATGTAAGATAATATCACTTTGTGTTTATGTATGTATTTTATCCTTGCATGTATGTATTGGATGCTTAAAAAATGTGTATGTATCCATTTTGTATGTTTGCATGCTTCTCTATTACATGCACATGCATGTATATATTTGTGTTTATATATCTTGTATGTATACATCTCAGTATGTATGTGTGTATCTGCATTTGTATGTATAATATGCATCTTAATATGTGATAATATGGGACCGTGTATGAATGCTATATGGACCACCATGTATATATGTTTGTATATGAATACATATGCTATCATATTTAGATTCTATATATGAATCATTGTTGGTAAGTTATGCATTTTAAGACGGATTTGAAGGGTTCTGATGTATATAAGATTGGATCTTCAGTGAGTAGAGTAGATCTGGAAAAGCTGAGGCAAGCCTTAAAAATCCTGTCAGAAGCTGAGAAGCAATTGAGGGCATGCTGTAACAGCAACAGGATCACTTGGCTCACAGCAGCTCTTTTGCGATTCTCGCCCCTCCAGAATTTCCTTCAATTCGAACAACCTCATCACACATCGAATATTCAAGAATATTCGATCTCCGCTCGGACTAGTGTCACGCAAAGTCCCTTAACTCTTCTGGAAACCAGCGATAAGGAAACCGGAGATTTGCCATGCATCATCAACACTTATGATGGCATCATCACCAATGCCAATGTGGACATCACAAGTAATAAAATTGCCAAGAAACAGTGGCTGGAAAATATGCGGATGGCCGATCAATCTGAAAAGTATCGAGAAACACATGATAATGAACCAGGACAATGTCGGTTGCCAAGAATTCACACACCAAGTCCAGCGGTAGAGCTTCATGGAGATTTATCCTCAAAAAGAAGGAATGTGCAACATACTACACGTTCTAAGTCCAAAAATGTACACAAATCATCATCCATACTTTATAAGGGCGCCATGAGAAATAAGGCTAATTCGCATGGACTACAAGCACTGCCACTTGCGACTAGTACCAACAACAGTTCCTTGAGAAGAGGCCTTAAGCATGATAGGATCACTAATAAGACAGACATGTATGAAATGAGTCATTCCACTATGGATGATATATGGGAGAAACTATTGGAAGGCAGCCCATCGAGTGTTCTACGGCAGATACTAAGCGGCGAAGGGAAGCTAGTTTCTCTTTCGGTTTCAGATGGTATCAATTTGCCTTTCATTGTATGCATATATATATATATATATATATATATATATATACGTCAAAACAAACATTTTAACTTCTCTTCCTGGGTGGGAAACTCATGAAAGCCCAAGAAGAAAATAATTGATTCTAAGTAGACTAGAAACATTCACAATATTTTCCTCCATATCATGTACTAATATACATTGCAACCATAAGTTAGATACATACATATATACATTATACCTACATACATACAACATGCATACATACATACATACATGTCTAGACTCTACATACATGTCCTGTGCATATTATAACAAATATATGTAATACATACAATTTAATTTCATGGAGTCTGTATGCTGACATTTTGTTTTTTGTGAAGCTTATGCCATTGCCCATTTGGAATTCCAAACAGTGGAGAACAAAGAAAGGGCTGCTACGCGTAAAGAGACGATAGCAAAGTCATTTCAAATGGCATTGGGATGCCCAGTCCAAGTTAACCTCAGCCTTGCAGCATGTGCTCAAGAAGGTTCTCAAGACAGAGAGATTGTGATGGAGAAGCCAGTTGAAAATGCACACCCTTACCAAACCAACAAAAAGTCTCTGAGGACTAAAAAGGTTAAATCCCAAAGGAATGAAGGCAATGCCATTTTGGCTGAGCTCTCTGCCAATGAAAAGGATCCATCCCTCGTCGACAAAATCTGTAGATCGATTAGTAACCACAATCCGAAGGCTGGATTAACTTCTAACCACTTATTGATGAGGAATTCATCATTAGGTGGCAGCTTGACCAGACACAGTACAATCGACGAGAAACCAAGATCAAATTCGACACATTACTCGTCTCAAGCACATGATGTAGTGAAATCACAACGTGTACTTGATCGAAGAGAAGACGAGATAATAGCTGCATCCTCGATGAATAAGGAGAGATTGAGTACCCAACAGGAGGACATGGATCCGATTAATGCTGCGAAAATCATCCTATATGCTAAGAATGGGCCTTCATTGAAGATGGATACCAGGGTTTCAACAACTAACTGCCAGTCTTTCAGTGTACATGATGAACAAAGTAGTGACCATGTGGAAAGCAGGTATGTTAAATAAAATTAGTTGGGACAAAATCCTCATCTTTTCTTTTTGTTTTTTTTTTTCTTCTTTTTTTCAAGAAGTTGTAGACTCTCCTTTTTTCCACATTACAATATATTTCCGGCAATGTGTAGACCATGCCAGAAAAGAGTATCATGAGCTTAGGTCGTTATAACTTATAACCCGAATCATAACGTACTATATTGGTTGTTCTTGTGTTTACAATTTAATCTCGCTAATGCTTTGTTGTTGTTTGCTATATTGTTGAAATGGGATCAGGACACCTGCATACAAGTCTGGATTGTTATGTTGGAAAGGGGCTCGAAGGAATAATTCACCGGACGACATTCGTGAGGTTGTTTGCAAATCAATTGTGGGGGATAAAACACCAAAATTTGTGCTTGTAACTCCTACTAGAATATCTACATTTTGTTTCTTGGCAATTTTTAAAAAACCCGAAAGGGTATTCTTGGTAAATATATAGAATGTTAGGGGGTGTTTTGGTGCTTGTCCATAGAAGTTTATACACATGTAATTGTCATGATATGATCACTTGTGTATATAGTGTGTTAAAATGCATTAGATGGATGAATCTGAAAATGTTCTTTTAACAGGTGAAGTTGAGGGCTGAAAGGAGAGTACTAAACAAGAACAGTTTGTCTCTAATGAGCTCAATTTCCACGCTTGCTGGAGTCGGACGCTACTCACATCGGGAGAGATGAAGACGGCCAAGCCATGACAATACTAAAGAACACTTTTCGCTTTAACTTGATGAACGAAGCCATATTTATCAAGTCACTCGGACTACATCCAACGCCACAAACATTGTCCTCTTCAACTTCATTAAACCAAGCCACATGGTCAAATCACTAAAAACAAGCATATGGTAATCATGTAGAAAAGACCATCAAGTCATTCATTCCCTCGCATGAATGACACCTTTTTCTTGGTTGCTTTTCCTATACTATTCTTTTAGGAAACAATATTGTTATATACTAAAGGTCGCCCAATAATGGAAGCCGAGTATACTTAATACCTTGCACTAATGTATCTAGTCGCTTCTTTTCCAAACTACGCGATAGTTGTTGCAACGTATCAGTGACTTAGTTGGAGAGTAGATCAAACGAGTATATAAAGATGTAGAACAAATGCACATATTCCATGATACTTTCAAAACCACAAAAGAAAGTTCTTTTAAACAAATGCTACTTGGCACGTGTTCACCTACCTATCACTTCATGCCCTTTAGATGTGTTACCCTAAACATTGCATATTGATGTAATGACACTACACAAAAACCTACCCAGTTCTTGTTCGTTAATTTTAAGCTATTATTGTAAGGTCAATTGGAAACTTTGAGGCAAGCATAACCCCCATGTTGTAGCTCTACATTAAAATACTCTTGCACATTAACTACATAATGCCTTGTCTTGTTAACGTTAATAGAAATATAACGACATCGACTAGTTTGAACCATTAACCGAAGAAAGATGTGCCATTTCCTCCTTGTGAATGCGCTTTCATTAGACAAGGTTTAGGTAATGCTTGGAATTTTGTGGTGCAACTAAAATCTTATTTGTATAATTGGACAAGAAATCAGATTTGGGCAATAGGCCCACTCATGTTATAGCTATGCATAACAAGAGGGCCAACAGACTTGTATGGTTTATGTGTATACATATTACACCCGTCAATGATTATGAAGAACTTAGAGCTTATAATGACAACATCATTAGTGAAGTTCCAACTAATTTTGGTAATTGTAAAGGATTGTAGATACGTGATTATTGAAATGCGAATGATCCCTTTATTCCCATTTTCCACTATGTTATCACCAATGAGTCACAACGCAAGATTGTAGAGATAAGATGGTATTTAAAAAACTAAAACTTACTACCTTCTATAAACACAAAAGTAAGTCGTGCAATCAAATTTTGACAATTTCTTGCTCTACCCGTATGTCTATGAGACATTGCAAATTACAATTTTAACCTCATGAGTGTCTTTGCTATGGTCTCTCATCATTATGGTAATCACACCGTCAAACATCCATTATTGGGTGTGGTAGGTGCTACATACATACATGTGTTTCTTGAAAGGTCTTGAATATTGCATCTCCTCTAGATGTACAAAGGCTAAGAAATTTACAGTTCCAATTGTGTCACATTCCCCAGGTTTGAGGGTAAATGCAACACAATCGCACAATGCTCAATCCATTCTCAAAACAAAACTAGCATTATCATCCCTGCATGCTTTTGACAAACATTAACATGATTGTATACATATATTGGGACATCATACTACATACATATATTGCTCATCATTCTATACATATATTGGGACATCATACAACATATATTGCTCGATTCTCGGAGCAAGCATTCCTGGAAATTTTCTTCCATTCAACACAGAATAGCTATGCAATGTAGACCTTTTCACAAAACCTTTCTTCTGAAACCATGTTGACACATCTCTCGTCTACATGTTTATCACCCACTAACTCAATCTCAAACCTCGGATATAATGATTCCAATACATGCAATAGACATGGCACTGCAATTGACGTGCAATAGCTTGTACAATATACCTATCCCATAACTTGAAAGGACAACAATGTACCGAATATAATTCTCACTACGGTAGGAGTTCGAAACACGCAAGGTAGGGACATAATAACAAGCATAATAGGTTGGCCGAGAGATTTGGAATGCAATCATAAGACCATGTCGTTTCTATAGGTTGGTCCAAAATGTGAGGTCCCTTCTTCTCACCTTGGATCATTAGGCATTTGCTCACATACAACTTTTGACATCATTTCTCTAAGAAGCTATCCACTTTATAAAAACATCTAAACTACACACATTTCCACATACAACATATTGATATACATAGCTCTCCCACCATCAACATACTCTCTCTCTCTCTCTCTCTCTCTCTCTCTCTCTAAGAAGCCACAAATTCAAAGGTGACCCCATTGTTTGTTTTTTTATTGGCATCAAAAATCAAAAGGGAACAAATTTCTATGCTAGAAAATGACTGCATTTTTTTTACATCCAAGTTTTTTGAGGGTCACAAATGATTTTTCCACACACACACTCTCTCTCTATATGCATCAAGGAGAGGCAGACATCCACTCTCTACAAGAACATTTACCATGGAAAATGAGAACCTAACATGCACACACTAGAGATGGCATGGCATCCACTCTCTAGAATGCAGAATATAAGAGAAACCAACCTAACATCAACATGCACTCTCCCTACTACAACCTGACTGACATCTGCTCTCTAGACTTAGGGTGGCATGGGGACATCCACTCTCTAGCTAGGCTAGGGTTGCATGGAACATCTACTCTCTAGACTAGGTTTGCATGGCACATCTACTCTCTAGAGTTAGGGTGGCATGGGGACATCCACTCTCAAGCTAGGCTAGGGTTGCATGGAACATCCACTCTCTAGGTAGGCTAGGGTGGCATGGAACATCCACTCTCTACCTAGGCTAGGGTGGCATGGAACATCCACTCTCTACCTAGGCTAGGGTGGCATGGGACATCTACTCTCTAGACTATATGTGGCATGGCACATCCACTCTCTAGACTAGGGTTGCATGGGGGCATCCACTCTCTAGCTACACATCCATGGAGAAGCTCCTCTGGCACGTGTAGGATTCAATGCCTCTTGAGCTCAAGGAGAGGTTAATGGCGCACTTACAGATCAGTGCAGAGTGATGGGAGAATATGCCAAGAGTAGTAACCTTCCCCATTATAGTAATAGAGACACCCATCTCCAATATACCAGAATTAGAAGAAGACAGTGATGGTGGTGATGATGATGAAGTATCACCATAGCTCCTCATTGTTTGGGCTGAGAACCCACCATCTTCTCCACCACCACCACTTCCTTGTTCGAAATTACTCAGAGAAACAGAGAGAATGGCGACGGATTTTGAAGCAATGGTTCCTTGAGGAACAGAGGAGAAACCCACTTCTTGCACGTAGTTGTCATCATAATACAATCTTGCTTTGCTCCCTTGCTGTATCACGAAATTTGCTCGGTTAGGGTTTTGTATGGAGATTTGTAGGTTTAGGGTTAGGTTGAGAGTGGATATGGTGGAAGAAGATGAAGGAGACGCAACCGAATAATGGGGTATGTAAAGAGAGAGAAGTTGCATTGTGGGTATTTGAACTTGTGGGTCTTTAGGTTTGAAGAGAGAGTAGTAGAGAACTGATAGGACGACGATGATGGAGATTAGGGTTAGGGTTAGGGTAATGCAGATGAATTGTTTCTGCTTTTGTCTTGACTTGTAGCTTCCTTTCTCTCCTTTGCCCATTGCAGTGGATAGATGGAAGGATGAAGCAGAAGAAGAAGAAGAAGAAGAAGAAGAAGAGATGAATCAAAGAGTTGGATGAAGAATGAAGAATGAAGAAGAAGAAGAAGAAGAATCAATAGCTATGGAGGACAGAGAACAGAGAGGGGGGGGGGCATTAAAGTCAGTTTAGTAGGTATTGTCAGGGGATTAAGACATATTGATTTGATTTGAGAGAGAGATAAAGAAGTCAAGACACAAAAACCAAAAAACCACTTAACCTAAGCAAAACCCTAAAACCACTTAACCTAAGCAAAAACCCTAAAACCACTTAACTTTAGCAAAACTCTCTCTGGTTTTAGGGAGAGGTCTAGGGGGTCAATGTGTGTATGGAGAATGGGGGCATTTCTTGGGACTTGGTTGGGTAGATGATGTGTTGGATGGGCATTTTAGAAGTTAATGCTAAAATGTCTTGTGAAGGGCATTTCAGGAATTATGCAAAACCCTAGAGGCTAATAATAGGTTTTTATGGGTTGCCAGATTGAATTGAAACATGAACATTCTCCGATCTCGTCCCCTCAAGCAGAAACATGGAAGAGTGGAAATTGTGGTTGGAGAGAGGGAACACTGTAAAGATTTTATGTCCGAATCAATCAATCGGGTGAGTCTGTCCAAAGATTCCATTTGGACATTCAATAGATGAATGGATTGATCAATTTTTACTTTGAAATGCCTCCGGAAACATATCATTACATTAATCTACTCCATACCATGCATTCGTACATCTCACAATCCAAAATATTAGTATGTTCGCTTTTGACGACAACATTGTGTTTACAAAAACAACATGTTCTTCTAATGTTGGGTCGCTTCTTCTTATTTTTTATTTTAAATTTGATCTCATTTTAATGTTTTCTTTGTGAATCTGAACCCTCCAAAGATCGTAGCTGGATTCCACTTGTTTTGGGCTTGCAACCCTCTACTAATTTACACGTTTTTTCATGTGTTACATCAATCCATACCCTCGATTCGTCCTCTTGATTTGTGCATACGGAACTGACCTTTCGATGTTTACACATTTTCTTTTGTATTAATCCACATTCTTGAACAAAATCTGACATAGATGTAATATGTAGTAAGTAGAACCAAGTCCACTTGTTTTCCTTGAACAAACGATCATAAATGTTTAATTAGGATTTTTGAGACTGTCAAATAGGGTGTGACTCCCACTTGTAAGCTAGTCCTAGATCATCACTGTGGTATGCCTTCATGGTTAAAAAGCATGGCCACATGCTAGATGGATTGGAATTTGGCATGCATGGGATAGTACTTCTCTAGAATTGGCACCAAGTATACGTATCATCCATTTTCTAATGTAGTGGTGGTGGTGTTCTTGTTCAACATAAAAAATAGTTTCTCGTAGCTTCTTATAGGAGTTTTTTCGAGGATTCACCATGATTTACCTCAAACTTCTCTAGAGAGAGACATCAAAGGGAGACAATCACCGTCAATTTGAATTCGAAGTGAGGTTCCATGGAGAAGTTTCTGCTGAAACATGTGGGTGTATACGCCAATTATCAATGGTCAAGCAAAACTATGGTAGAACATCCCTTGAGTATCCCCAAGAGGGGGAGGGTGGGGCATCTTTGATATTCTTCCATTTTTGGACTTGGTGCGAGGTATCACATTACAAGAACAAATACATGTTCCAAGGTGTAATTTTTATGCATTTCAACCAAGATTCCCTTACAAGAGCACTAACTCGTATATTTCAAAAAGTCTTCTGTGGGCAAAAACTTTTGTGGAACAAACCCTCTGAAAGACATACCATATTATCAAATATTTTACTGTTAGGAACAAGATAACAACGAAGTAGCATGTGACCTCGGGAAATTCAAAACTGATTTCATTTAATGATAAGAAAAACGTGTACGATGGACATTTACAACACTTTGATATTCAAGAAAACTAGAAAAGTTTGTCTCCATAATTTCTTTAAAACACAGGGCTCGAGATGTAGTTGTTTTTCTTCTTATTTGGAATGCGAAACACATAAGATTGTTGGAATATAAGGTTTTGTTAGCACGTTAGAATGTTGCGATGCATTGTTATAACTTATCCCTATATTCTTAAACTAGAGCCAAAAGAATTTGACTGACCTAATTTATGTTGTTTGTGCGTGGGCTTGTATTCATTCTTACTAAGTAAAGAATTAACTCAATTTCGCCGATGATTAATTGTTTGCATTTAGATAAGGACCTCACCATTTTGTTCAATGGAGGTTTCCGGGAGAAGCCGCCCTTGAAATATCGTCCTCAAATATTACTAATCCATATGAATCTCCTTGATTTCTTAGAGAAAATAATCAAGATGGAGTAAGAATAACATCAAAGTGTAAAAAATTGTTGCACTAAGGATGAAAGCATTTTACTTCACACTCACAATGATAAACACTATATATCACACTCACCCCTCCATGTAAACAAAAGACTAAAAAGGTTGAGGAGCCACTCCACAATAAGCTTAAGCTTAAGCTTTAAAAAGTCACTTTGAGTTGCAAGTTCAAGGGTAGAACAATTTTAAATAGCAGACAATGCCAATTTATTCAAATACATGAGAATCATAACACATAGAGTCCACCAAGAACACATTAAAAAACATTCCATAGACAACCTCATAACACATTCATCCACCGATATATGTACACATCACATAAATTCATTTAAACAAACTCTTTAAACCTATAACTACTCAAAATCCTCATACAATATAAAGATATTTCAAACCTCGGTACCATGTAAAACCATAAAAAGGAAACAGCATAGCATGGAAACCTTGTCAAATAACCATATGACATATAAAAACATTCAAATACCACATAAGCTCATATAATCCCATTCAAAGTACACATCATAGCATATCAAGACACTAAAAAAGAAGGTCATATCGAGCAAGAGGATGTTGCAGATGCTCTTTCTCTCGACATGGTCTAATGCAAAAAACAACTATACCCCTGAATCCACAAACGCCGACTAGTAAAACTGAGATATATTATATGAAAATTTTTAAGTAGTAATATGATTTGATATATTTGGAAGGGCGTGTGCTTGAAGGTATTTCAAAATGTGACAGAAAGGTTTGCTCATACAATTATCAAGATTTGGATAGAGTTTGTGCATAACCTAAGAGGTTATTTGGATAACACTAAATGGGCAGAATTACAACAATGTTTGGAGTTTCATGCTAAACAGGACAAATGTATATTTTAGAGGTGATTTTTTGACAAGGGGGAGTGGTTTTACTCTATGGAAAATAATTTATTAAAGTCAATAATTATAACTTAACCTTGGTAAAAAAAAACGGGGGTAATTACTTATATGTACATATTTCGTGTATAACCTTACGACGTTTCTTAATACTAATGTAGTATCTTTTCTTGGAAACAAGAAGTAGAAGCTCATATCACATACCAATATTTTGGAGGATTTGGATTATGGAAAGGAGACCAGTACCCGATCAACTTGGAATCTTGGAGAACTGTGTTGGAAAGGGTGGGTTCAAGCTTAGATAAAATATGTGCCTTTTTTTTAGTATTATGGGATGATAGGTGCATGCACTATAATGAACTTGACAACAAATGGATGGAGAGTCTCTTAATAAAAAGGTACACCTATTCAAGGGGACTGGGAAAATGTATAAATATGAAGCCTAGCTACCTTCATAGACAAATTATGTCAGAAGACTAAAGTCGTGAAATACCAGTTGAGCACGTGAGGCTTTCAATAACTTTACCTTCATAGACCAATTATGTCAGAAGACTAGCTTGAGGGTAGTCGAGAGGAACGAGTTCCTCTATCCAATAACTTTACCTTTACTTCAATTTGGTTTTTTGTTCAGAAAGAGGTGGTTAACAATGTTTTTGGAAGTCTTTTGGTTTCCTTCCATCTATAATTTAAATGTTGTAGCCGATTTGGCTTTTCCTAACTAATGGAAGGATATTCTTTTAGGGAAAAAATGGTTGTTAGCAATGTTAGATCATAGATGATGAGACTATATGACTATGCATGCTTTCCCCCAAACAAGTTCAGGAGTCGGAGTATCATACATTGATACAATGCTCCACCTTTCATCATATTCGACTATGCTTCCCACACACCTTCAACCCAACCCAATCCTTTCATGTATTACGGCATTCATTGGTAAACTTATTGAACAACAAGAGTTGCTACTCACTCTCACATGTATTACATGAAAAATTTATAATTTTGGTCTCATAGGTCATCTTTAACCTTTAAGGATGATAATAAATTCTATCTATCTATAACTCAGATTGCATGTGAAACACGTTGTCATAAAGATCACTATCGTGTGTCACAATTGCACCTTAGCTTCACGACAACATAAAAGAAAAATCTTAGTTTATGCATGTATGTGAGATATCTTCACAATGCGTCAATAGATTCCTCAATGAATGAGGTTTTTTCCACAATGCTAATGTATTGTGATTTGGGAAAGATGTGAAGACTCAATTTTCACACATTATATAACATACGTTACACCAACCTACAAAACCATCTTCTTCTATAAATAGGGAAACCCACCCAATAACACATGCTAGATAGGTGTGGACGTCCTAACTATCCATTTTATAAACATTTTATTAAATTGTATTGTCTTGGTTATCAATTGTGGAGTGTGGATCGCACACGTTTATTAGGGATAAAGTGGTTTACATTTGTGGGAGCTTTACTAATTTTGCTGATTTTGCCACTCTCAATGTTCACGAACTTTACATGATTGTTGCAATTAAGAATGCATGTTGTGACTTTGAGTGAAATTTGTGCAAGGATTATGTTAGTCTAAAAGTGGTCCATATAATGGAAGGGGAAAGAAAGATCATGCCATACATGGGTAGCATGATCACTTATTTGTACTCTACCAATATTTGGTGGCACAACAAATTTAAATCTATATGAACATGTGGTGGCTCAAATATTCTCTTTTCTTAAGGTTATGTTTGAGAGAGAATAACCATAGACAGAAAATTTCACTTACGTTATTGAGAAAAAAGGTATCATTTTTGCTAGTGATATCTCATCTTTTGGGATGGGAACATAAGCATTCTCTTATACCCTACTTTAGCCATATGGCACACTTGGGCTTGGTTAATGTACACGATTCCACGTTGGGAACCCAAAGAAAAATAGTGGCTTTTTGAACAAGTAGGACAAGGTTTCAAATCCCTAGAAATTACCTTGCTATATGGTCTCTGTTGCTTGAAATGCCAACTTTGAAATATCCAATTCCAAATTTGACCAAGGTTACAAATGAGGTAGATTGGTATAGAATGAGGAATCACAAGATTGATGGGGGCAATCTACAGTACAAATGGGGTGACAATCATTCCTTGTTGTAATAATCGGTTCATGGTAGTGAGGTTGGCAAAGGAGGGATTAGGAATTTGTACGTGGGCCATGCCTCATGTACATCAATTGCATTGATCTTTATCACATGGGAGTGTATATGTCCATAACGATGTATCTAGAGATGAGGGATGACATGGGAACCTCAATAGACCACTTGAACTTGACCCCGCTATTGTTAGAACATCAATATAGATTTGAGCACAAAGTTTGTCATCAACTTATTGTAATGCATATCTTAATAAATACAACATTGTACTAGATTGTCATCTCTTGCTCCAAACATAACATTAGCACCACGAACCCATTATTTATCAAAACAATGTACATGGGGAATGCATATGTGATGCAAAACCAAGAACCCTGAAATCAATCATTGACACATTTCAAATTATCCATGTTGGTTCACTCATATAAGATACTTGAAATGCCTTGTCACCATTCAAAAATCCCTCTCAACTAGCATTATGGACAAGGTTGTTAGAATAAAATTCTCATCCGAGGTAGACTTCTTTATGCATCATTTGAAGGGGGATGATGTACACGGCCGCAAGTCATGGCACATTCCCCACCACCAACACAATAAATGCTATGATGTTGAAGCATGCTCATCATCAACAGATGGGTTCTTGTGAAATTGTGTCAACATTGCTCATTGAATAATATATATTGTGTAATTAGTCTCATAATTAGTGGTAAGTTGTGATTTGTTCAAGCAATGTGGAGAATGCAGAGGCCGAAACTTCACTTACCAAAATACACTCAACTATGTAGATGTACGTCAACGACCTCGAGAATGCAAACCTCACTAAAACACAATAATTCGGACATAACACACTTACAATGCATGTGCATGACACATGCCTCGAGATGCTCAACTCACTTCACGTATGCAACAAGACATGGGGCGCGAGACCACATACAAAGTTGACGAGGATGTGCTTACAATGCACTCCAATAGTAGTAGGAACAAAGCATGAGAAGAAAAAGAAGAAGAAGAAGAAATGCAGATTGCATGAGACTTGGGACTTGGGATCTGAGGATGCTAGAGTCCATGCGGGACTGGCATGCAGGGTAGAGTCTACAATATGTGGTCGTAATGTGTTCTCATAAGCATCACAGACACACACACACACACACACAACAAACAAAATGAAAGATATGTATACGGGATGTGATCGTAATGTGTTCGCATAAGCATGACACACACACACACAAACAAACAAACAAAATGAAAGGCACCTGCATCTCCATCTGCATCGCACGAGACTTGAACTGGGGAACAAAAACTAGAAGGCTTTAGTTAGCTTCAAAATCCATGGTATCCCATTCATACATATTACATATACATATCCGTATATACAGAATTGGGCAAGCGCACACAAAATTGCCCATCTATCTGAGAGATAAAACTCAGAGCCACATACATACATACATACCGGATAAGGTAAGGATTCAGGATGACAAACAAAGGCTAGAAGGTTTTAGTTGGCTTCAAAATCCATGGTATGCCATTTATGTATGTCTGTACATATACATGTGCACACAAAACTGCCCATCTATATGACAGACAAAGCTCAGAGGCACATACATACATACATATTGGATAAGGTAAGGATTCAGAATAACAAACAAAGGCTAGAAGGTTTTAGTTGGCTTCAAAATCCATGGTATGCCATTTATGTATGTCTGTACATATACATATACATATACATATACATATACATATACATATACATATACATATACATATACATATACATATATACATCTACATGTACATATACATATACATGTGCATATACATATACATGTGCATATACATATACATGTGCATGTACATATACATTATACATATACATATACATATACGTATACATATACGTATACATATACGTATACATATACATATACGTATACATATACGTATACATATACATATACGTATACATATACAGTCTTACAGAATTGGGTAGCAGAGAAGCTGCCTATCTATCTACATATGTATGTATGTATGTATGTATGTATGTATGTATCTGACAGACAGATTTAGAGGTAGCTCGCTAGCTAGCTACTGGACAAGGATTCAGAAGGATGTGTGCTTTATCGCCCTCAGATAAAGCGACGGACCCTGCACAGAGACAGCGAGAAAGGAAGAAGCTCTTGACTGCATAGACCGGGTGCCAGGTTCTCAATTTTCTGGGCGTATTATCTATCCCCCATTGTTTGTTTTTTTAGCTGAGATCTCGGAGACGTCGTCAGAGAGACAATGAAGAGATCTTCATTCCTTCTGATTAAGAGAGCTGCCAACAGTTATAGGGCTGTGCCCTCAGCACCTCGTTCTTCTAGAAGCTTCCTCAGACCCTTCTCTTCTTCTTCTTCTTCTTCTTCTTCTTCGGCAACTCCATGGTCTCCTCCTCTCACTCTTGATAACATCAATCCAGTGGTATGTACACACACACACACACACACACACACACACACACATACACACACACACACACACTCTCTCTCTCTCTCTCTCTCTGTATCCTCTATTCTCTACTCTATACTTTCTCAAGTGCTTAGTTCTAATTTGAAATTGCTCTGTAGTTTGCTCAATTTTTTGTTGCCGTTGTCGAGAGCTATGTCCTTAAGACATAATACTTCAAGCTAAGAATGGGGTCGACAATTCGCTGTCTTTTCATTCCTTAGCAATGCTGATCCTATTCCACTTTTAACAATCAATAATAGTTTTTGGCATGTGGGTATTTATCCATTTTGATGATTTTAGCATGTTGTTGCTCATGCATGGAGGCATCTTTGATTTGATGATTTTAACAAATGGGTACTTGATGATGATTTTATCATGTGGCATTCATTTTGTGAGCCATATTGAATGATTTTTAGCATTGGGTACTCATTCTTGGAGATATATTTGATGACTTCAACATGTGGGTACTCATTGATGAAGACATATTTAATGGTTTTAATGTTTCAGAATGGGCTCTGCATTAGCTCATTCACATCCATTCTCGAAGGCCGATTTGTAACATATCATCTGAATGCAGATATTGTATTTGAAATCACAGATTTAGATCCAGAAACGAACTTGTTGATTAACGCACTCATTTAATTGTTAACAGGTATTTTCGTGTGAATATGCTGTACGCGGAGAGATTGTGGCGCATGCAGAGGTGCACCTGAGATATATAATCATTTTCTTAATTAGAGAGTCATTCTGAATAGTTTCCTGTTAACTATCTACTGTACAAGTCAGTTCACTTTGGTTGTTTACGAACATGACAGAGGTTGCAACACACATTAAAAACAAATCCATCCTCTCTTCCTTTCGATGAGGTACAAAAACATTCTTTTACATTGAGATAAAGTATATGTGATGATGCATGCAGAGAAGATGCCTTGATCAATTCCTGTGGAATATCTAACACAATGAATGCGACTGATGGAATATGCAATTTTGGTTTAAATAGATCATTTACTGCAATATTGGAAACCCTCAATCTCTGGGACAACAGCCAATCACATTTTTCCGAGAGGTTCGTTATGGATGCTCTTCCCAAGCGGAAGTTTTAAGGTCATTATAAATTATTGAATGGTGCAAGAATTCATGTTAAACAATGCTTGGATGAGGTCATTTTTATTAAGTCTAATTATTCTTGCATGGATATATGGCATACCAGCTCCAAATCCGGAAATTTATTGTGTGGGTTAGAGATGCCCCTTTTATGCCTTATTAGTTCCAAATATGTATCACATATTCAGACATAATGCAATTTTAGTGTAAGTTCAAACATGGATTTGATGAGAGATGTGGATAAGGTCATTGGCTAACACATATTGATGTGAATGAATCTAGATTCTACTTTAATTCCTCAATATTGAAGCAATGATTTTCAAGTGTAGTAACTACATCAATGTAATCTTTTGACTATGCCTTTTTTTCATAAGAATCAGTGAAAAATTGATGACCATGCAGGTGCTAGCTATATGTGATTATCCTGGTTTACTTGACAAGGACGAGACTCATGGTATTTTCAGGTGTGGTTTTTACAATAACACAGCTGACTTAATTCGGAAATGTCTCTTTTATTTAACTCACTTTAAGAATCTTAAATGAATAGTTGATCTTTTGACTTTGATCACCATTACCATTGCCATCACCATTTTTCTGATTTTGCAGTTCAGATTCCATTAGTAGAGCTGAGAGTATAATTGCCGCCATACCTGGAAGGGCAACTGGAGCATACAGCCATAGCAAGGTGTTCTTCTTTTCTTGAACCATATGACATGCTAACAGAAAGTCAATAGTAGCATCTTACCTTAAGGCGCTCAAAACATTCTTCAGTTTCACCTAAAGTGGATGTAGCCTTACATCACGGAAATCTTATTTTGTACTGATTAGAATCTTGTTCTCTAATTCCATTGGATTTCTCTAGCACTAAACATATTTCATAACTTCCAGGGTATTAAATCACTGAGAGCTACCATTGCAGAAGGCATTGAACAGCGTGATGGATACCCTGCAGATCCTGAAGATATATTCCTTACAGATGGAGCTAGCCCTGCTGTGAGATAGTTTCTTTCTTAAGAGAAGTTTTTTAAATGTTGTGCTGGTTATTTTTAGATGACCGTGAATGTAATTCAGGAAATATTCTTTCCAGGTCCATACAATTATGAAACTCGCAATTACCAATTCTTATGATGGCATTTTATGCCCAATCCCACAATATCCTTTATACTCTGCAACAATCAGTCTCCATCATGGATCCCTGGTGAGCTAAAAGCATATCATTCAGGTTATAAAACAATGGTTAACCTTCACTTCCCCGTAAGTATTTTGAGATACTGGTACTATTTTTTACTTAAAACCTGAAACAATAAACTCAAGGGTTCAGTCTCAAATTTTAAGAAAAGGTATCTTTGATTGTTGGAAAAAAAGAAAATATTCCATTGAGATTCATGAAATTAATTCCAGATTCAATTTTTATTGAGGTTTTCACAGTTTCCGTTAAGCATTCAAATATCTATGAATGAGCACATACATTCTCTTAACATATTGCTCCAGTAAAGCTAAAATATTAACATATTGCTCTTCAAATATTGAAATTTATGAAACTAATTCAAGGATTCACTCTTATATTAAGGTTCCCACAGTATCTGTTGAGCATTTGAATATTTATGAATGAGCACGTACATTCTCTTATATCTCTCTAGTAAAGCTAAAATTATTAACAAATTGCCCTTTAACACATTGAATTCATGGACGTTAAGTTCAGGATTCATTCTTCTATCGAGATTCCCACGTTTTTTGTTTAGCATTTGAATATCTATGGATGAGCACATTCATTCTCTTAATGTATTGCTCTAATAAAGCTAAAAATGATCTATTTATTTATTTAGTTTCATATATTTTGATTCTACTTTATTATTCTTGAATTATTACACAAGAAAAGGCAGAACTATTTTATTCAATAGGTGGCATATTATCTGAACGAAAGCACAGGATGGGGTCTTGAGGTTTCTGAATTGAAGTTAAGACTCGATGCTGCATTTGCAGCAGGTATTAATGTTAGGGCACTTGTTGTGATTAACCCTGGGAATCCTACTGGACAGGTAACTAATAACATTATGTGGGTAGTCTAAGCTTTATTAAACATTGTAAGCCATCTAGGTTGATGCTTGATCGTTTCGTGTACAGGTGCTTACAGAAGAGAATCAAAGGGAGATTGTACAATTTTGTAAGGATGAGCACTTGCTTCTACTTGCCGATGAAGTTAGCTCTTGATAGCCTTTATTATATATGAAACTTCCTTTGTTCTTGATCTTAATGACATGAAAGGTTGTTTGTTTCTAATTAACCAGTTTATTTTATTTAATGAAGTCCTGTTGATGTTCTCTATTTGCAGGTTTATCAAGAAAATATCTATGCAGAGCATAAAAGCTTCACTTCATTCAAAAAGATTGTTAGAAGCATGGGATTAACGGAGAAGGATTTTAGTCTCATTTCATTTCATTCAGTCTCTAAAGGTTTTAATTCCCTTCAGTTGGTATTAGATTGTTAAATTTTACTTATATTACGATAATATTGGATATAAGGAGAATTTGATTCTATTGAAACTGCCCAAAATGCTTACTCGATGGATTGGGGTTGAGGTGAGTATTTAACAGTATTCTTTCATTCTTGGAGAGTGACTGTGTAACTGAATTCACATTTAGTGTAAATCACGTAACGACGTTTTCGTAATGGATAATATGTTCATAGAGAGTGCTTTGTATATTGTCGTATGCTTCTTGGGGATTTGTGATGTAGTTGAATTTCGATTTTTCCAGACTCTACATGAATCCTGCTCTGCCCCTCTCCTATGCAAAGAAATGAGGTCTTGCATAAGTGAGAATTGAGATTAAGATAGAAAATTAAGCTGATGCAGCATGTAATATTTTTAGTGGAATGGCTATCACAATTCAAAAGTTTGCTTTTCATTTCCCATTTAGAGATTGGAATTGTTGAGTTTTTTTCCTTTCCCTTGGTTATATATGTTTGATTATGTTTCATTCATATATGCTCTATGATTTGTCCACATATGGTCAGGTTATTATGGTGAATGTGGCCGAAGAGGTGGCTACATGGAAGTGACTGGCCTAGATGCAGACATCAAAGATCAGATATATAAACTGGCATCTGTAAATCTTTGTTCAAATATATCTGGTCAGATATTGATGAGTCTTGTGATGAATCCTCCAAAGGTAATGTAGTATTATTGTATATGTTAAAATTTAATATACTTATACCATGTAAACATGAAATCTGATAATAACCTCGTCTTTTTTGCTCATAAGCTACCAAACAAGAAAATTTCAAAATTTTACTAAATTGACTCCGTAAAGCTTAGAATGAAAAAATGTTATCGAAAGAATTATATTCACGAAACATTTAATCTGATGATTCGTTATGGTTACTTGGGTAAGCATGTAATTTATTTGGAAGTATAATAATTAGCTCCACATTTTGACAGTTACACCTTTGAAAACAAAACATGTGTAGGGAACTTAGTTGCCAATATTGATAAAATGATCTTGTAACCTACAATAACTTCTGATTTACTTGATTCAGATGCTTCAGTGGCAAATCCATGCTGGATATCAATTTATTACCTTTTGTGAAAATGTTCAAAGTTTAGTTCTTATGAAGTAAATGTATATTCTGGTTTTGTCTGGTTCAGTGGCTAGCATAAGTCTGGCTTTAAAATCAATGGATATTTGATGTTGGCATATTTGCAGGTTGGAGATGAATCATATGATCAATTCATTAATGAACGCGAGGAAATTCTTCTGTCATTAGCTAGGAGAGCCAAGGTATTCCAAAAACAATCACATATGATGCTCTGTAGTGTGTTACCACCACAATCACATATGATGCTCTGAACTCATCTCTCTCTCATACATGTTTAGATGCTAGCAGAAGCTTTGAACAACTTAGAAGGTGTGAGCTGCAATGAAGCTGAAGGGGCCATGTATTTATTTCCTCGTATAGAGTTACCTAGCAGGGCAATAACTGCTGCAAAATCTGCTGGAATGGTCCCAGACACTTTCTATTGTCGGCGCCTGCTTGATGGAACAGGCATCGTTGTTGTACCTGGTTCAGGTTTCGGCCAGGCAAGGATAAATCCTTCATATGCAGGCAGATAGATGTCGATTAAATGGGGAAAACACCAACACACTGCCCTAATGTTTTTGCATATTTAATTATGATTTATCTGTTACTAATTCAGCTTAATTAGTGATCTAAATGCTTTGTTCTGCACTTGATTCAGAATAATTAGTTCAGAGCAATAGTTTTAATTAGTTAATGATGAAAGATTAATAAGTCTGCAGTTATTTTAGTTCTAGTTGTTTCCAAGGTAAAGCTTATTGCTCCTTAGTGATTAACAAGCTAGTGTCTGACTAATTAATCTGATTATTAATTGCTAGTTATTGTGGTACCAAAAAATAAAAGGTATCAGGGTAGACCAGAAAAAGTTGGGTTTATGCTTATGGTTTTCTCTAGATTTTAATAATTCTATTGATACTAATTGCAGGTACCAGGAACTTGGCATTTCCGAATGACCATCTTGCCACCAGAGTCGAAGATGCCGGACATTGTGTCACGATTGACTTCATTCCATGAGAGATTCATGGAGGAGTTTAGGGACTAATCTTCTTCCATGTAGCACGAGATATCCTTAACGCAGTAAAGGTAGACTTTGGGAGTGGGATTCAGTTCAGTTGGAGTTCTCTATTTTGTTCTTTTGCGGTGAGGATATATACAAAAGAAAATAAAAGAGTTGCATCCCAAAGACAAGAGACCAGTGCATCAAGTGCGTTATGCTTGAGGTTCAAGAATAATGGATTATTTTTCAGATAAAAAGACAACAAAAGACTTGTATTCTCCATCATACACTATGTTTAGTTTGTAAAGACGTAAATGTGGATGGAGGGTCATATAATCAAAACAATGAACCATAAGAGCCTTTGGATGAATAATAATTTATTCTTTGCTTATATTATTACAACAGCAACATAAAAGGCATTCTCACTATGAAATCGAATTTCTTTGAAATGTTGTTTTGCATTTTGCATAAGGGTTATTCACATCACATGTGCATGGTTTCAACTCACTTTATCAGAATATGGGTTCTAACATATTTTTATGAAGTGTACCGTAATGTATAACTAGGTAGTATTGGAAATTGGGTTTCTGCATATATAAATTTACCATATAATACATTTCTCATCAATGAATACGAGTTAGGGGGAACTACCACTTCAAAAGGTTGGAGAATACAACTTGGTTTTCATATATTCTAAATATCTAGTAATCAAAGATTAAAATGCAAGCAATGACAGAACCACTCACTAATACAAGAAAACCAATTTGAAATTTGCAACCACTATAAATGTTCTGGATTTTCATAGACAAAATATACATGCAAATGGAGTGATTTACATTCTAGCAAAATCTAGAAATTTAATCGATCATCTGCATAATCTTCTATACCATACTCTTGCATTATAAATCCTCCACTACCTTCGCCAATATCGAATTCAACGTCTTCAAGTTCATAAGGATCAGACAGTTTTGGTAATGATGGAACCTTTGCCTCATTTACTATTTTCATGATATCTTCCTCACTTTGCAAAATATCATCATAAGTATTGGTTGATGCAAACCCAAGGTCCCTTGGCAAATTTTTCCGAAACCAAGGATGGTTCTTAATCTCCGGGATTGTTATCCTCTGCATGTTAAGAAGCCATGTCATTTGTAGTCCTAACTAGTATGTATTGCTTTTTGCAAATGCATGTGAATATCAATGAGTTTTATAGAATGCGAAATGTTAAAATATGACTTTACCCACTTTTTTAATACAGTTCATATTGTGGTTGGTATATTTAAAAAGTATTTAGCTGAAGGAGAAAATCAAATTAAACAATTTATATCATGTTTTTTTGAGCTTCTAGATGGACCAAAAAAGTCTATGCACATTCAGCATGTTTCTGAGGCTGTTTTAGAATCAAATCTCTAGATGTGGAACAAAATCCTGTTAATAAAAATTTTACCTTGTGAAAATTCTCATTTGTCTATTTCTTTGGGCCCAAAATAAGTATAGAGAAAGTCTCTTACCTTCACCGGATTAACCACTAAAATCCTTGCAAGTATATTGCGACATTCAGATGATATTCGAACATACTCCGGGATTGTATATTGTGCTTTCATAATCCGCTAGTTTTGTATTAAATGTGGTACACTTAAGTTACAATTAATGAAAAGAAATAAAAAAAGAAAAAGAAAATAAAGGTTAATAATCTCATAAATGTATTTGACTACTTACAGTAATGCTTTTTCTGAAATTATTAGGATCTAGAGGGTCTTCAAATGGATAGGATCCAACCAACATAACATAAAGTGTCACGCCGCATGACCAAACATCAGCAATCTGCAATAATTTTTGGCCACATTAAATTCAAAACTTCTTAACAGTCTTTATTTCACTTTCAGAATAATGTTTTCAGCCTTCTTTCTTTTCATAAATGGCATTGTATTATATTGATGTATAGCAAAAAAAGACTTATAGAAGTGCAGATACTAGGGTCACATCATCACTACAAAGAACAAAAAAGAAAGAAGCCAAGACCAACTCATAACTCATAGAGCACACTTGAATTTTCCGATGGGCAACTCTTCACATATAATGCTTATGTGCCATTAATATTCTTTGTTCACAATACAGTCAAATGCTTCTTTGGGTTCTTAATTAATGCTTTGTTGGCAACATTTGGTTATATGCTTCTTGGTAAATTTTCTCATGTATATATATTAGAGCTTACCTTTCCATTATACCCTTTTCGCAATAGGACTTCAGGGGCAATATAAGCAGGTGTTCCCACTGCTGAATTTGGTTGTGAATGTCGCATTGATGACTGCAAAAGAGAAGTCCAATGAGCATCAGTTATATATATTATATATATATGTATGTATGTATAGACCGTTAACCATACACACACACACACACACACACATGTATATATATTGGATAAACTACTAAGGAAAACCACTAAGTATATATTAATTTTAGATTTTTTTGGACTTGGAACAAAAAAAATCACCTTGGAGTAACCAAAGTCACAAATTTTGATCCGTGGTGCTTGGCTTCCATCGAGTAATATGTTTTCTAGCTTTAAGTCTCGATGACAGATTCTCTGGTCACATAAAAAAATGAAATTTGAGTATTTAATTAATGCTCAAAAGAACATCAATTAGCTTTATTAACCAAACTACCAAATATATAAAAAAACAATTAGAGCACATGTAATATGCAAAACCATTACTAGCTATGATAACAAGCACCAAAATACAATACCATATCATGGCAATAATTGACTCCCATAATTAGCTGCTGAAAATAGTATCTTGCCTATACATGCAACAAACGAGATTAACATTTAACAATAGATCAAATGTGTTAGCATTAATTTGTTTTGAAGAAGTTTTATATAATGACAAACCTCATCTTCTGTGAACCGGCCAGAATTACAAATTTTCTGAAATAACTCTCCACCAGCTGCATACTCCATGACAATTGCTAAATGTGTTGGTGTAAGAAATACCTGAACTTTCCATTTTAAGGAATGTTTTTTAAGGGATTTGCTAGATCAAAAAATTAATCAATGGTAACTGCATCTCTCAAAAGAAAAATTCACCTCTTTAAAGCGGATTATATTTGCATGTCGCAAGGACCGATGATTGATAATCTCTCTGTGAACATTCTCATCAATCTTAACAAAAACAAAAGAAAAAATGATATCCACTTTACCTTATCAATCTTATAAAAGAAAAACAAGAAAAGTTCCAACTTTGCAATGCATCTATATCCAAGTATATATTGACTACATAGATTGCATCAATGTATCACCTTGGGGCCACGGCAAAGATATTTAACCGCAACAAGTTCATGTGTTCTCTTATTTCGCATCAAATGAGCAACACCGAAGTTGCCTGAACCTATCTCTTTAACCTCTTCGTAATTCTCCATTGAAAGATCTCTTTTGAAATAAAAGCAATAACAAAGAAGTAGTTCAGTTTGGTGTCCAGAGGAGAGTAGCGTATGCATAGATTGAGGATGGGTGATTTATATGCATAGATTGTTCATTCTATTGAAATCCCAAAATTATGGCTCGAAAGATTTTCTTCTTCATCTAAGAGATTCTTCTTCTTCTTATCTTGGCTTCCTGAGGACTATAATACAGCTACCTCTCTTTTTCTAACGAATTTGAAAGCAATACAAATAAGTTTTCTTCTTAGAACTTTGTAGGATTGTTTCCATTAATGAGCTTGACATCGAGAAATTAGTGAACAAATCCATTCCAATCTCTTCTCTGATTAGGAAAACTGATATAAACTTCAAACAAAACACTGTCTCTCGAACAAGAAGATCAATATGCTATTATTAAAGAGTCCACGATGAAGAAAGTGCTTGTTTTGATAGAATTGATAGAAAAGGTCATATCATATTAATATTTCTAAGATCCCTAAATGAATAGATAATTTACACTTAGAAAGTGGTTCTTCAGATTAAGAATCCTCAATAATAATGAAAATTACTCTAAAAAGGGAAATCTACTCATAAGATACATACTTACAGATTGCCTTTTTATACTTTCTTAGGTTTTCTCTCAGGTTTCACATAACCACTCTTGTTGATCTTTGGACGCGGTCTCTCTCTGAGACAAGCTGATATATCAGAATTAGAAATTCAATTAAATTATTATCATCATCAAAATAGCTGAACAAATTGATAACGATAGTAACATAAATGTTAAGACTAACCACATATGAGTGTTGACTTAACTTAAGCCTCTTTGATTGATCTCTACTCTGCGCCAAGGGAAGAAAATAGAGAAAGTTTAAAAATACTGTATTAAGCCTAGAAAGTTAACTATTAATTACACAGCATTAAGGCTATAAAAAAGACTGTTAGGCACACTGTATGCATGTTAGACAAAATCCTAATCCTTCTTGATTAATTACACTGTATTAAGAATAAAAAAGATAACTACAAATTAGACTGCTTTAAACAATTTAAGTATTCATTATTCTTATATAAATGCTAAACAATCAACTAATCCCCTCAATGAATCCCGTTCAAGCAGAAAATTCTTAATTATATAAGCCTAATCCTCCTTCATTTTATGTCACTAAACAGAGGAAAGATACTAGATAAACAGCAAAAACAGAGGAAACATACTATATAAGCAGAGCGGAGACAGAGAATAGAATGGAGCCAAAACACAATAAAACAGAGGCAAACACATAGAAGAAGAAGAAGAAGAAGAAGAAGAAGAAGAAGAACAGGGTCAAAGACAGAGATGGCATACCTGGATGATAAAAGAATAAATGGGAGAGCTTGCAAGAGGTGAGAAGATCAGAAAACAAACACATATACTGTTCTTTTCCACCTTCCATCCTTCTTCTTTTTTGTCCTTCTCTCTCTCTCTCTCTTCTTTAAAAGGAAGAGGTGGGTCACACATACACACACCACCCGTTCTTCTTCTTCTTCTTCTTCTTCTTCTTCTTCCCTCCTCTTTATTGTTCGTCTTTCTTCTTTTTAGGGTTAGAGTTTCTATTGGATGAAATGCCATAGCTAAGCGACATATGCTGCTTATTTTGATGTTGACATGAGAGCATATGCCTTCTTTACTTCTTCTTCTTCTTTCTAGAAGACACAAAGCAACACACCATTCATCGTCACCATCTTCATCATCAGCAGCAGCATCCTCATCATCATCAGTAGCAGCACACAAAACATTGAAAAAAAACAGGCTGCTTTGTCCTTCTCATGTTTTGGTCCCCATCCATCCATACATACATACATACATATACTTATCATACATACATACACACATAGCAATACATACATACATACATACATACACACACACATAGCAATACATACATACATACACACATAGCAATACAAACATACATACACACATAGCAATACATACATACATACATACACACATAGCAATACATACATGATACATACATACATACACACATAGCAATACATACATACATACATACACACATAGCAATACATACATGATACATACATTCAGACATAGCAATACATACATACATACATACACACATAGCAATACATACATGATACATACATACATACACACATAGCAATACATACATACATACACACATAGCAATACATACATGATACATACATTCAGACATAGCAATACATACATACATACATACACACACAGCAATACATACATGATACATACATTCAGGCATAGCAATACATACATACTGTATTATACATAGTATGCACCATACGTGAATTCGCATTCGAGTATGGTAAACACCCAATAAGTATGGTATTTAATAAGTATGGTAAATACCATACTTCTGTATTCATTATTTATTACAAGGTAAATTTTTTTAAAGGTAAGAAAGTTAAGGTAAAAAATGTATAAAAAAAACATAAGAATGTTTTGATAACACACGCATTCTTTTTCATTCGTATGAAAACGAATGTTTGCCTATGCATTTGAGTATATTATGTACTATGCATATATACATACATACATACATACATGTATACACACATATAAATACAAATATACATACATATATATATATACATTCATGCGTACGTATCCATCTACATGTGTGTGTTGCTATATATGTGCACCTGTGCGAGGCGATATGATCATCCATGTCAGTGTTTTTTCCAGCCGAGTTATTTAGTCTACTCGTCGGATTGAAGCTTTTCTCTGGGGACAACCATTCATCTTCGATTCGAGTTTCCTCATCGCATGCTCTTGAATTGATAGAGCCACATGCGTGTGATGTCGGCAAACAACATGATTGGATGGGACCCCAGTGTCTATGATGTCAAAAAAAATTCAATCTTGCAAATCTACCGATTCGTGTTTTTGACCATCTTTGTGATGTTTATGGGTGTGTTTGCTTATGCTACGGTATGTATAGGTTTATACAAGTTGATTTGGTTCTCCATTTTTTAGCTACATTTATTTTTGTTTGTTTTCGATTTGACGTTTTTTCTAGGGATGTCGTGTACTTGGGTTTCCTAATCGCACGCTCTTGAATGGGCGGAGTCACATGTGTGTAATGCCAACAAATAGCATGTTTGGATGACATTCACGTGTTTATAATGTCAAGAAATAACATTGTTGGACGGAATATAATGTGTAATGTTGACAAATAGCACGTTTGGTTGGTGCAAAAGCCTACAAACTAGATACAGTGCTAACCCTTTTAGTCAAGTAATTGACCATTGTTTTTTGTATCGTGCTTACAATAGTGTGTAGTTCTAGTCACCAAAGAAACAACTTGATGCATTTATATCTAGAATGAAATATTTTTCTACGCCATAAGCATTTTTAACCTTGACGCGATGACCTCACTCACCTCTCACAAATGCTATAGATGGGGAACTTTGTATGTTTTTTTGTACATTGGAAACAGTGCAATTGATGGCCATCCTTCTCAACTTGCTAGTGATGTAAAACTACATATATGGCTTGCTACCTTCGGATAAAAGGATTTCAAGGGCTTGTTTAATGCTAATATAAGGATATTTTGAAATCATTCCAAAGAAAAATGAAGGCGTAAGTATTTAGGGTTTTCTCTAAACAATCATTTTAATGCTCTTAAGGGCATCTATGTGGGCAATACAATACAATTGGTTTATGGAATCATTGCTTGGAGATATAAGAAAAACATGAAGCCACAAACTTCTACCAAGATAAGTAAGAACATTGCCTAATGTCAACTGTCACGTCCTATTTGGTAGAGCTCAAAATGGATAGACATAAATTAATTTTAAAGATATATAATATATAATATCATGAACATTTCATCATCACAACACAATACAAATGGTGCATTGGTGTAATTTTAGCCTAGGAAAATGAATGTGATATGATTACAATAACAAATATTCCCGAAGGCCTCTTGCATTTTATCCTATATTCCCCTGGTTCTATTTTTCGATTCCCATGGGTTAATGATATGAGTCAACACCATACCAACTCTATTATTTTCTTCACACATCCACAAAAGCATAAAAGCTTATCACTTTCTCTCCTACTACCTTCAAACTTTTGATGTAACTCAAATTCGGAAAACTCTTGAGGTTATGGCTCTTTATTAACCTGTCTTTCTTTACTATGTACAAATGCCATTGAGTAAAAGATTGATCAATTTCCCATGAATGGGCTCAAATCATCATTATGCAACTTGTTTCGATTATTTATAGATAATGTGATGAAGGGAGTATGGTTCAAGTCACTTTCTTGTTCATCCATGAATGATCGTTGTCGTCATCCTTCCAAAATAATCAATGCCTTTTCATCCTCACTCTATAGAGAACACTTTTGTTAATAGTTGATCTCTATGCCTAAGTGTCAGAATGAAATGCACGCTCTTGAAAACGATGAATGTCAATATACGACTTACAAAGCCTCCTTATTAGAATCCTGAAAATGCCAGTGGAATTTTCTTGTGTGGCTCATTAGTCAAAAGAGATGTCAAGTAAAAGGACAAACATGTCGTAAAAAGTAGTGAAGAGATCATATAAAGCATGAAAAAGTCTTCATCTATCTTACATCCATACACTTTTACATGAATATAGAATTGTGTTTCGAGAAGATATCGATAAATTATAATTAATGGAAAAACATCTTATAATCTTTTGAAAGTTGTGCTTAAAATATTGTCCACATAAATCAATTGTTTATGGTATATTACAAGCGAGGGCATTACAAATACTAACGTCGAAGTAATGCCTTTTTATCAAGATAATGTTTTTAGCCACAAGGTGAGGTGTAAACATTAACAAGAAGAATCTTATTTGGATGTTAAATTTCAATAGTTTTGTCTTTTGAGCACCTCAATTTGATTCTTATGATTAGGAAAATGATCACATTCATGTCATGGATTTTGTATAAATAATTAGGTATTATCTATCACTGATTTTTTAAGCCATAATAATTTGTATTATGTATACCTAATTTGATGACTAATATTACTAAAAAATGTTCTCTTTAAAAAGTACTTGCATTAAGATTACAATACAACGAACAAAACTATTTGATGTTCTACTTACCGAATATTCGTTGGAACCAAATCTCACTTGACATGTATTATTAATTTACTGATACTAGTTTAATCGCCGTATCTGAGCTCGAGTCTTGACTAGATCTACATGCTTGAAGTAATTTCACTTGACAATGTTTGTGTCATCAATCTACACACAGTTGAAGCATAATATTGCACCATCTAGTTTTGATATATCAACTTTCAAGTTTAATGTGTCTCTAGTGTTCCTTGTAACACACCCCTTCAATTGAGGGCATTAACCTCTTCAATTTAAGTCCATTGTATGCATATGTGTATGGAAACTTTCCTAAATCTAGGATAGAAAAATATTTGCTTCAACCAACAATCTCTCAATTATTGGACAAATTCAAATGCATCCTCTGCTCATCTTGGGATAGTTGCCCTTGATATTTGATTTACTTGTTTGTCCTAGTGAATAGATCACTTCAATTTTGAATTTTTAACAACATGTAAAATCTATTAGCCCTATTTAAGGTACGACAATCATTATTGATCAAGATTTAAGAGTTAACACCACAAAGGGACAATGAATTACTTAACATTTCGGCAAGTGTGAAATGGTGAGAAGGTCAAATGGTGTATAAAATTGTGTAAAAATAGGGAAATATACATGCACTTCAAGAAGCCATTGAACTAATTAATTATTATGATGGTGTTGGTTAGTTGACCAATGAATACATAATTAAAGTTGAAAGGTGGGATAATGACCTACCAACGACTAAAGAAAAGTTGCATGAAGGTTGCACAATTATAAAAACAATAGTGACAACAAGAATAACAACATCCAATAATAGAAAGCGGTTATCATCTCAATCTCAAATTGTATATGGTGTGTAATATATCTCGTCTTGTTTTCATCTTATATTTGTGTTTGTAAGTGTTCAAATTACTTGGTGTAAGGGTTCTATTTGGTGCATGTAACATTAAGATGTTGTCCTTAGGTAGCTTTCTTCCTTACAATCAGGTTTTGGTTAAATGCAAGATGTGCATAGAGAGGTATGGGATAAAAGGACTAAGTGAAGGTGTTCAAGGTAGAATGATACTTACATGATCCTCATCTTACTTGTGGAGTAGAAAAGCATTTGGACATCTAAGAGTGCCAACTTTTTCGGGACTTGGAGATCAAATATTCCTTGGCAAGGTAGAATGACATACTTATCCAACACTCACTACATCGAGAAAAAAGGTCGACGACACTTGGTGATCATGATGAGGCTTCTTAGAACATATGTCACGAATGTGGGTCGTCGATCTTGAGGAGGATGGAGCAATGGGCACGATTTTGGCTCAAACTGAACTGAATCCATAGGCCATGGTTTAACAATTTATTGGTTCCCAAAAAATTAACGGTTTGGTTTGGTTTGGATTTTAGAATAAACGGTTCGGTTCAGTTCTAAAACTCGGGTTTATAGGTTTTTGGTTAACATTTTTTTACCTTAATAGTTTATTAATTTAATGGTTTTTTATTGATTTAATAAATTTAACTTAAATGCTTATTTAATTTAATGTATTTTTATTTATTTAACAATTTAATTAGTTTGACTTAAATGGTTAGGTTTAAATTTTTTATTAAATGGTTCAGTTCGGTTTCACCTTTTTCCTAAATGGTTTGGTTTTACTTTTTCTTAAATGGTTTGGTTTCAATACTTCAGAGTTTATAAATGGTTTGGTTTGATTTTTGTTTGATATAAACGGTTTGGTTTCGGTTAAGTTCGGTTTCTTTGCATTGAAACTGAACTGAACCATGCCCATTGCTAAGAGGATGCACACCATCCCCCCTTGCTTGGGCCATTTGGAGATCCCTCACCATCTTTGTAAGCTTATCTACGGTTGAACTCCCAGCTAGTCCTTATAGAACGTTCATTGTTGACCCTTGCCCCTTGTTTACTTGATCCCTCCTTTCCATTGCAATGGTGTTCTTGGTGTTATTGTAGGTGTCTCTTCCTATTGGAGCTTAGACACTTGACGAAGCACAATAATATGATTGTCGTGGCTGTTCAAAGCAACTCCATGCTTTTTTTATGGTGGCCCAATCCATTGTGAGTCCGTCAAACATTCACAAACTTAAGGAATAATCCTATCAGGTGTTGAGAGACACAAAATCACTTCCTGAGCTCTTGAAAAGTTAATAATGATATAAACGAAGGTGTAGAGTTCAAGTCCAATTTGGCGCAGAAAGGAACCTATCCCTTTTCATATATTATGGAAGAGGACTGGGTGAGCATTAAATGTGCCTGGTGGTGCCTCTCTCACTTTAACAAGGGGAGAGGAGGTGCTTATTTTGGTGTTTGATTTTTGGCATTTTGGAGATCCTTTTTTTAAAAGGGTTTCTTCAGATTATTTCCTACTTGGAGTTTAGAGTGGGGAATGTGAATGAGAGAGTGGAGTTGGATCACCTCTCGTTTGATCTCCTCGTTATCTTCTTCTCATCTTGTTTTATCTAGACCCCCATTGAGCCATCATAACATGTTGCCGTGTTGTAGGGAAGGAACGATATTTGGCTAGTAGTCGTGGAAGAGAGCTCAAAATTTCACGAAAACACATAAACAAGAGGTGGTGTTTGCCATTGGTTGTGGGTGAAGAAGCTTTGTCAATACCACAAAGCTCAAATCCTCATCGTTAGCTCAACCGAACTATACCTTCATAGCTACGATTTCAAATATTTCTTATAGTCACTATTGCGATTATTCACAATGACATTGCAAACCCTATTTTATAAAAGGATTATCGATTGTAAACACTTAGGGGATTTTGGACCTAATAAAGGTTTAAATTTTAATGTGTTGAAGTTAATCTTGTGTTAACCTATTGAGAATCCATAAAGTTTTTGCAAGTTCTCTCGCTCAGAAACATGACATGGTGATTATAAGTCCTATTCTAGAACTGTAAGATAAACATCACGAAGATGTTTTATGGAATACAGCGGTGGTGAGAGAGTGCTTGGTTGCATGAAAGGAAATACAAGAGCATCCGGTATCTGACACTGCCTATGGAAATATTTTTGCAGTAAATAATTTGCTATGGCCATTAGAATTGGCTTGCTTTTGGGCTGAATGGAGCAAAGATAGTGTTGTGTAAAGGTGTCCCTCCTTGCGGGGGAGTCGACTGAAAAGTCGACTTAAGAGTCGGCTGGTCAAAATCGGTTGAGAAGCCGAAAATAGTCGGATTACCGAATTTGGCCGAAGTCGGTCAGAGAGCAAAAGAATGGTCGGTTTGCCGAAGAACCGAATCGGGGGTCAATTGACCGAATTCGGTGAGAAAGCCGAATTCGTACTCAATCAAATGGACACATATACATATACATATGCCTTCTTACATATAAAGTAAAAACGACCTAGTATATATATATGCTACCAGGCCTGGCAGTATATATGTATGAGGGAAAAACGAGTTGTATGTATGCGTAACTCTGAGAACGACTGATTTTTCTACACAGTAGTGGCTGTGTAAGAGTATACGTACTCAGAAGCTAAGAGAGAAGAAAAGAAGAGAGAATCAAAAGAGAAACAGAGAGTGAAAGACAGAGAAGCTTGGGAAGCTTCAAAAGGAATAGACGTCTATGTGCTAGGGTTTGGATGCGGTCGGCTAAAATCGTGGTTTCAGCACACTCCCATACCAAATCAGGTTTTATTGTTCTGATTGTATTCCGTAATTGCTCATAGTGAAATTTCCTATTCCCGTGGTTTTTCCCTGAAATCAGGGTTTTCCACGTAAATCGTGTGTTCTTCATTTTCTGTTTGGGTCTAAGTTTGATTTCTGATTTTTTGTCTGAGTGAAATTCTATCAAACTGGTATCAGAGCCTAGGTTCTAGATGGATGGGGGTAATAGAGTCGGAGTGGAGAATTCTAAATAGGAAGGCAGTGGCGACTATGAGACAATGTGTAGACATTAGTGTTCTACAACATGTAGCGAGTGACACCAATGCCTTCGAACTATGGCATAAACTTTCTGCCCTCTATGAAAGGAAAAATGCCTTAAATAATACCTTCTTGATAAGGAAGATAGTGAGACTGAAGTACATAGATGGGGAGAGCATTGTAGAGCATATCAATGCGTTTATGGGACTAGTGAATCAGTTAGCCTCATCAAAGTTCCCATTAGATGACTGTATGCAGGCCACACTATTGATATGTACTCTCCCAGATAGTTGGGAAAACTTAATAGTAACACTCAACACTTCATGTAAAGAAGACAACTTATCTTTACAAGTAGTAAAGACGAGTATTTTAAATGAAGAGACAAGAAGAAAAGACAAAAATGTCCTGTCTCAGTCGGAAGCTAATGTGACCCAAGAATTTAGTCGAGGTAGAAGAGAGCATAGAAGCCCAGAAAATGAAGATAGGTTTTATGGAAGGTCAAAGTCTAGAGGAAGACCTACATGCTTTTATTGTGGGAAGCCCGGTCACTTCCAAAAGAATTGTCGACATCTTAGAAAGGACAAAGGCATGGCTAACGAGGTCGAACCCAAAAAATTTTCTGATGATAAAAATACCTCAACCATTGCAACTAGTGAGGAAGAGATGTTATTCATCTGTGAACAAGATAGCGTGAATCTTGTAAATGATGAGTGCTCATGGGTAGTGGATTCCGGTGCATCTTTTCACCTAACTCCCAAAAGAGAATGTTTTTCATCTTACACAACCGGTGACTACGGCCATGTAAGGATGGGAAATGACGGTGAATGCAAGATTGTGGGCATAGGAACTATGTGTTTGCTAACATCTACTGGTTGCAGGATGATATTGAAGGATGTACGCCATGTTCCGGATGTCAGATTGAATCTGATATCGGCTGGACGGCTAGATGATGACGGGTACAGTGGTGGCTTCCGAAATGGTACATGGAAGTTCTGTAAGGGGAACCTGATTGTGGCTTGAGCCCAAAAATAGAACACATTGTATGTAATGTATGCGAAGTTGTGTCGAGAGGAAGCAAATGTAGTGGCTGGCTCAGATGGTGAGTTATGGCATAAAAGGCTTGGACACATGAGTGAAAGGGGAATGCATATCCTTGTGGAAAAGGATTTCCTACCAGAGGTGAAAGGAATACATTTGGAAAAGTGTGTGGATTGCCTGGCTGGAAAGCAAAATAGAACAACTTTTCACTCTAGGCCTCTAATGAGGAGAGAGCATGCCTTAGAGTTGGTTCACACCGATGTATGTTATGTTGATGCCCCATCTCATCGTTGTTGTGAAGATCCGTCACTACGCGCGGATCGTGAGGCGGAACCGCCGGGGTTCTGAACCAGAAGGATTTAGAGTCGTTTGGCGAGAAAGTACTTAAGAAAGATTGGGAAAGAGAGAAGATGAGATTACACGATTGCTTTGATAACGAATTTCTTCTTCTTAATTTTCATAAAAAAAAAACCGTGTTTTTCTCCTCCCCCTTCCCTCTTTTATAGATGCTCTCATGCATATGATGCATGTGAGGGTACAAGACATGCATAAATTGCATGTTTGCCATTTGGCGCTTAAGTATTACATGTGGTGCATGCTAACCATGTCACTCATTTTAGCACTCATGGATGAGAATTTACATGTAAAAGTACAATGATAGAAATATAATTTCAACTAAATATTATGGCTTAATGGTAAGCCATTTGACTCTTAACTTGGAGGTGCAAGGTTCGAATCCATACTTGCCCTCCTTGTATATGTAAATATGTATATATTTTTATATATTTATTTTATCTAGTCGCCGGTTCGCCGGATACCGTTGCCGGATGCCGGATGCCGCCGCCGGATACCGGTGCCGCCGCCGGATGCCAACGCCGGGTACCGGTGCCGCATGCCGCCATCGGATTGCGGTCGGATGCCATCGGATCACTGGCTCCATCGCCGGTCCGGTTTTGGTTGGCCAAAACCCTTTACGAGTAGCTAGCCACCTCCAGTCTAAGTTCAAGTTACCTTGAACTCTCTATGCTCCACACATAGACACAAAGATATTATCTTTTGCTCCTCCTTATATATGATGAGAGACGTATTTGTCGTGCCTATGTGGGATATCTCACAATTTTCTCTTTTCTTTTCACAAACTTTATACCCTCATATCTTGACATTTAGTTGTCCATTTCTCGTGTAATAAAGTGCATTCGAAACCTCCATCATTTTGTACTTAGATATTAAAAATGTTATCTTCACAATTATTGTATTACATGATTCATACTCGATTTTGTACGTTTTATGGGATTTTCACACTATTGCCGAAAATCTTCACGACATCCACCCCCACCAAACCGCACGTCCTCCGGTACGTGCCAAGAAGAGAAGAAGTGAGATTTCGGCTACGATGATCAATTAGATTTGTCCATGTCTTCATTTTCATCCGGCCTATTATGTTCATCGTTGAGGTAATCGAGGTCAGGATCCTTGTCTTGTCTTTTCTTGAAAAGCTTTACTCTTTTTCCCGCAATGGGTACGGCCAACCTTGATTCGTCTAGTTCCGCAAGGTGGTATGTGGCATTATCGTTGGCACTTGTCACCACATACGGCCTGAACCATCTTCTTGCGAACTTCCTTGTTGTACTGTGTTGATTGTCAAGGGTGCTGTCGTAAACCAAAACCCAATCCCCTTCTTCAATCTTCTTGGGACGAAGTCGATGTGTGTTGTCGAACCGAACTTTGTTCTTTACTCGGGCTGCCTTCATCATCTTTCGCGCTTTTCCTAAATCTTCAGGTCTTCTTTCAAGTTGCCTTATCCGCGCCGCTAATAACTCTTCTCGGCTCATCTCGTTCTCCCACGGTATCGCTACCCATGAGGTGATCGTTCTTTCGATGGGCATAATCGGCTTTTGTCCATACATAAGCTCCGTCGGCATATACCCTGTCACCGAGCTATGTGTCGTTCTATCGGCCCACAAGGCATAGGGTAATAGTCGTGGCCAATTCCCGACTCGACCGTTGCATGCCCGTACGATGGCTTTAACGATAGGTCCATGCCCTCGCTCGATCTTCCCATTTGCTTCCGGATTGTAGGCAGTCGTGAGGGAGAGCTTCACGCCTAGTCTTTCGAAGAGCTCCGTCGCTTCGTGCGCGTCCAACTCCCCTCGGTCGGCCACTATCTTCCCTACACATCCATATCGGCAAACAACATCTTCAAGTAGAAATTTGCAAACGGCTGAAGTCGTCTTATTTGTCAAGGCTCGTCCTTCCACTTGATTTGTCAAGTCTTCCCTTGCCAGCGCTAAGTACTTCATTTGTCCCACTCCCATTGGCATCGAGACCAGATCCACCATCCATTTGAAGTGTATGGTGAGTGGGTATGTCGGCTTTAACTCATCACGATGACGTATATTTGAATATACTTGGCAAGTTTCGCATGTGGACACGAAATGGAGTACATCTTTGTACATGCTTGGCCACCAGTACTTCTCCTTCAACTTTTCGAACGTCGCCCATGTTCCTCTATGACCTGCCCAAGCACTCTCGTGGAATTCGGTCATCAGCGTCTCTTGCTCTTCTTTCTTTACCACCACTCGACGTGGTATTCCTGTCCTTTTTGGATGTCGCCAAAGGAATCCTCCCTTCAAGAAGTATCGGTAAGCTTTCTTTCGGATTCGTAGGGCCTCCTCCTTTGTCAACGAAGCATCTGTCGTCAATGTTCTTAGGAATCTACCGATGAGTAACCATTCTCCTTCGTACTCGTTCTCGTTGAAGGCGTGGAGGGTTTGCGTGTCCTGGTCTTCCGCCGACAATCGAGCCATCTTGAAGAAGTCGAGGGCGACATCTTCATCTTCCGAAACCATGTTACTTCCATTTGAAAATCTTGCCCTCGACAGCATGTCAGCCATGGCGTTCTTCTTCCCTGCGATGTGACGGATCTCTGGGTTTAAAGACTTGATGTAGGCGATCCACCTTAGCATAGCAAGATCTGGGGTCGCACATCCCGAGACCATTCCGAGAATTGGGAGACAATCTGTCTCTATTATCACTTCTGATCCGATCAGGTAATCTTTGTCCGTCTTCACTGCCGACACAATACCCCAAAGTTCCCGCTTGACTTGGGCATATCTTTGTTGCCGTTCGCTGAGAACCTTTGCTCCAAACCGGATGGCATATCGCGCATTATCTTCACCTTCTTGATTGATGACCCACCCGATTCCGGTTGGGCTCGTATCTACGGTCACATAAATTGGTTTCCCTTCGGCATAGTCGGCCTTCCTTAGTGCCGGAGCTTCAAGAAGCAGTTTCTTTAATCTTCGCATCGCCTCTGTGTGCTCGTCTCGCCATTCGAACTTTATTCTTTTCTTTAGTAGTCCATATAACGGTTCGGCGACATGAGCGTAGTGAGGAATCCATATATGATAAAACGCGCACGCTCCAAGGAACCTTCGAACCTCCGTTTGGTTTTTGCATTCTTCTTTCATGTCTTGGATTGCGTTCACTTTGGATGGCGAGGGCTTCCGGCCGTATGCTCCACACAAGTGACCTACCAACAAGATCTCCGGTTGCCCGAATGCGGATTTTTCTCCCGAAAATGTCAAATTCGCATCTTCGAGCCTTTGAAGCACCTTCTCGCAATCTTTCATATGATCCGCAACGAACTTTCTACAACCTTCCTTATCTTTCGATTCATCTTTCTCCTCATCCGAACATCCTTTTATCGGAATATCATCCAAGAATGGCATTGTGATGTCCGGAATGCAATCCTTCAAGACTTTATTCATGGCATTCACCATATGAGCCACCGAGTTCGTTGCGCCTTGGGGTAAGGTACACATCCGCACAAGCCCGATCGGAGTCCTCATGGTTGTAAAGTCCCGTCTGTCGATCGCCAATTGGAATTGGTCATATCCGGAGTAGAGATCGCCAATGGAGTAGATGGACCGGCCCGCAAATGCTTCGGCAAATTCGTCCACGCTCGGACCGATTCCGGCATTTCGAATTGTCACCTTGTTGACGGGTTGAAGATCTTGGATGAATCGCAATGATCCATTCTTCTTCGGCACCGTGAACCACCTATTGGAATAAGGAGCATTCGACGGTTCTAGAATTCCCATACTCACCTTCTCCTTTAAGAGCTCGATCAGCTTCGGAAGGTGTGCTCTCGGAACCGGTATCGGTTTCAAGTTCCAAGGCACATGAGGCACCGTGAAGATCACCATTGGCTCTATAACCTTTGGGTCGGCGCATCCGATTTCTCGTGGGAAGAATGCGAAAGCCTTCCCATGTCTCTCAAGCATATCGCGAAACATTCGCTCCTCTTCAGGGAAAAGGAAATCCTCCTTTCCAACTCGTAGCTTCCCCTTCGTCTCTTTGGTGAAGTCATGACCTATCTTCTTCGGATCTCTTAAGCTTGGATCGTTAGTGACTTCCTTCATCTTTTGCCAGCTATCTTCCGGTAGCGGAACCGCAACTGGCTTGATCTTCTTATCCACTGTTTTATATTTCGTGTTGATGTCAGCTTCATTCATCGAGATGCCACGACGGTATTCATCGATGATAGCGTACATGTTGACAGAGTTAACCGAAATCACACGTTGGTTGTGAAGATAGCTCAAGTCCACGACGTCCTCGATTTTGCCGATGGTGTCGTTAAATGAGGCTTCTTCCATAATATGAGTCATGAACTCTCCTTCTTCTATTATGTTCTCTTGTTTCAGCATCTTCTCGAATTCTTGTATCCGGCGCTTGTGCTTCTTGTCGGGTAGTACTAGTTTACATGCGCCACTAGGTGTGACACATGTTGCTTCTCCTTGCAATCCACGCGCTCTTCTTTCTTGTGGGGTCTTGTGATTGCTCGGACTATTTGTGCCCCATGCTTCAATAGTCCGCTCTAAAAATCCGAGGATTCGCCTCCGACACTATCTCGATTCCTTTCATGATTGGCTCGCACTGTTAGGAATTGGACCGATCTTTGGTTGTCAAGTTTCTTTATTCGTGCGAAGGCTGCTCCATTATCGAACACTTTGGTCTCCATCCGAGATGATGTGATATAAGGTTGCCCTAGGATGACAGGATGCGATGCCGATTCTTGTACGAAGAAGTGTTGATCCATCTCCACATCCCCGATCGTGACTTTGACATTGGGACAAGCTCCGTACAAGTCCTCCGTAGACTTTGTTGCCGCGCGAATCTTCCATCCGTGGTTTGTATTAATTGGCCATCTTCCCTTTTTATAGAAGTCGGTTGACATGAGGTTGATCTCTGAGCCGTGGTCGATCAAGGCTACGATAGTCTCTTTCTTCTCCCCGATCTTCACCGGCGTCTCCGTTGTCGCTCGTGCCCAATGAGGTCGAGTGTAGTGGCTGTCCACCATATCTTCATCGATTTCGTCTCTTGCCATCGTTATGGCATTCGTTTTTGCTTTCTGCGGCTTCTCATCTTCCTCGTCCGATTGTTGTCTCTTTCTCTTTACAAGGTCCACGATCGTGTCATGGAACTCCTTCTTCGTAATGCCAAGCAATTCCCTCAAGGACAAAGTTACATGGCTATCAAGAACTCGTTCTTCGAGAATCTTCTTTAGGTCCATCGTCTGCTCTATGTCCGACCTTAGCTTATAGGTAGGTATGGTCCTTGTCCTCCGAGCGGGGTCTTCGACACCAACCTTCACGGGCCGAACCGTTTCTTCAACTCGTATGCTCGGCTCCCCTTTTCGGCTTGATTCTCGTTCCTCCGTTTGTAAAGGTCGACTCGTCTCCGCATCGTCCTTCTTTTTCGCGTTCCTTGTTTCATGTCTTTTTGATGGCCCTTGCTCTTCTATTCTCTTTCTCTTTTCTTCGACGAACACCTCGTGGTTGTCGCACATCACCTTTGCGAGTATGGTGTTGTCGTCCACCGGATCCGACCACCCGGTTATGCTTTGCACACTTCGGTCCGCAAGCTCTACCTCATTCGATGTGATTTTTCCCTTCTTCTCATATTCGAGAACGGAAGTCCAAAACTTTGCTCCCGCTCTAGCAGCTTCAGTCTTGTCTTTCCCGACTCTTATTCCGGCCGACGCAGCATAGTGCATCGCTTCCACATGAGTCGCATCGGCATCCTCCATAGATCTCTTCATTCCTCCTCTTCCGAAATTCACCCGTAGGGGTCTTCTCGTCTCGCTTGAGCAGATCATGTTGTCCTCTATGTATACGATATTTTGTCGAATCGCCTCTCGAAGGCTCGCACAATCCCTTCTCATGTGGTCCATGCTATCGCACCACACACATCTAAAGGGTTCTTTTCCTTTAGGGCCCCGACGATTCATGTTGGCTAGCGTGACCTTCTCGAACTTCTTCGCTAGTTCTTCGATGATGTCGTCATCAATCTTCTTTTCTTCCACGTTACTTTGTCTCAGCGGCTCAACTACTTTCGGCGGTCTTGCTTTCTCCGTGGTAGTCGGTCCCGTCATGTCGGTGTCATCAACCCATTGGCGACGCTTGTCGAGCCTATTGCATGCCCGCTTCACCGCGATCCAGTCCGCTACGAGCCCATTTGCTTGGGTATCATCTTCGAGAAGAGTCCCCAACTCCTGTCTATCCTTTATGTCTACGGCCTTCAAGAAGTACAAAGTCTTGTCCTCTTCAAGCAATACTTGGTCCGTATTGGGGAGACGACTAAACATCTGGTCGAATTCGTCGTACACCCTCGAGACGCTCATCTTCTTATTCTTCTTCTCTATCCACTTCATCAGGGCATGTCGAGTCATCCTCGTTGAGTCTTCAGTCACGAACTCCGCTAGTATCGTTTTCTCGAACTCGGACCATGTTGTCTTTCCTTCTTGAAGCTCGATGACGCGTCTTTGGATGTTGTTGGCGACAACTCTCTTGAAGCTTGCGATTTGACGTGCCTCGGACACGTCCCTTTGATTCATCTCCCTCTTATATGCATCAAGGAACTTCGTAACGTTCCTTCCATCGAATTGGCCCTCGAGCTCTACGACACGATCGACAGCCTTCTCCACGCTCGCGTCGTTGTCCCGAGATCTCATCATTTGCTCGACGATTAGCATCATCCTTTCGAGCTCTCCCGCTTGGTTGCTTGAGGACGCCATCTCCAAGTATTAATCTCGACTTGATCCTTCCTACCGCCTCTTTCACGTCGGGTTCACCACTTAATTATGTCGTGAAGATCCGTCACTACGCGCGGATCGTGAGGCGGAACCGCCGGGGTTCTGGACCAGAAGGATTTAGAGTCGTTTGGCGAGAAAGTACTTAAGAAAGATTGGGAAAGAGAGAAGATGAGATTACACGATTGCTTTGATAACGAATTTCTTCTTCTTAATTTTCATAAAAAAAAAACCGTGTTTTTCTCCTCCCCCTTCCCTCTTTTATAGATGCTCTCATGCATATGATGCATGTGAGGGTACAAGACATGCATAAATTGCATGTTTGCCATTTGGCACTTAAGTATTACATGTGGTGCATGCTAACCATGTCACTCATTTTAGCACTCATGGATGAGAATTTACATGTAAAAGTACAATGATAGAAATATAATTTCAACTAAATATTATGGCTTAATGGTAAGCCATTTGACTCCTAACTTGGAGGTGCAAGGTTCGAATCCATACTTGCCCTCCTTGTATATGTATATATTTTTATATATTTATTTTATCTAGTCGCCGGTTCGCCGGATGCCGCCGCCGGATACCGACGCCGGGTACTGGTGCCGCCGCCGGATGCCGACGCCGGATACCGACGCCGCATGCCGCCATCGGATTGCGGTCGGATGCCGTCGGATCACCGGCTCCATCGCCGGTCCGGTTTTGGTTGGCCAAAACCCTTTACGAGTAGCTAGCCACCTCCAGTCTAAGTTCAAGTTACCTTGAACTCTCTATGCTCCACACATAGACACAAAGATATTATCTTTTGCTCCTCCTTATATATGATGAGAGCCGTATTTGTCGTGCCTATGTGGGATATCTCACAATTTTCTCTTTTCTTTTCACAAACTTTATACCCTCATATCTTGACATTTAGTTGTCCATTTCTCGTGTAATAAAGTGCATTCGAAACCTCCATCATTTTGTACTTAGATATTAAAAATGTTATCTTCACAATTATTGTATTACATGATTCATACTCGATTTTGTACGTTTTATGGGATTTTCACACTATTGCCGAAAATCTTCACGACATCGTGGAGGACAATACTTTGTCACATTTATTGATGACTTTAGTAGAAAGGTGTGGGCTTATGTGTTGGTGTCTAAAGAACAAGTGTTGTCGGTCTTTAAAGAGTTTCATGCTAGGGCAGAAAGAGAATTCGGACAGAAGCTGAAGGCTGTCCGGACAGATAACGGTGGCGAATATAGAGGCCAATTTGAGATGTATTGCAAGACTCAAGGCATCAAACTTGAGTATATGGTGCCGAAGACACCTGAGCTAAATGGTCTAGCAGAAAGAATGAATCGAACCATAATGGAAAGGGTAAGAAGCATGTTGGCACATGCAAAATTGCCAAAGTCATATTGGGCTGAAGCAATGTTGACAACTGTTTACCGTATTAACAAGTCTCCATCAGTGCCTCTAAAAGGGGATGTACCACAAAGAGTGTGGACAGGAAGAAGTGTGTATCAACACTTAAAGGTGTTTGGATGCTTGACCTATGTACATGTTGCTAAAGATCAGAGGTCAAAGCTGGACAGTAAGTCCAAACCTTGTATATTCTTGGGGTACTCGGAAGACGATTTCGGGTACAGAATGTGGGATCTCCTTGATAAGAAAGTGATAAGAAGTCGAGATGTCATATTCATGGAAGACAAGACAATCGAGGATTGGAAGCAACAAAGACCAGAGTCGTCTCCCAAATCGACTACTGTTATGGAGTCAATACTAGTCGATCCCACTCCCACACAACAATCGGCTAACGAAGTTGAATTTGAGTCGGTCGACACCCAACATCAGACTGATACACACGAATCGGAGTCGGAAGATGAGTTGTTGGAAGAAAACGGCCATGAGCCAATTATTGAAGGAAGAAGATATCCATGAAGACAAAGGAAGGTCTCCTCTAGATATCCAGCCAGTCAATATGTCCTCTTGACTGATGAAGGGGAACCAGAATGCTATGAAGAGGCCATGACTGATATACACAAGGAGAAATGGTATAATGCCATGCAAGAAGAAATGGATTCCTTGCATGAGAATTTAACTTATGAGCTGATGGAGCTGCATGATGGTAAGAAGGCACTTAGAAACAAATGGGTCTACAAATTAAAGACTGGTGAAGACGACAGTACACCCAGGTATAAGGCCCAGATTGTCGTAAAGGGTTTTCAATAGAAAAAGGGTGTTGACTTTGATGAGATTTTTGCCCCAGTTGTGAAGATGACCTCTATTCGGACTGTTTTGAGTATGGCCACCAGTATGAATCTTGAAATCGAACAACTGGATGTTAAAACAACTTTCTTGCATGGTGAGTTGGAAGAAGAAATCTATATGAAACAGTCGGAGGGCTTTGAGGTAAAAGGAAAAGAAAATCTTGTGTGTAGGTTGAAGAAAAGCTTGTATGGTCTAAAGCAAGCTCCACGACAATGGTATAAGAAATTTGAGTCCTTTATGTTGGTAGATGGATTCCACAAAACACAAGCTGATCATTGTGTATTTGTGAAAAGATATGATGAGGGTGATTTTCTTATTCTGTTGTTGTATGTAGATGATATGTTGGTTGTTGGACAGGATGTCAAAAAGATTACAAGCTTGAAGAAAGCATTGAGCAAATCGTTTGCCATGAAAGACTTAGGACCGGCAAAACAGATTTTGGGAATGCATATAGTCCGGGACAGGACTGAAAACATGTTATGGCTGTCACAAGAGAAATATGTGACAAAAGTTTTGCAAAGGTTTAATATGTACAATGCAAAATTGGTCGGATCGCCATTGCCAATGGACTGTAAGTTAAATTCAGGACAATGTCCGAAAACTGAGAAAGATAAGGCAGAGATGAGGAGAGTGCCGTATGCTTCTACTGTTGGCAGCCTTATGTATGCTATGGTTTGCACAAGGCCGGACATTGCATTCGCTGTTGGAACCGTTAATCGTTACATGAGTAATCCTGGGAAGGAGCATTGGACAACCGTAAAATATATTCTCAGATACCTCAAAGGAACTTCGAATGTATGTCTTAGATATGGCTCTGGGAAACTTGTGCTAGAAGGCTTTACAAATTCTGATATGTCGGGTGATGTAGATTCTAGCCGATCCACATCAGGGTATGTGATGATGTATTCAGGGGGAGCTGTGTCATGGCAATCAAGATTGCAAAAGGTTGTGGCTTTGTCAACCACCGAGGCTGAGTATATGGCTGCAGTGGAAGCCGGAAAAGAATTGATTTGGATGAGAGAGTTCTTGAGCGAACTAGGATTGAAGCAAGACCTTGTACTTACTTCATTGTGACAATCAAAGTGTTATCCATCTGGCTAAGAATGCTACCTACCACTCTCATACAAAGCACATTCAAAGAAGGTACCATTGGTTAAGAGAAAGAGTGGAAGAAAATGAGTTTGTTCTAGCTAAGATCCCCACTGAAGAAAATGGATCGGACATGCTCACAAAAATTCTGTCTATGGAAAAACTCGTTGCATGCCGGAATAAGATTGGCTTGGTTGGTCCTCCCCCTATAGGAGTGAAGGGGGAGTTTGTTGTGTAAAGGTGTCCCTCCTTGCGGGGAAGTCGACTTAAGAGTCGGCTGGTCGAAATCGGCTGAGAAGCTGAAAATAGTCGGATTACCGAATTTGGCCGAAGTCGGTCAGAGAGCAAAAGAATGGTCGGTTTGCCGAAGAACTGAATCGGGGGTCAATTGACCAAATTCGGTGAGAAAGCCGAATTTGTACTCAATCAAATGGACACATATACATATGCATATGCCTTCTTACATATAAAGTAAAAACGACCTAGTATATATATATGCCAACAGGCCTGGCAGTATATATGTATGAGGGAAAAACGAGTTGTATGTATGCGTAACTCTGAGAACGACTGAGTTTTCTACACAGTAGTGGCTGTGTAAGAGTATACGTACTCAGAAGCTAAGAGAGAAGAAAAGAAGAGAGAATCAAAAGAGAAACAGAGAGTGAAAGACAGAGAAGCTTGGGAAGCTTCAAAAGGAATAAACGTCTATGTGCTAGGGTTTGGATGCGGTCGGCTAAAATCGTGGTTTCAGCACACTCCCATACCAAATCAGGTTTTATTGTTCTGATTGTATTCCGTAATTGCTCATAGTGAAATTTCCTATTCCCGTGGTTTTTCCCTGAAATCAGGGTTTTCCACGTAAATCGTGTGTTCTTCATTTTCTGTTTGGGTCTAAGTTCGATTTCTGATTTTTTGTCTGAGTGAAATTCTATAAGATAGTGTTCAATCCGTCCATAATAGTAGGCAATTTGAGTGAACCAATTGTGGGCCTATGGAGGCTTCGCAATGCAGCCATAGCCAATAGTTACTTTGTAGGTGGCCTTTCACCTCTTGGTTTATGTTTTAAAGTGCCCCCTCTAGGTCTTTGAAACTAACCTCCTCACATACCAATGCATGAAGGAAAGAAAAATAACAATTCTCGTTCCAAGAGGCCAAACATTCAACCACTACCTCGAACATTGGCCGGAAGCTAAAGGAGATGCTAAGTCCACACCATCCACATCCTCAAACATGAATGAATTGGGGTGCCTTAACAACCACCAATGCCATATACTAAATCGGTACTTGATGCTCCGATGAAGATGGCCACACCGTGTTGTTTTTCAACCTCATTCGTATAATTGATGCGCCAAAGATTGAACAAGAGGACGCACTCAATATCCTTGTATGCCCCTTAAATCTAGATCTTACCAAGGCCAAATGGCTCGCCAAGGTACAAGGGAAAACACACCCAAACGCCTTGTCAAATGTCAAGCAACCATAGTTATGCCTCCCCTCAAACCACCTAATGCCCTAGCCTAAATTATGTAAGGAACTCGCTCATTCGTATGATGTAGGCCACACTGAACAACTCACCTGAAAGGCATACCCCAATTGATGAACCCCGTAAGATAACGACTTCGACTAATGAACCCGCACTACGAGCAACAAGTTAAAACTAAAGTCAATAAAATGTTATTGGATAGTATGAATAAACCCATTTGAATGAAGTACCTAAGTCTCACTAATTGTTGTCGTTGTTGTCCGTGGGCCAAAATAGTAACATATGAGAATCGCAATAGGAATTAGGTAGCAGTAGGTAAACAACCGAAAGCAATTAGAAGCAGCCAAAATAGACACAACCGAAAACGAGGAAGGAGCGCACCAAGGAACATCTATATAAGGAACAACAGATCGAAGGAAGAAGGGAGAGACATATAGGAGAGAAGTCAGAGGTTACTACGTAATTAATCCTACTACAGTGTATCTGATACATTTCGGCAGATAGCCGTGTAACTGTAATCACTACTCATTCCGTAATCTAAACAATGTTGGGTCTATTTTGTTTCATTGTTCACTTTTAATAATTGTTAAGTAACCTATCTCTCCCAATCGTGTATGCATAGCCGAGGTTTCCTCTTATGTAATCTGTAGGGTGGCATCCCGTTTCGTAAAAGCGATCTGACCACCATGTACCACAGTCCTTTGGTTCGATTCCGGTTAGGAATCGAAGTTGTCGCCTCCGGAGAGGAAGGCAACAGTCGTCCCAAAAAAGAACGACGATATCTAAATTTGTGTCGATTAGTATCAAATCAACGAACCAACAATCCATGACAACTATCTTGTCCACTACATTGAACACCTACTAGAAAGGGTAGTTGGGAAAGGAGCCAAATCTCCATAGTGTTAGAAACCAACATAAAATGATGTTCCCCATGGAATTTGGTGGATTTGCCTACAAACAAATGCCATTCAGCCTCACTAGTGCCTTGAGCATCTACTAATGGGGGGTTAGCCACATTTTGGCCTCAAATCTACGCAATGACATTAAATCATATTTTGATGATTTTGTGTTGTCATTCAACATGGAATACCCACCTCCAATTATTGCGCACAAATGCAACAAGCTTGAGGAGATTAGGAAAATAAAGGTTGTTGAGAGACAAGCTCAACATGAGCTGGATCGGCTAAAGAAGCCGACATCTGAGTTGGCTGAGGAGGATCGGCTTGAGAAGCCGAATGCCACGACGACTGAAGAAACTGATTGAGCATCAAAGCCGTTATGGATGAACATAGTATTAGGAATGTTATGTTCAGATATTGTTAGACGCTCATTTATGAGCATTCAAGTACTAACATATTTGTGTTCACAAGTGGAAGGATCGCGTATTCCACTTTTAGATTCCCTCTATAATTATGTAATTTTAGGCTATATACAAGAGCTTGATACACTAGTATCACATGTTCTTCAAACTAGATAAAATCTTCGATATTTAATAACATTCAACAAGTTACAGAAATCAAACTTTGTGTGGAATGTTTATTTATAAGATTGATGTTTCTCGAAACGAAATGTATTTAAATCTTTCAATATCACAAATGAGTTGTTAATTTAAGAAGTGGGTAGAAATCTATTAAACATGTAGTTTCTAGAACATTTTTAAAGTTGCTGAATTTAAGAGACCAAATGTAATTAATATAATAACGTGGTAAAGGTTTGGGCATTTGAGACATGTTAAAATTTCTTCGATTGACTATTAAATTAGGAAACTTTTTTGAAAAAGGATGGATGTCAATGATGTCTAGATATAAAATGTAGTCAAAACCCGACATATTAACATGGTATACGCATTTGATATCCAGGTTCAAGAATCTTGATGAGTTTTAGGTGCAAGCATTTGAATTGATTTTAGTTGTTTGATTTTCTGTTGTAGGATGTAATCCATGGTGATTATATGCACGAGTTTAGAGTCCCTAGATTGAAGTTGTGGTCAGTTCCACAAGTTCACCTTTACATGTTCTTCAATGTGTGTGTGATAAACCTTTGGGTAAAATTCATGTGGAAAAACTTTCTTGTGTAAGTGAGGATTCCACACACGCTTGTGGGATCAGTGTATACCAATCTTCGGTAATTAAATTCTCTAAAATGTAGCAATATATTATTCACATAAGTGAAAAAAATCATCCTTAGACTTAAAGTAATGTACATCCTAAAGTAACGTTCACATTGTCGTGGAGGATTCCGACTAGTAGGAGAAAACTCGCCAAATGCGCGTGAATGGGGGTGTGCACGGATGCACACAAAATTGTCTTTATGTACAAACATATGTAATATTTATGTGTTGATGAATACTAGGTTGTGTGATTTAGATAAGTACTTTAATGTCCCACACGTATATGTCGCGTTGTTACGCGCGTGCGTATAGAACGAGGCGGAACCACGGGGGTCTTGGACCGAGGAATAATCGGTCAGGAGTAGGAGCAAGAAAGACAACGGCCGTTGTCGTGAAGAAAACCGGCCATAGGCGGAATTGGAGAAAAAGGCGCATGAACCGGCTCTTACATGGGTGGACGCGAGAATTGATATTTTGTACATGATTCATAACTAGGTTGGCTGATGTAAATACTAGGTAGTACACATTTATTAGGGGATTTGTGCGTATCTCTGTCGAGAGGGGCAGGGAATAAACTATTTAAGGAGGGAGAGAAGGAAGAAAAAGGTATCGCGCGTTGGCAAGGACGAAGTGCTGCTGCAGAATTGTCAAGGAACTACACGCTCTCGATGAACAATGCTCGGCCACAACCAAGCTTAGAATCAAACACAGAAAAACGGGAATGAATGCACGACACAATGGAGAGAAGAGTACACATGATGTTTACGTGGAAAACCCAAACACGGGAAAAACCACGACAGTCCACTAACTACTAACTATCACTATGTAACAATATACAATAGATGAACACAGAGGCAACGACCTCTTGTTCACTGTCTTCGCCACAGGCGGTGGTTACAATACAGATACGAACTCTTCGTCTCTTTCTCTCTCTCTCTCTCTCTCTCTCTCTCTGTACACTGTTGCGCATTAATCTTGCGCCAACAAGAATGACAACAACAACTTTAAGTTTGCCCTAAGTCATATTTATACTAATATGACTTTTCAGCTATTTACAAATATAGCCCCGATGGACTCTCAGAAAACATATTTACGAATATGTCCCTTCATCCGGTGAGCACTTCTCACCGGGCCTTCACCATCCAGCTCTTGCGGGGTACAAGTCGTCCGGTTCTCACCGGGTCTTCCGTTGCCGGGTACTCGTCATCCGGTTCTCACCGGGTCTTCCGTAGCCGGGTACTCGTCATCCGGTTCTCACCGGGTCTTCCGTAGCCGGGTACTCCACATCCGGATTCGGCCTCGGCCGAGTTTGCTCATCAGTACTATTCTTCTCACTTCCCATCCGGGGGGACTTGTTTCCTAACAAACTCCCCCTTCACTCCGGCATGGGATGTCTTACTAGTCCGATCCGCTTCTGGCATGCATCCAGCTTGTCGGGTATCAGTACTTTGGTCAGCATATCTGACCCATTCTCGGCTGTGTGGATCTTCGTCAGCGCGAACTCCTGGTCATCTACTCTTTCCCAGATCCAGTGATACCTTCGCTGGATATGCTTCGTCCGGGAATGGTAGGCCGCATTCTTAGCAAGGTGGATGGCACTTTGACTGTCGCAATAGAGCCGGTATTCATCTTGCCGGATATCGAGCTCTCCGATGAAGTCCTTCATCCATAATATTTCCTTGACGGCTTCCACAACCGCCATGTACTCCGCCTCCGTGGTTGACAATGCAACCGTCTTCTGCAGCCTCGACTGCCACGAAACAGCTCCCCCTGCATAAGTCATTACATACCCGGATGTAGACCAGCTAGTATCCACATCAGCCGACATGTCCGAATCGGTAAAACTGTCAAGTTGAGGTTTTCCGGAGCCGAATCGGAGACACATATTTGAATTGCCCTTCAAGTACCGGAGTATCCATTTGACCGCGTTCCAGTGCTCCTTGCCGGGATTGCTCATAAACCGGCTCACCACTCCGATTGCGTATCCTATATCTGGTCGGGTACACACCATTGCATACATTAAGCTCCCGACGGCAGAGGCATATGGAACCTTCATCATATCAGCCTTCTCTGCTTTTGTCTTCGGGCTTTGCTTACCGGATAATCTGCAGTTTGCCGGGAGTGTCAATCCGACCGGTTTCGCTTCTAACATGTTGAACCGCTGAAGCACCTTTGTCACGTATTTCTCCTGTGACAGCCACAGTTGCTTCGTTGGCCGGTTCCGGATGATATGCATCCCCAACATCTGTCTTGCCGGACCCAAGTCTTTCATCGCGAAAGTTTGGTTGAGAGCCTTCTTCAGCATCCGTATTCTGGCTTGGTTCCGTCCGACGATCAACATGTCGTCCACGTACAGAAGGAGTATCAGGAAGTCGCCTCCTTCGAACTTCTTCACAAACACGCAGTGATCGGCCTGCGTCTTCTGGTACCCTTGATCGGCCATGAAGGAGTCGAACTTCCGGTACCATTGTCGGGGAGCCTACTTCAGTCCGTACAGGCTCTTCTTCAACCGACAAACCAGGTGCTCCTTCCCTTTCTCCATGAATCCTTCCGGTTGCTACATGTAGATCTCCTCTTCGAGGTCCCGTGAAGGAATGCCGTCTTCACGTCCAGCTGCTCTACCTCGAGGTCCATGCTTGCCGCTATACTCAGCACCGTCCGGATGGAGGTCATCTTTACTACCGGGGAAAATATCTCGTCGAAGTCCACACCCTTCTTCTGCTGGAATCCCTTCACCACGATCCTGGCTTTGTATCTCGGGGGGTTTCCGGCATCTCCCGGTTTCAACTTGTACAACCACTTGTTTCGGAGTGCCCGCTTTCCTTTCGGCAACTCCACCAATTTGTACGTATGGTTCTCGTGCAGGGAATCCATCTCATCCTGCATGACACTTAACCATTTGCGGCTGTGGGTGTCATCCTTCGCTTCTTCGAAGCTTTCTGGCTCCCCCTCATAGGTTAGCAGCACATGCTTTGCATCCGGAAATCTCCGGGGGGCCCTTCTCTCTTTGAGAGGATATCTCTGTCTTTGGGCTTTGATAACCGGCTCCTCCATTTGCTCTTCATCCGAATCCGATTCGGGGTCTTGGTCGGTTCCTGTTTCAGCTTCCTCTACTTCTTGTTCTGCCGGTTCGGTATCCTCACCGTAACCGGCTGATTCCTCGAGTGCTAACCGGTCTCTTGCCGGTTGGGTCTGCTCATCGTAGAATCGATCCTTACCAATCGACTCGGAGTTCATTATCTTCTTCTCCGACTCCCAGTCGGCGAGCGTCTTGTCCTCCATGAAGATAATATCTCGACTCCGGAATACCTTCTTGTCGACCAGGTCCCACATTCGGTAGCCGAACTCATTGTCGCCGTAACCGAGGAATATGCATGGCCGAGTCTGCGGATCTAGTTTTCCTCTCCGGTCCTTAGCTACATGCACATATGCAAGACACCCGAATACCTTCAGATGCCGGTAGGACACTTCCTTACTGGTCCTTACTCTCTGTGGCGTGTCTCCGTCCAAGGGTACTAAGGGTGATCTGTTTATCACATATGTCGTCGTCGATAGTGCCTCAGCCCAAAACTTCTTGGGTAGTTTTGCATGTGCCAGCATACTCCGGACCCTCTCCATTATGGTCCGGTTCATCCTCTCGGCTAGCCCGTTTAGTTCTGGCATCTTCGGCACGGTAAATTCGAGCCGGATTCCCTTCGAGCGACAATACTCCTCGAACTGCCCCCGGTATTCACCTCCGTTATCTGCTTGAACCGCCTTCAGCTTCCGGTCGGTTTCTCTTTCCACTCTCGCATGGAGCTCTTTGAAGACGGATAACACCTGATCCTTTGTCTTCAACGGTGTGGCCCACAACTTCCGGTTGTGGTCATCTATGAACGTCACGAAGTACTATGATCCGGCATGTGACTTCGTGTCCACTTGACATACATCAGTATGCACCAACTCCAGTGGTACATTACGTCTCATCGGTGGCCTCGATCGGAAGGAGGTCCGGTTTGTTTACCGGCCAGACAATCAGTGCACTTATCTAAGTGCACGTTCTTCACTGGAATGAGGTTGTCGTCTGCAAGCCTCTTCATCCCCTTCTCGCTCATGTGACACAACCTCTTGTGCCACAGCTCACCGGCAGTGCCGGATGCCACGTTCACTTCTTCCGGGCATAACCGAGCATTCATCAGGTACAACGTGTTGACCTTCCGGGCCCGACCCACAATCAGGCTCCCTTTGCTGAACTTCATAACACCGTTCCATGTAGCCTTCATCATCTAGCCGACCGGCTGATATCAGGTTCAAACGAACCTCCAGAACGTGTCAAACATCCTTTAGCAGCAGCTTGCATCCGGTTGGCGTTGTCAACCACATGTCTCCTATGCCGAGAATTCGGCATGTACCTTCATTCCCCATCCATACACAGCCGTGATCACCGGCTGAGTAGGATGAGAAGTATTTCCAGTCCAGGATAAGGTGGAACGACGCTCCGGAGTTGACCACCCAAGTCATCTCGTCGCTGACAAGGTTTAGCTCACTCTCCTCGGTGATGAGCATCAACTCTTCTTCACTTGCTGCGATTGCCGTCGTTCCCTTCCGGTCCGGGCCCCTCCGGTCTTTACCGTTCCGGTCCGGTGTCCGCTTTGAATCGGTGCCGTCGGTTTCCTTGTCCTTTCGGAAGTGTCGACAGTTTTTCTTGAAGTGTCCCGGCTTGCCGCAATAGAAGCAGGTAGGCTTCCCCCTTGACTTTGACCGTGTCCCCGACTTCTCCCGGTTCTGGGGACTACGGTTCCTTTGTCTTCCGCGTTTCGATTCGGTAAGGAGCGCTTTGGAGTCGGAGCTCATATCCTTATCTTTCCGACGCGCCTCCTCATCTAGCAAGCTCGACTTCACTCTTGCTAGGGATAACCGTTTCCCTTCCGGCCCGACGTTACCCAAAGTGACAACCAACATCCCCCAGCTATCTGGGAGGGAACCGAGCAGGAGTAGTGCTAGTACCTCATCGGCGAGAGGTACTTCCAATGATGTTGCCTGGTGGATCAGCCCCTGGAAGGCATTCATGTGCTCCGCCATGCTGGAGCCATCTTGGTACCAGAGTCTTACTAGCTTCCGAAATACCGAAACTTGATTAACAACATTTTTGTTTTGAAACATAATGCCGATCTTCTCCCAGAGCTCATGAGCCTTGCTCTCTTCATTCAAGTTGTTGTATAGACTCATGTCCATGAAGCACCGTATGTACGCCGTTGTCTTCATGTGCATCACCTCCCATATCGTGGCGTCGATTTTGTCCGGTCTCTTGTCCCCAAATTGAACCAGCAACCAAAGATCTTTAACCACGAGCATGTCCCTCATCTTCGACTTCCACACCGAATAGTTGGAGCCGGTGAGCTTGAACATGCCTCCCAACGATTCGTCCATTTTCTGTGTCGTTTCGCTCTGATACCACTTTGTCAAGGAACTACACGCTCCCGATGAACAACGCTCGGCCACAACCAAGCTTAGAATCAAACACAGAAAAACGGGAATGAATGCACGACACAATGGAGAGAAGAGTACACAGGATGTTTACGTGGAAAACCCAAACACGGGAAAAACCACGGCAGTCCACTGACTGCTAACTATCACTATGTAACAATATACAATAGATGAACACAGAGGCAACGAACTCTTGTTCACTCTCTTCGCCACAGGCGGCGGTTACAACAGAGATACGAACTCTTCGTCTCTCTCTCTCTCTCTGTACACTGTTGCGCTCTAATCTTGCGCCAACAAGAATGACAACAACAACTTTAAGTTTGCCCTAAGTCATATTTATACTAATATGACTTTTCGACTATTTACAAATATAGCCCCGATGGACTCTCAGAAAACATATTTACGAATATGTCCCTTCATCCGGTGAGCACTTCTCACCGGGCCTTCACCATCCAGCTCTTGCGGGGTACTCGTCATCCGGTTCTCACCGGGTCTTCCATAGCCCGGTACTCCACATCCGGATTCGGCCTCGGTTGAGTTTGCTCATCAGTATTGTTCTTCTCACTTCCCATCCGGAGAGACCTATTTCCTAACAAGAACTGAGGGCAGAGCTCTCTCTCTTTCGATCATCGTTCGCTGCCTCTGCTTCGTGGACAACCCATGTGCTTCCAGTAGAGGCTCTCTTCCCACCCCCCCCCCCCGCCCCTTTTTTCTTGTTTCTTCGAGTCGTGTGGCTGTCATCTGTGTGCGTGAGTAGGACCCCGTGTCAGGTCCATTACTGGGTTGCCGGTTGTAACTGTTCGAGTTGTAAGCTATTGATAATAGTAATTGGATTCCTTTTTCTTGCTCTTATTTTCTTTCTGTGTATCTGCATCTCTCTCTCTCTCTCTCTCTCCTTGGTCCAAGACCCCCGTGGTCCCGCCTCTTCCTACACGCGAACGCGAAACTTCGCGACATAATTGGTGAACCCGACGTGAAACAGGCGGCAAAGGAGTCGGAAGATGAGGGGATCGGAGCTAGCAGAGGCAATGGCGGCAGCCGTCGACCGGCTAGTGAGCGCTCACGAGGGGACAGGTACCCTTGACAGAGCCATTGAATTGATCGTCGGTAGCATAGGCCGATTCGGTGGGAAGAATCCCACAAGTTATTTGGAGGCTTACCGGGCCAAAATGATCATGAGGGATATCCCGGTGGACAGGCGGCTGTCCGGATTCCCTCGGGTGGTGACGCCGAGCATCCACGCAGAGATGTTGGCCGGATGCCAGACTTGGGAGGAGTTCGAGCTGCAGCTCCTCGAGAAGTATGGGTTTGATGACTCGCTTCGGCTGTCGAGGCGGGACTTCATGGCGTGGGTGGAAAGCCCCGGAAAAGGGAGGAACACGTCGGCGCTCCTCCAGGAGTTCGAAAAACAATTTGCGCGGCTGTCGACGCTGGACCGGACCGTGCTCGAAACGAGTCGAGTACTACTGTTTGTCAAGTCGGTGGACGCGCTTGACAGGGAAAAGGTGGGTCCCCTATTGGAGACGGATGAAGGGCTCACGACAGACTGGGCCGTGGTTAAACGGGTCTGTAGCCGATTCGACAAACGGCGCGAGTGGAGCGACGAAAGCTCGTCGGAGTCAGGACCGGTCCCGACTAGGAGGCTCGAGGAGCCAATAGGAAGGAAGAGACCCGAATTTGTCTGGAGTCGGGGTCGGCATCGAACGACGTGGTCAAAGGCCCATCCGGAGGAGCGGCTCTAGAGGAGCTGACATAGATGGTGCGCGACCTGCAGATCACACAGGCCCGGAGAGACAGCGGCGAACAACCTCGCGACCGGAGGCCGCCGGTTGGGCAGTGGTGCATGTGGTGTGACGTGATCGGTCACATTCAGAAGGATTGCGCGGATTTCGCTGACGCACTCAGGACCAACGTGGTGTACCTCTGGAATGGGCGGGTGCACGCGAGCGAGACCCGGAGAGCCCTAGAACTGAATACGGGGCGCGGTGGAATGAAGAGGTTGATGGAAGAGGCCGCGACACGACATGTAGAAGCCGTTAACTACTCAGTGTTGGCGGGAATTCGGGTCGGGGGTGATGAGACCCGGAAGGCGAAGGACTCCAGATTCTGGCCGCTAGTGCTAGAAGGCCTCTCCGGAGTTCGGCTGAAGAAGGAAGAGGCGGATCGCGCGGAACAGCGGGTCCAAGAGGTCACCGGATCGGACGATCCGGTCGAAGAGAAAACAGTGTCGTGTTGTTACGCGCCTGCGTGTGTTGGCCGGTCAGAAGAGCAAGGACAAGTGGGAAGGCGGAATCGGATCGGATAATAGGAAGTAAATAATAGTAGAATTATTATTCGGAGGGACGGATTCGGTACAATTGTACCGATCCGGATCCAGACCGATTCGGATGTCGGTTGCCTAAGTGCACCAATTGTAACCTTGCCGGATGCCTATAAAAGGATCCGATGAATTGTAAAGGAATGGGACGGAAGTAATACAATAGTAATTATTGCGTGTTTATCTGTATCTCGTATTGTTTACCGTCTGTGCTTAATTGTAATCATCTTATGCGTGTAACCTAGCATCCAATCCTTACCACCCCTTTGGAGAAGTGTCGGATAGACACCTGTGTTGAGGCTAGTCCGGCCAGACAGACAACACTATTTTGGCGATTACGATTCCTGCAAAAAGCAGAGGACAACCGGGGGATGGATGTCTAGACCAAACGACGACCACATCACCGAACGAGGGAGACGATACACCGAACGCGAGCAACGACGGGAAGCCCTGCAGCAAACCGTCGACGAGATCCGGCGGGATCGGTCATTCTCCAAAACTCTTCGGAGAGTCGCAGAAGAAGCACTGCAGTTCCGGGTTCTGCAAATCCCCGACGAAGGCAGTAGCATAACAAGCCTGCAAGAGGTGGAAACGATACTGCAGACGCTCGCCGCGGGCGACGGGGACTCGGAAGCATTCGCAACACTTGAGGCGGAGTCGGAAAGCGACGGAAGCGTTGCATCCCGGTATAAAAGCAGCCACGACACACCAAACGACCGGGAGGACGAGGGGTCGGAAGACTCAGTAACACCGGCGCCAGAGGAAGAAAGAACCCTGGAATTCGGTGACCGGCAACCGCCGAGGAAGGCTGACCGGATACTGACAACAACCGCGAGGGAACCGAGGGAGCGGATACCGACAACACCCGCGGAGGAACCAACGGACCGGACACCGGGAACACCCGCGGAGGAACCAAAGGTTCTCACACCAACGCCAACAGCGGACAGAGAGAGGAGGAAACAGGAGAGTCAGTTGGACGACACGATGCCGTACCCATACCCAAAGTACCGGGATGAGGCCGATGCGGAGGCACACGTGTACGCATTCCTCCAAACATGGGAAGCCAACCATATCTCCCAAAGACTGACGGAGCCCGAAGCCGAACGATCCAAAATCGCCGAATTCGGCATAACCTTAGAAGGACCGGCGGCCCAATGGCACGCAAAGCACTTACCGGGCAGCTTTGCCACATTCGATGCCTTGAAGGCCAGATTCCTCAGGTTTTTTCACAGACAATTTGAGCAAAGGGAATTGGTCGGGCAGTTCTACACCACCCGGCAGGAAGAGAACGAGACTATGCCACAATTCATCATTCGGTTCCAGACCCTGCACAGCCAACTGACAAGAGCACCACCCGAAGACGAAGCCAAAGCAGTCTTTCTGGCCGCACTGAAAGAGCCACTTCGAACAATGTGCGGAGTCCTTGATTTCCAAACCAGCACAATGGACCAAGTTATTGATCGGGTTTTAGAAATGGACAAGACTAGCCCCTTCTTGTCGATGGGGATGTTACACCGGGCACTCCCAAAGGAGGAAGACCTGAGGTTCCGACAGGCCTTACAATGTACAACATGCCTAAATTCGGGGCACTCAACAGTGGACTGCACCCTGCGGACACAATGTGTGATTTGCAACTCTCGAGCCCATACAACGGACCGATGCGAATATAACCTGTTAAATCGGCAGGCAGCACCGGTTCGACACATAGAACCGCGCAATCAGAACCCGGACGAGGATCGATTCCGGAGAGACGACCGCTACCAACGCGAACGCGGTAACAGATACGCTGATAGAAGACGCGACAACTATGACAGAGAGGAGAGACGCAGAGATAGCTACCCCCGGGACCGGTACGACAGAGACGAATCCCCGGAAGACGACCGACGCAGAGAAGAGCGGCGACAAGGATACGCTGATAGAAGACGCGACAACTATGACCGAGAGGAGAGACGCAAAGATAGCTACCCCCGGGACCGGCACGACCGAGACGAATCCCCGGAATACGACCGACGCAGAGAAGAGAGGCGACAAGGGAACCGAAATTTCCGACGGAATCAGAAGCGTGGATTTTTCCGAAGAGAGGAACGTAGGGGGGCAGCAAGGAATGACAACCCAGTATCGGTACCGGATAACCGAAAAACCGAAGACGACCGCCGGAGCATACCCACCCTCCAAACCGGGGACAAAGGAGAAACGAGCAACAGTCACAAGGTGTACTGTTATTACTGCCGCAAGGAAGGCCACTATAGTAACCAATGCCCAAGCAAACGCTATGACAAGCAGCCGGAAGTCAACATGGTTACAGCCGAAATAACAGAAGTACAGCAGGTCACAACCCGGTCAAAGGGAAAGACCGCCGAGTGGGAAGCCCAGGAGGCAATCAGAAAACAAGCGACACAATGGATCAAGGAGGCCAATGAATAGAATGCGGCAGAAGTAAGAGACCAAAATATGCCAAAAGACGAAGAAATCATACAGCTAGGAGAAAACCCGACGTGGCAAGCGCTACAGGACTGTCAAATCGTGCTGCCGTTAGCACGACTACTACAGTTAGTGCCAGGATTTACGGCAGACCTACAGGCATCCGTCAGCAAACCGAAGCCGACGCCAGCACCGGCATTCTTCTCCAACCCGGAGGAAGGACCAGCGGTGGTCGATACAAGTAGCCCGGCGATCACGGCAATCGTGAAAGGAAAGGAAATTGCTGGAACGATTATTGACGGAGGCTCCGGGGTAAATGTCATCAGCCAACAGACATGCAGCGACCTGGGCATCCGGGAATGGGAACCATGCCCCTTCTAGTTACGCATGGCGGATACTAGCTCAGTCCGACCGACCGGGCTTATCCGGGATTTGGAAATAACGATCGGAGGCCACGTATTCCAGATATCGGCCATGGTGCTGCAGCTGAATGTACAAGGCGCGTACCCCCTACTGCTAGGACGACCATGGCTGCGAACGGCGCATATCAAGCAGAACTGGCAAAAGAACATGATCACATTCCGGCGAGGGAAAACAAAGGTACGAGTAACGACGCAACCACGGGTGATCACCAGTAAGGAAGCAACTCCATTGTATGCGGAAAGCATTAACATGTTGGAGGGATTACCAGACGAGGAAGTCGAGCGGTACCTCGAGGAACACCCACAAATCGTCCCACTATTTGAGGTGGATATCACGGCGGCAGTAGAACCGTACATTACGACGCCGGAAGAACCGGACCAAGCGGCGATCCGGGAACTGCGACAAGCACAGGAATCCCTAGAGAGGGAAATGACGATATCCCAGAGGGTAAAAGCATCCCAACTCGAGGAGGTGGACCTCGGCACAGCAGACAAGCCCCGACCGGTAAATATTGCAAAGGAATTGCCGAAGGAAGAAAAGAAGGCAATGGTAGCATTATTAATAGACTTCAAGGATGTGTTCGCGTGGTCGTACGAAGACATGCGAGGGCTGGACCCCCAACTCTATCAGCACCAAATTCACCTAAGTACGGACGCGAAACCGATTGCTCAACGCAGGTACCGGATGAATCCAAATTATGCGGCAAAGGTGAAGGAGGAAATTGATAAGCTCCTCCGGGTCGAATTTATCCGACCGGTCAAGCAGGCAACCTGGCTGAGTCCGATAGTGGTGGTCCCGAAAAAGAACGGAAAAATCCGGGTATGCGTGGACTACCGGAAACTAAATGCCGCAACAGTGACCGATGCGTTTCCACTACCATTTACGGACGGGGTGTTAGATGCGGTAGCCGGGCACGAAGTTTACAGCTTCCTGGATGGATTTAGCGGCTACAACCAAATACGAATGAACCTGGCCGACCAAGAGAAGACAGCGTTCGTGACGGAATGGGGGGTGTTCGTCGCGGTCGTGATGATGTTCGGACTAAAGACGGCTCTAGCGACCTTTCAAAGGATAATAATGGAAATTTTCGGGGAATATATCCCCGGTTTTATGCAGGTCTTCCTTGACGATTTCGCGGTCTACAGCCGGCACGGAGAGCATCTCGATCACCTCCGGCTGTGCTTGGAGAAGTGCCGCGAGTACCGATTGAGCCTGAATCCGGCCAAGTGCGTCTTTGGAGTGGCAAGCGGCAAGTTGCTAGGGCACGTGGTGAGTAAGGAAGGAATCGCGGTAGATCCGGATAAAGTCAAGGCGATTCTCGATGCACCAGCACCAAGTAACGCAAAGGCTTTAAGCCGGTTCCTGGGCCAAATAAGGTGGCATAGCCGGATGATACGGCACCTCGCGGACTTCGTTACACCGTTACATATCGCCGTACATAGGGTACCCTTCCTATGGGCGGAGACGGAGGAGGAATCCTACAAAGCGTTGAAGGTTATGCTGTCGCAAGCCCCGATGGTGCAACCGCCGGATTGGAGTAAAAGCTTTCACGTCTTCGTCGACGTGTCGGACGTAGCAATCGGCAGCGTTCTGATGCAACTCACAGAGCCGAAATGGTACCGACCGGTGTACTACGCAAGCCGGAAACTCTCAAAAGCCGAACGGAATTACTCTACGACGGAACGCGAGGCATTGGGAATGGTGTATAGTGTCACAAAGTACAGGCACTATCTGCTCGGAAGGAAGTTTTCCTTCCATGTCGACCATTCGGCACTACTCTACCTGGTCTCGAAGGCATCCCTGACGGGAAAAATTGCACGGTGGACACTGCTACTACAGGAATTTGAATTCGACATTTTCCACCGAGCCGGGGCGCAGCATGCGGTAGCGGACTATCTAATCAGACTCGAATCCGGAGAAGCAGGGGACGGCGTCCAGGATGAGTTTCCCGACGCCGAATTGTTCCGGATCACGACGAAACCGGCAACGGATACAACGGTAGCCGATGAAGACACATGGCTAACTGAGATGCATCAGTTCCTGAGCACCGGAGTTCCCCCGGAGAACATGGACCGCGATGAAAGGAAAAGGGTAGCAGTAAGAAGTAGACATTTCTGCTTGGTTGGAGACACCCTCTATCACAAGGGGGCAGATGGCATCTGGAGACGAGCAGTGCGGAGCGATGAGAAGGATCTAATCCTCAGGGAAGCCCACTGTGGAATTGCCGGCGGGCATTATGCCGGCGACGCAACCGCTCGGAAAATATGGCAGAGCGGACTGTGGTGGCCGACCACCCTAAAAGATGCCTTGAAGTATAGCAGAGAATGCGATTTGTGTCAACGACTGGGCCAACCCACAGAGCAGGCCCGGATGCCACACCACCCGGTCTTGCCCTTAGAACCGTTTCAAAAGTGGGGGTTGGACTTTGTCGGTCCCTTCAAACCACCGACAATGCGAACCGGAAATCGGTATGTCATAGTGGCGACCGACTATTGCACCAAATGGGTAGAAGCAAAGGCCTTACGGGACAACACGGCCGCGTCCATGGCAAAGTTCCTGTACGAGTGCATATGGTGCCGGTATGGTTGCCCGATCGAGCTTATAAGTGACCAAGGAGGACATTTTCTCGGGCAGGTAGTAGAAAGCCTGACGTCATTTTACGCGGTGGTACATAAAAAGAGTACACCCTACTACCCTCAAGCCAATGGACTAGCGGAATCAACGAACAAAACTATGCAGAACATCCTACGAAAAATCGTCAACGAGAACCGGACCGACTGGGATACGAAATTGCAAAGCGCGCTATGGGCGTACCGAACAACGTACAAAACCAGCATCCGGACAACCTCGTTCCGACTAGCATTCGGGTTAGAAGCGGTCATGCCGGTAGAGTTCCAGATCCCCAGCTTACGGATTCAGGTGAAGGAGCGCTTAAGTGAGAACGAGTCCGAACGAATCCGGCTGGCGACGTGGTTGGAATTAGAGGAAAACCGAATAGCCAGCTTACTACAACTCGAACTGGAGCAAAGGAGGAGAAAAGCCTTCGTGGACCGACACCGGCATGGCAATGAAAAGGAGTTCGAGGTCGGGAAACCGGTACTACTATTCCAGACACGGATGGGGAACATGCTGGGAAAGTTGCGGTTTCGATGGACCGGACCGTTCTGGATCACCAAGGAGTACAATGGGTCGTATCAGCTCGGCACGTTGTCTGGAGATGTCATCGGCAAGTGGGCAAATGGATTTCGACTAAAGCCGTATAAGGGAAATATGCCAGCCAACCCGTTCAACCAAAACCCGGAAATCCGGCAAGATGAGGAACCGACACCGACGGACGCTGCTGAAGATATTCGGACCGAGGAAGAACCGACACCGATAATGACAAAGACTATCCCGGAAAACCGACAAAAGGATCCGGTATCCACACAAACCGACCCGAACAAATCGGGGGGGACAAGCAAATGACGTGGTCCAAACAAAGAAAAAAAAAAAAAAAGAAAGAAAGAAAAAAAAAAGAAAAAAAAAGAAAAAAAGAAGAAGAAAAAAAAAAAAGAAGACGTGGGCAAAATCGACGCGAATCATAGTAATGATGGGGAGATCACAAGAGGTGGGAGCGCCACCATGCAATGAAGAGGCGCCATGCATTAAAAAAGGACGTGCGCGTACTTGCTATTTAAAGCATGGAACGTGGGCACTCACACGCGGTAAACAAGAAAGGACATACTAATTATGGCGGGAGAGGAACATGCGCGGGAAACGAAAAAGGGCGGCTCGAGGCAGAACCCACTATATAAGACACAGGCCTGCGAAGGGCTCACTTTTTACGAATTTTCCTACATACAGGCGCAGAAGCACAGAAGAGCGACCCGACGCACAGAGCACACACAACGCGATCCCGAACAACAGGCAGCAGACGAAGAATTCGAAACAATGGTACTGTCGGAAGAGGCACGCCAATGGATGAAGGAGAACGGGTTAAAAGGATTGTTGCGGATCGCCGACGCTCCACCACACGCAGAACCAGAGCAGGCGGCATCATCGATCGATATATCAGAAGTCACAGAAGGAGCGGTGCAGGCGCTCACGGGGATCAAAGCAGGAGGACTTCAAACAATCGAAAACCCTTCCAGTGAAATCCTGTTCGAATATTTCGGGGAATACTCTATCAGCAGCAAGGCGTACCGAACGCAGGGCGGAGAGAACCTGCTGTTCGGAGAAGTGGCCCGCGCTATGATGGAATACGGATTCGTGAATCCCCGTCCCCCAGCCATAGCCAAGTACTGGGCAGTGTTCTTAATAGCAGCGTACGAGGGCTTACAAATAGACTGGCTCCATTTCATAACCGAAGGATTGAAGGAGGCCATCAAAAATCTTGTGGAAGGAAAAAAGCCATGGGCCGGGATAGCACAATGGCTAACGGTGTTAGTCCCACCGGTGCTCCCCATCACACAAAAGAAAAGAGGTCGGCAGGAGACGACGCCGAAAAAGGTCACAAAGCGCTGACAGATCTTGGAGAAACACACCCCCGGATGGACCCAGCAAGAAGCAGAACAGCAGGGGGAAGGACCATCCCGACAGCAACAGGAACCGGCAACAAAGGCAAAACCGGCAGGTAAAGGCAAAGGGAAATCGGCCGAGGAGGAACCGGTAGTGCGCAAACCAATCCATATAACGCTGCGACGACCGGAACCGGAACCAGAGGTCTTTATACAAAAGGTCCGTCTGGTAACCGCACCGGAGGAGGAAGCTGAAACAGAAGACTCATCCGAACCACTGGTAAGACTCCCAACAAGACAAGGTCGGGAGAAACGGGCGAAAGGACCGGCTCCACCAGTGGACAGAACTCAGCAGAGGGCGCAAGGACCATCTCCAGTAGCCGAGGTGGAAACAGCACCGGAACCCGTACCCAGGGAAGCAGCACTGACACCGGTTGGGCCGGACTTCAGAAAACCGGTCATCCCAGAGAAGAAGAAGGAACAAGCGCCGGAGCCGGAGCCAGAGAAGAGGCCGGAAAATCAGCCTGACTTAAGTGAGCAAGGCCACCCCGACACCGGAAGAACAAAGCCACAATGGCTGAGATGGCTTTCGGAGCAGTTATCGGGAGTAGCGGACCAGTTAGAGAAAGAAGAAACGTGTAGGCAACAGCTGACGCATACAACAACTCAGGAGTTGGTCGCGCTCCGAACACAGATCGAGGAAATGCAAGGGGAGCTGTTGCAGGCAAGGGAAGGAATTCAACAAGCACAAGTTGTCACCGAGCCGGTCGAGACAACAAGGAAGCAACCAGAACCGGAACCGGAACCGGTAGCCTTGCAAACCGGCCCTGAGACCGAAAAAATAATAGAAACCTTACAAGAGGAGTTAAAAGCTCAGGAGGCATTAAGGGAAAGAGAAAGGGAGCAGCGGAAAGCGGTGGAGGACGACAGACGAAAAATGGAAGAAGGCCTCCGGAAAGGTCGAGCCGCTAATGACCGACTGCAAGAAGAAAAAGAGAAGCTGCAAAAGGAGAAGGACCGACTACGTCCACATGCCGAGCAAGAGATAGAACGACTGCAGGAAGAACTCCGACAACAGAAGGACCGGGACGATCAGTTAAGAGCTCAGGCAACCCGATGCCTGAAGCAGAAGACGGAGGACTTCGACCGTCTCTACCGAGATCACAAGCAGGCCGAGTCGGACAACAAAAAACGGGCAGCAGACTACGACCGGCAAATAGAGAAGCTGAAAGAGCAGCTCAAAGAGACCCGATTAGACCTGGCTAAAGCGATGGATGAGGTCAGTGCCAACAAAGAAGCATTGTCGGCGGAAATAGCCCAAGCAACGGAGAGAAGGAAGGAATTAGAGGCGCTAAGGCGGGAAAAGCTGGACCTGACCAAGCTCAGGAATGAAGAAAAGGAAAAATCGACCTTCACGATCAGCAAACTGCAGAGTACCTATGAAAAGCAGAAAGCGGATTACGAGGCCCAGGCTCAGATAATGGCCGACATTATAAAACGGGCAAGGAAGGAAAAACAGGAAGCTTATGCGCATGCTAAGGCAGGGGTTGACCGGATCAAGCTCATCATGTCAGGATGGAGTACCCGAGCTCAGGCAAGCATCAATGAAAGTACGGAAAAGCTATGGAAGGAGTGGTCACAACAGGCAGCCGAGCTACAGACACTCCGAGCGGATGCCGAGAATCGGAGGAAGACCAGTGACCAGTTCTACAAGATGGATGAAGAAAGTATCGTCGCCATTCGGGAAGAATTGTCGGAGGATTTCTACACTTTAGCAGAAGAACACCTCAAAGAAATCCGAGGGTTGGTAGAGAGGTTGGATGACGGGCAGCTCGCAACTCAGTTGGAGTTGGAGAGATACGAGCAGGACCGGTTACGACAGGAAGCTAAGGGAAGAACGACGCCAACCACTATTGGTGAGGGAACGCGACCGGCTGAAGATGAACCAACCGACACCGAACAACCCCGACGAGGAATACCCGAAGACGAACTTGAAGAAGAGCAGGAGCGGACCGATGCCGGAGAAGAAGAAGAGCTGAGACCGGAAGACACCAGAGCAGAGGAAGGAGGCATATCGAGTCGACCAGTCGAGACCGGAAAAAGCGACACTGGTAACAGAACAGAGCCAGGAACGGAGGGAGAACAGGAAGAACCCGGACGAAGCGGTGAGGAAGCACCGGCACCACAGAATCAAGCAGAGCCGGAGCAGCAAATTTTTACGGAACAGCCCACCCAACCGGAGGTCGGAGACCAGGCAGGCAAGGAACAGGAACAGGAGCAAGAAGCACCACTTGACACCATCGAGCAGAGTGTGCTCGATATTTTGGAGGAAGACTGAGGCCGGGAGTGGATTCGAAGTGCAAGGCACTTTCCCACGGGCGTGCCATGTGTTGGCCGGTCAGAAGAGCAAGGACAAGTGGGAAGGCGGAATCGGATCGGATAATAGGAAGTAAATAATAGTAGAATTATTATTCGGAGGGACGGATTCGGTACAGTTGTACCGATCCGGATCCGGACCGATTCGGATGTCGGTTGCCTAAGCGCACCGATTGTAACCTTGCCGGATGCCTATAAAAGGATCCGATGAATTGTAAAGGAATGGGACGGAAGTAATACAATAGTAATTATTGCGTGTTTATCTGTATCTCGTATTGTTTACCGTCTGTGCTTAATTGTAATCATCTTATGCGTGTAACCTAGCATCCAATCCTTACCACCCCTTTGGAGAAGTGTCGGATAGACACCTGTGTTGAGGCTAGTCCGGCCAGACAGACAACAGCGTGGAGAAAGGCGGGACCATGGGGGTCTCGGACTAGGGAGTGATGGAGCGTAGGAAGTCGTGCTTCACCGTTTCCGGGGATCCCTGAAGAACACCAGAAGCGACCGAAGGGAGAGAGAGAAAGAGAGGGAGTGCGCGCTTAACACCGACTCACACACACACACGCACACACACGCACATGCCGACCCGACTCACGCCCTTATGTACAGGAAACACAAGAAAGGGGAAGCACCCGACACCAACAGAGACGCAAATATACACAGACAGACGCAAATGTATACATATACAAAGGAAGAATACATTCCCGGCTTCGAGCCGGGCCAAGGTAGGTTACAACAATCGTCTGCTGTCAAGCCGCCGTCGGGGAGCTCTCGGCTCCTCGCGCCGAGCGGGGTCTTGCACAGGAGGCCGAGCCAAAGCAAACCCTAAGCAAAACACGAAGGGGGAAGAAGAAGAAGAAGAAGAAGAAGAAGAAGAAGAAGAAACGTAACTAACCCTAAATCTAACGGTATACCCTCTAACGCCAAAATGGGCAACCCCTTCACAAAGGGCGCTCCTTTCCTTTTATAGAACAAGGAGAGGGATGCGTTACAATGTGGTATAAATCCCGCCTTAACTACTCTTCGGCGCCATAAAGGCGCCCTCGTTATTCACACTAAATGTACAAGGGTGAGGACACATGCTGCACCCCGCCGATGTAGCCGATGTTTCCCGGTTTCCACCTCTGGACGAAATTCTTCACAACATCCGTCCCCACCTAACCGCACGTCCACCGGTACGTGCCAATTCCGGTGAAGGGTGAGAGATTTCGGCCAGTGAGAAACCGGTCTTCCGTAATCCGCATCCCGGCTCGTTGCCGGTTTGATCCGTCGGTTTCGGTTCTTCCTTCGCGCTTAGCTCCCCGTAGGCTCGTTCGACCCGTCGATGGGTCCTCCACCGCGATCTCCGTAGTACGCGTACTTCCGCTCCGGCACCTCCGTGTGCCACATTCACTCGTCCGTTGTTTGGCACTGGCTGTGCCGTACTCCGGTTCGTTGCACGCCTTGTCGGCCCGTTTCCCGGCCAGATCGCGCATCGCCACTCACCCGCACACTGGTGTCCTCCGCACCCGAGGAACACCCCGTAGTAGCCCGCATGGCCCTTCCCGTCTTCGTGCTGCTGCAACTGGTCCCGAGTCTTCCGCTTGCCGTTGTCCCCTCGCCCCCACCAGCTTGTCACCCCGGGCTTGCCGTGTCAGCCTTCGCTACTTCGACGAAGCTCCCGAGATCTATGAAGTGAGTGTGGAGGATCCTCCTCCGGCCTCTCTTGTCATCCCTTGACTCTGACCCTGTGCAGTCCACGACGTCACCTCGTTCCCGACACCTCCCTTGTGCCGTCTTCCGCCCGCGCCGAACACCGTCCCGCAGTCACGCTTCGATCCGGCCCGCGATGGCCACTTGCGAGACTCTTGTTCCGTCCCAGGTGTGCCTTTCCGGCCTGACACACCTCCCTGTGTTTGCCCTTACCGGCTCCTTCCGAAACCGTAACCGGCCGGTGAGGGTTTCACACTTCGTCCGCCCGTCTTACCAGCTCCCTATCCGCTACCTCGTGTCATCGGGTCCCGTTCCCTACCGCCACCGTCCTTCTCCCTAGGTCTCACGTTGCCACGTTGGCCGAACTGCCGGAGTCTCCGGATCGGTGTGAGGGTCCCATAGGACTGGACTCCGTTTTTATGCTTGCCAAAATTCGGGTGTCTTTTGTTTGAGTCCCTCCCTGACTCTCCTCGTGTCTTACGCATAGTCGGGTCCCGTTTCCCGCCGCCACCAACCTTCTCTCTCGGTCTCACGTTGCCACGTTGGCCGAACTGCCGGAGTCTCCGGATCGGTGTGAGGGTCCCATAGGACCGGACTCCATTTCTATGCTTGCCGAAATTCGGGTGTCTTTTGTTTGAGTCCCTCCCTGACTCTCCTCGTGTCTTCCGCGTAGTCGGGTCCCGTTTCCCGCCACCACCAACATTCTCTCTCAGTCTCACATTGCCACGTTGGCCGAACTGCCGGAGTCTCTGGTTAAGTGTGGGGATCCCGTAGGACTGGACTTCCTTACGCCCACTGACCTTGCCGGAAGGTCCGATTTGGTTCGTGGCCGCCTCGCCGGCCTGATACCTCCTTGCCGTTCGTCACTGTTGGCCGGTCAGAAGAGCAAGGACAAGTGGGAAGGCGGAATCGGATCGGATAATAGGAAGCAAATAATAGTAGAATTATTATTCAGAGGGACGGATTCGGTACAGTTGTACCGATCCGGATCCGAACCGATTCGGATGTCGGTTGCCTAAGCGCACCGATTGTAACCTTGCCGGATGCCTATAAAAGGATCCGATGATTTGTAAAGTGTTTTGACGGAAGTAATACAATAGTAATTATTGCGTATTTATCTGTATCTCGTATTGTTTACCGTCTGTGCTTAATTGTAATCATCTTATGCGTGTAACCTAGCATCCAATCCTTACCACCCCTTTGGAGAAGTGTCGGATAGACACCTGTGTTGAGGCTAGTCCGGCCAGACAGACAACAAGAGCCACTATTCGAGGCCACACTGGGCCCGAGCGACCACGGAAACCCCGGTGAAGATCGGAGATGTTCAGGAACCGGTGGTGGCGCTGGTGGACCACGGTTCGGAAATAAACCTGATGTCCATGGACTTCTACAAGAAGGGGAAATGGCCGATCAACACCAAGCACGGGTGGAAGATACGGGCGGCGACGCGCGCCACCGAGGAACTACACGGGGCCTGCCCAAACGTGCGAGTCAAGATCGGCGACGTCGAGATAGATCGGCGACGTACGGAGGTTCTTGGGAGCATGCGCGTTCTACCACATATGGATCCCGCATTACGCCCACGTTGCCGAGCCGCTATACGGGTTGCTGAAAAAGGGGCGAAAATTCGAGTGGCGAGACGAGCATACGGAGTCGGTCCGAAAGATGAAGGAGGCTCTTGCTGCAGCTTCGGCACTCCGGAAGGCTGTCTACGAGAAAGGCACTCCCGTCTACATAACGGTAGATACAAGTCCGACCGGGATCGGATGGGTTGTCAACCAAGAAAATGAGGACGGCATTCGGTTCCCAATTGTCATGATATGGCAAGACTCGAACCCATGACCTTAGCTTATATGGGTCGAGCTCTTGATCATTAGACCATCTATTGTAATACGTAGGATATTATTTTCATTTACATTTTATTATAGGAAATTAGTGTATATTCCAGATTTCTCTGGAACATTCTAGAAGCTTCAGGATTACTCATGAAAACACTATAAAAGAGGGCACTAGGCATTATGTTGAACCAAATTGGTTCAACGCCAGTCTTAAGCCTTTTAGCCACCATTATATATTCTCTTCATATAATAAATATCTTTCTTATCATCACTCTCTCTCTCTCTCTCTCTCTCTCTCGCTCACTTCTTCCTTCTCTCGAAGAAGTTCCACACCTCTCATAGTACTAATCCTTCATTTAGTACTAATTCCTTCTCTGTCTCAGTACTGTTCATGACACCAATCCGGTTCGGTGCGAAGGTCCTCAGCGAGCGACAGCGAGGATACGCCCAGGTTAAACGCGAACTCTGGGGTATCGTTCCGGCGGTGAAGGCCGATAAAGGCTATCTGATCGGGACAGAGGTGATTATCGAGACGGACTGCCTGCCGATTCTCGGCATGGTTTCCGGATGCGCAACCCCGGACCTGGCAATGCTCAGGTGGATAGCGTACATCAAGTCCCTGGATCCGGAAATACGACACATTTCCGGGAAAGACAATGCCATGGCCGACATGCTTTCGAGGGCGCGATTCGACGACGAGGGCGGCATGGTTTCGGAGGACGAGGAAGTCGGCGTGGACTTCTTCGAGGCGGCTTACGTAACAACCAAGGGGGGGAGCACTCCAGCGCTTAACGATTTTAACGAGAGCAAGTACGATGGGGAGTGGCTGCAGATTGGAGGATTCTTAAGGACGATGACGCCGGACGCGTCATGGACAAAGGACGAGGCCAACCGGATCCGGAAGAAAGCGTACCGATTCTTTCTCCGGGACGAATACTTGTGGAAGCACCCGAAGAAGAGAAACGACATCCCGCTCCGAGTAGTGGCGATGAAGGAGGAACAAGAGGAGTTACTGAAGGCCTACCACGACAGCCCCTGGGCTGGACACCGTGGAACGTGGGCCACGTTCGAGAAACTAAAGGGGAAGTACTGGTGTCCGGGACTGTACCGGGACGTGCATCGGTTCGTGGCAACTTGTGAGAGCTGTCAGATACACTCCATAGTCCGACATCGGGACGAGCTTCACCCTACATACCCTCCGGCCGTCCACTTCAAATGGATGGTAGATTTGGTGACAATGTCGATGGGCGTAGGGCAAATGTGATATCTGGTGCTGGCCTGGGAGGACCTGACGAACCAGGTGGAAGGCCGAGCCCTGCAGAACAAAACGACCGCGGCCGTGTGTCGGTTCCTGATCGAGGATGTGATATGCCGGTACGGGTGCGTCAGGAAGATCGTGGCTAACCGCGGGGAGTTGGACGTCGAAGAGGCCGAGGAGCTGTTCGACTGGTTAGGGATCAAGCTCTCGCTCACCACAACATACAATCCGGAGGCGAACGGGAAGGTGGAGCGCGGACACGGACCGATCATCAAAGCGTTAGTCCGGGCATGCGGAGGCCAGGTCAGGAACTGGCCACGACTGTTACCTTATGCCTTGTGGGTGGACAGGACAACACACAGTTCAGTAACCGGGTTCATGCCGTTAGAGCTCATGTTCAGACAGAAGCCGATCATGCCGATGGAACGGACGATCTCCTCTTGGGCGACAGTGGACTGGAGAGACGAGATGAGCCGGGAAGAACTGCTAGCGGCGCGTATACGGCAGCTCGAGTGAAGGCCAGAGGACGTGGACCGAGCGGCGGAAAGACTTCGGACGGCGAGGATGAGGAACAAAGCCCAGTTCGACCAAACGCACTGGCTCCGACCAAAGAAAATCGAGGAAGGCGACTGGGTGCTAGTCTACGACAACAGCCTCGACAACCAGCACCGGGCAACACGGAAGTTTGCAAAGCGGTGGTTCAGGCCTTACGTGGTAACGAGCGCCAACGACAACAAGACGTATCACCTGGCGGAACTCGACGGTACGAGGATGGCGATAACGGTGGCAAGGAAGCGGATCAAAGCGTTCAAGAAGCGCCACGACGGCGAACCGGATCTAAGAGGCCTGGAAAGCGACGACGAACAATCCGAAACGGAGGACGAACCGGTGGACGAAGAACCGGAACTCGGACCGGTTTTCTCCAACCAGAGCACAATTTTGGCGCATACCGGTGGATGTGCGGTTAGGTGGGGGCGGATGTCGTGAAGAAAACCGTCCCTTAGCGCAATCGGTGCATAGCGCGCGTGAACCGGCTCTTCACGCGTGCACGCCCTTTAATGTATATAATAGGGAATTAGGTACATAGGCATATCCGAGGGTAGTTAGATTCGGTAGGTAGGAAGTAAATGAGGGAGACGGCTCCCTTCCTGAAGCTATAAAGGGGAGGGAGACGTGAGGGAGAAGGGGATCGGCGCATTGAGGAGGACGAAGTGCTGTCGAACCGTAACCGAACGCTTCTCCTCTGTTCATTCTCCACCGCTCTTCTCTACAAGATTTCGGGAGGCTCGCGCTGCTTCGAGGAACGCCCGTGTGCTTCCGGCAGCACCTCCATCCTATCCCCTTTCGTGCGCAGACGAACAGGCATCGGCATCTGTTCGCCGGCCTGTTCGGTTGTAACCGCTCGTGTGCTCTGCTGTTTTGTGTCATTTGTTAATATACAAACATTCGTGTCTCTCTGTCTCTGTGTCCCTTCGTGTTTTCTGCATTGACGGGCCGTGCCCCTGTGTTTCTTTGCTCATACGTAACCGGTCGTCTCTCTCTTTCTCTTTCCCCTCTTATCACCTGCTCTTCGGTTCAAGACCCCGGTGGTCCCGCCTCGTTTCTCCACACACACGCGTAGCAACGCGACAGCGTACCGGCTAAGCTTGAATCCGGCAAAGTGTGTATTTGGCGTGTCCAGTGGAACTCTATTAGGACATATTGTGAGCCAGGAAGGTATTGCAGTCGACCCGGACAAAGTGAAAGCCATATTAGAAGCACCGGCGCTGGCAACGGCAAAGGCATTAAGCCAGTTCTTAGGCCAAATCCGGTGGCACAGCCAGATGCTCCGATACTTGGCCGACCTGGCTACACCGTTGCATGTTGCCGTACATCGGACATCATTCCAGTGGACTGACACCGAGGATAGGGCGTATAGGGCCCTCAAGGTACTATTGTCGCAAGCACCGGTAGTGCAGCCTCCGGATTGGAGTAAAGAATTTCATGTGTTCGTGGATGCCTCCGACATCGCAATCGGAAGCGTACTGATGCAGCTTACGGAGCCAAAGTGGTACCGGCCAGTGTACTATGCCAGCCGAAAGCTATCCCAAGCAGAACGGAACTACTCTACCACGGAACGAGAAGCTCTAGGGATGATCTACAGTGTGACAAAGTTTCGGGATTATTTATTGGGAAGGAAGTTTTCCTTCCATGTAAATCATTCAACACTCCTTTACCTGGTGTCCAAAGCGTCACTCACCGGCAAATTGGCCCGATGGACCTTACTGTTACAGGAATTTGAGTTTGAAATATTCCACTGACCCGGTATACAGCATGTCGTGGCGGATTACTTAAGCCGATTAGAGTCCGGAGAGACGGGTGACGGAGTAGCGGATGAGTTTCCGGATGCGGAGCTGTTTCGAGTCACTACGGAAACGGCAGCAGATGAGATGGTGGCACAGGAAGACAAGTGGCTCACAAACATGCACCAGTTTCTGAGCACAAGACTGCCTCCGGAAGAGATGAACCGGGACGAACGAAAACGCCTGGTGGTGCAAAGCCGACATTTCTGCTTACTACAAGACACACTTTCCCACAAGGGCGCGGACGGCATATGGAGACGGGTTGTGCGCAGCGATGAAAAGGACCTGATACTGAGGGAAGCCCACTGCGCAGTTGCCGGAGGTCACTATGCCGGAGATGCAACGGCCAGGAAAATATGGCAAAGTGGCCTATGGTGGCCAACGACATTAAGAGATGCGGTACAGTACGCAAAAGAATGTGACCTATGCCAGCGAATGGGCCAGCCAACGGAGCAGGCTCGTATGCCACACCATTCGGTACTACCACTCGAGCCATTCCAGAAGTGGGGGCTGGACTTTGTTGGACCGTTCAAACCACCAGCAATGAGAACGGGTAATCGGTACGTCATCGTCGCGACGGATTATTGCACGAAATGGGTGGAGGCCAAAGCCTTAAGAGACAACACCGCTGCGTCAACGGAGAAATTTCTATACGAGTACATCTGGTGCCGTTACGGATGCCCAATCGAATTAATAAGCAACCAAGGGGGGCACTTTCTCGGCCAAGTAGTTGAAAGCCTGACGACATTCTATGCCGTTGTCCATAAACGGAGCACACCATACTATCCGCAAGCGAACGGGTTAGCGGAATCGACGAACAAAACGCTCCAGAATATCCTCCGGAAGATCGTCAACGAAAACCGAACGGATTGGGATACCAAGCTACATAGCGCGCTTTGGGCATACCGGACGGCATACAAAACAAGCATCCAAACAACACCGTTCCGGTTAGCGTTCGGACTAGAGGCGGTAATGCCGGTGGAATTCCAAGTACCCAGCTTACGGATCCAGCTACGGGAATGGCTGAACGAGAAGGAGTCGGAGGCAATACGGTTAACAACGCTGTGTGAACTCGAGGAACAACGACTGGCAAGCATCCTGCACTTAGAATTGGAACAACGGCGACGGAAAGCATTTGTCGACCGGCACAGGAAACGAAACGAAAAAATGTTCGCAATCGGCAAACCGGTGTTAGTATTTCAGACCCGGATGGGCAAGATGTCAGGTAAACTATGGTTTAGATGGACCGGACCGTATTGGCTAACACGTGAGTATAATGGGTCCTACCAGTTAGGGACACTTGCCGGCAAAGTGCTAGGCAAATGGGTCAACGGATTCCGATTGAAGCCATATAGAGGACCGACATCGTTGAGGGAAACGGCAACCACCAAGACAACAGAGACGGTGAGCCGGTAACTGGGGAGAATGAGGCCGGTAAGGGTCCGATAGGACCAACGAACAAGTAACGTTACACTAACAGAAAAAGAAAAAAAAAATGAAGTAATCATGCAAAAGCGAGGAATGAATGGACGAAAGAGCGAGGAGCGAAAAGGTATGTAGTGGGCATTTAAAGCGCCACCACAGGACATAATGCTATTTTAGTACACGACGTGCACACACTCGAAAAAGGCGCCAGAATGCACAGAGAAAAACCATTGCGCGTGGAAACCCTCTACTTTCAAGAACCCAGGAGCACAGAAGCACCAAGGCGCTGCAAGATCATCAGACGAGAACCTACGCACAGAGAACCCCCGCTATCTGAACTCTCTCTCTCTCAATCTCACTCTCATCACCATCCAACCTCGCCACTGCAATCCGACCTCGACACAAACATGGACCCACAAACGTTGTCGGAGGCCGCCAAGACATGGCTAAAGCAACACGGGCTCGAGGGCTTCTTGATGATGATGGAAGTACCGCCACACAAAGAAGCTGACAAGGTGATCAAAGAAATCGACACAGAGGTCATAACGGCGGAGGCGATTCGAGCGTTAACAGGCCTTCTGGAGGGAGGCATACTCACGATTGACAATCCGACCCCAGAGCAACTCATCAAGTATTTTGGTGAGTACTCCCTAGCAAGCAAGGGCTACCGGACACAGGGCGGCGGAGATATGTTGTTCCGCGAGATTGCTCGTGTGCTCCACGAATACGGCCATGTGTACCCTAGACCCCCTGTCATGCCGCAGAACCGGGCAGGGATGATCATTGCCACCTATGAAGGTATCAAGGTGGATTGGCCGGTATTGATCGCAGACGGGTTGTGTGCGGCGATCGAGATCGTCAGAGGCAAAGACGGCAAAGAAGGCCGAGACGGACGGAGGATATGGCACGTCGTAACGCAGTGGCTCACCTTGCTTGTGCCACCCGTCTAGCCCGTCCAGCCCAAGAAGCGAGGAAGAGTGGCGGACGGCACCCCAAAGACAGCTTCCAAAAGACAACAGTTGTTGACCTCTAAGGCCACTAAGGGGAAGGCGGCGAACGCAGAACAGGCGGGAAAGGAGAGCGGCAGCCAGAAGTGGCCAACGGATGCGCAGGAGGAACCACCGGCACGGCCCATAAAGGTTACACTCCGCCGACCGGTGAATAGAGAAGCAGACCCCTTGGCGGCAAAACTCAATGCCGGGACTCAGGAAGAGGAAATAGAGGAGGAGCCTACAGAGCACCTCCAGCGACGGTCGTCGGCAAGGACCATTGAGGCAGTCGGGAATTGTTCGGACCCTCAGACGGAGGGAACACCGGCTCCCCATACTAAGACTCCCACGCCAAGGGAGGAACCGGAACCGGTGCGCATGGCACCGGAATCAGAAGCCCCGGCACCACTGGCAACACCGGCAAGTCCCATCCCGCCAGAGCCGGAAAGGTCAATGCAGCCTCCCTCGGCCAGCCAAGAAGAAGCGCAAGGGGAACCAGGACAGCAGGGTGCTCCACAGGCAGAAACGGAATTGCAACTCGGCACAATCAGGCGGGACCACCCATCTACAAGTGAGCCCATCCGTCAAAGCTCCGGGCAAACGCAACAACAAGGCACTGGTAGCCTGTGGCTCCGGTGGGTAGGCGAACAGATTGCCGGAGCAGTGGGATATATTGAGGCGGAAGAAAGAGCGCAAAGCGAACGGTTCCTCGTCACAACCAAACAACTAGAGATGGCCCGATCCAGAATCCGGTGCCTTGAAAAAGACTTGGATTAGGTCACGACAGAGATGGCCAAAATGGCCTTAACGGCAACACAGATCCAATCACCGGTGACTCCGGTAAATGTACAGAATAAAGAAACGGATCGACCTATACATACCAATAAGACCCCGGCAACGGACACCGTTCCGGCGAGAGATGCAGCGCAAGACCAGGAGCTTGCGGAATTGAGAGATGAACTTGCCGCACAAGAAGGGCTAAGGAGCCGTGAACGGGAATTGAAGACAGCGGCCGAAGCCGAATTAAAGAAGACTGCTGAGAACCTCCGCCGGGCAGAGGAGAGCCTCCGGAAAGGTCATCAAGCGTACGACAGGCTAAGGGAGGAAAAAGACAAAGTGCTGCAGGAAAAGGACAAGTTGCGGAAGACGGCGGAAACGGAAATTGAACGGCTAAAGGAAGAGCTCCGCCAGCAGAAGGACCGCGAGGACCGGGCCCGTCGACAGATCAACGCACGGCTCAAGCAAAAGACAGATGATTTTGAGCACCTGCACCGGGACTACAAACGGCTGGAAATGGAGCATAAGGAACGGATGGCCAAGCTCCAGCAGGAAGTTGATCAGGCCGCAACGGCGATCGCCGACGAACGTGCGGAAAATATAAGACGCTTGGACGAGGCGGAGAAGGTCCGGATGGAGCTCCAGAGGCAGCAGCAGGAAGAAAAGGAGAGAGCGTCAACGGTATTGCAGAAATTACAAAGCACATATCAAAGGCAATTGACGCATTACAAGGAGCAGGCGGAAGACAACGTCAAAATCATCAAGCAACTGAAGGAGGAACGGCAAGCAGCGGAAACTAAATCGCAATTGGGAACGGGCCAGATTCAATCCATCCTTCGGGCATGGCTGAATCAGACAAAACACTTGATTGACGAAAGCTCCGTAAGATGGTGGACAAAGTGGGCACAAAACGCGGCAGAACTCCAATTGTTACGGGCAGACGTGGCAAACCGGCGGAAGGAAGGAGATGATTGTTATACGTTGACTTCCGAGGACTTCACCGCCATACGGGACGAGCTGGCCGACGACTTCCAAGTCCTGGCGGATGAACAGCTGGCGCAGGTCAGGCAACTCGTAGCTCAGCTAGACGATGATAGGCTGGACGCTCAAATCCAGTTTGAAAGCTACGAGCGGTCCCAGGTTCGGGAAGAAAAAGCACGGGCAGCGGCAACGGTTAACCTTAGAGATGAGGAACCGTCGCCGGCCGAGGGCCAGCCCGGAACCAGTCAACCGGAGACCACTACGACGGAGGGAGCAACGACGGAGACGCCGGTGTCAGAGCAACAAACGGAGAAGCAGCCACAGCAGCCACCAACGGACCCGTCGCAGCAGACATCAATAGAGCAACAACAACAACAACAACAACAACAACCAATTCCATATGAACCATTGGAGACTCTCGAACAAAGCATTCTGGATATCTTGGACGAAGAATAGCAAGGGTCGGTTGTGGATTCGACGTACAAGGTACTGTCCCACGGGCGTGCCATGTGTTACCGGCCGGCAAAGGAGTCCAGAGTGTGAAATGGGGAGTTATTTAATTAGTAGGAATGGTTGTAAGTAAGCTATGAGTGTGGATGGACGGACCGGAATCGGTATGCCGTTCCGGATCCAAACCGATCCCGAACAGGTGCGGATGGCACCGTTTTGTAATACAGACCGGAAACCTATTTAAAGGCCCGGATACAATGTAATGAATAGCGGTTAATTAATAAACCTTAGTGTTGTTATCTCTCTATGTTAATTGCCGTTCTGCATTCATTGTTATATCTTACGCGTGTGATTATTAAAGACGATCATGCTAAGTAACCTAATTAAGTCGGATTAAGCATTGAGTCTAATCCTGTTGCTGTAACACCCCTTTGGTGAAGTGTCTTCCGTAGACACCCTGTGTTAGGCCATTGTCCGGCCCTAAGAGTTAACATGGAAGTCGGTGTTGTTTTCTCATCTGACAGGCTTCGCAAACTTGGCCATTACGGCCCCGAAATTTCAGCAAGCCGAAAACAATGTTCTTCGTCTGCATCTTATGAAGCCATGGGAAATTTACGTGCCTGAACCGCTTGTGCCATAGTTCAATATCTTATTCGACCTTTTGTCCTTTCGCGTACAACACGGTTCAGGCTTGATTAGTGTCGAGGATAAACATCCTCCCTTCACAGCGCCCTTGCGCGATTACTTTGCCTTCCTCTTCTATAAAGCAGCTGAGATACGTGAATCGAACCTGCATTCCCCGGTCGACGATTTGATCGACCGACACCAGGTTCTTCGTTATTGTTGGGACGTGCAACACGTTCATGAGTTTCCCTTTCTGCCCAACGTGGCTGAGGGGAACATTGGCGGCATGCTCCATGGTATGCGGAGTGTCGTCTCCAATTTCGACCACTCCTTGTTTTCTCAACCTCTCCAAGTACAAGAACCATTCCTCGTGACTCGTCATATGATTTGACGCTCCGAAATCAACATACCACACCTCGCTCAATTTCGAGGTGTTCACGGCCATAGAATTGGCCTTATGCTTCATTACGAAGGTTGGGCCCGATTTGTTTTCGGCTCGTTCAAAGCCTTCTGCGTAGTGCGATCTCTGACCCCTCTCTACATCTCTTCGGCTCGATCTGTCTTTGTCTGAATCAGCTCTCTTTTTCCAACACTCACTCTCCTTGTGGCCTTTCTTGCCACAGTACTAGCATTCCGACGTGGCCTTCTCTTGCCGGCTTCTAGCACCGCCATGACTCCCCCTGCTTGTGGAGGGTCCGCAATTGTTGTCGGTATTTCGATTATGCCACCTGTTCTGCTCTTGTCAACCGCCTCCATTGTGCGCCGATCCGCCTCGTCCACCACGACCACGGGGCCTATCTTCTTCTGTGTACATCATCTTGCAGTCAGCGTGCGTACTCGTCAACGCACCCGCGTGGTTTTCCTCTACGAGCAACATCGATTGAAGCTCGAAAAACGAAGGCGTATTCTCCCTTGTACAGACCGTTGTTCGGAAAGCTCCAAACCTGGACGCTAGCCCACCAAGGCACACTTGCACGTTCACGGTGACGGAGGCGAGTGAGTCACAGATTTCCTTTATTCAAGCCTTGTAATCGGCCATAGACTGATCTTTCTGCCGGACATTGTTGAGTTGCAGCTTCCTGGCCATTGTGCTTGCGGCGAAAATCTTTTTGAGATTCGCCCATGTGTCCTTTGGCATCTTAGCATCCCGAATATAGCTCAATAGCTGGTCGCTCACACAAGATGCAAAGCAGTAGAGAACCCAAGCCGAAAAATCTTTGTGTGTCGAATCAGGTGCTACATCATTAGCTCCATCGACATAACTCCAATAGCGTGACCGAGCAGGTACTGGTGCATCTTGTACGACCAAGATGCGTAGTTGCTCCTTTCAAGGTTCTCAGTCGATAGCGAGCTTCCCATACCTCTGTCCATATTGTTGTCTTTTTCTTTTCCGAAAAAAACGAAGAACTTCAACTCTATTTGGTCACAAGCTTTTCTTGTTGGCTGCAGAGGACTTCAACCCTCGCGCTCTGATACCATGTAAAAGAATACGTGTACGGAAGCGTGTGCGTAAACACAGAGTACACAGTTCGGAAATAAGACAGTTCGGTAAAAGCAAAAAATATTGGGAGACAGGTCCCTCCGGATGGGATAGGAGAAGAACAGTGTTGGGAAGACCAGATGAGGAGTACCCGGCTATAGAGAGCCGGATGGTGCAGACCCGGTGAAGACCGGATAAGGAGTACCCGGCTACGGAGAGCCGGATGGTGTAGACCCGGTGAAGACCGGATGAGGAGTACCCGGCTACGGAGAGCCAGATGGTGCAGACCCGGTGAGGAATGCTCACCGGATGAAGAGACATATTCGTAAATATGTTTCTGAGAGTCCATCGAGGCTATATTTGTAAATAGCCGAAAAGTCATATTAGTATAAATATGACTTAGGGCAAACTTTTAGGTAACTGTTGTTATTTTCTTGTTGGCGCAAGGAGAGAGAGCGCGGAACTGTGTACAGAGAGAGAGAGTGAGAAAGAGGTCGTTGCCTCTGTTGTAATCGCCGTCTGTGGCGAAGATCGTGAGCACGAGGTCGTTGCCTCCGTGAACTCACTGTTGTACATTCTAGCATAGTGATAGTTTGCAGTCTGTGGGCTGCCGTGGTTTTTCCCTCTTTGGGTTTTCCACGTAAACATCCTGTGTACACTTCTCTTCTTTGTGTCGTGCGTTTCATTTCCCGTTTTCTGTGTATGATTCTAAGCTCGGTTGTGGCCGAGCGTTGCGTATAGGGAGCGTGTTGTTCGCGTCAAGTGGTATCAGAGCAAAACGACACAGAAAATGGACGAATCGTTTGGCGGCATGTTCAAGCTCACCAGCTCCAACTATTCAGTGTGGAAGTCGAAGATGAGGGACATGCTCGTGGTTAAAGACCTCTGGCTGCCGGTTCAGTTCGGGGACAAGAGACCGGACAAAATCAACGCCGCGATATGGGAGGTGATGCACATGAAGACAACGGCGTACATATGGTGCTTCATCGACATGAGCCTTTACAACAACTTCAATGAAGAGAGCAAGGCTCACGAGCTCTGGGAGAAGATCAGCATAATGTTTCAAAACAAAAATGTTGTTAATCAGGTCTCAGTATTCCAGAAGCTAGTAAGACTCCGGTACCAAGATGGCTCCAGCATGGCGGAGCACATGAATGCTAGGCAACTTCATTGGAAGTACCTCTCGCCGATAAGGTACTAGCGCTACTCCTGCTCGGTTCCCTCCCGGATAGCTGGGAGACATTGGTTGTCACTTTGGGCAACGCCGGGCCGGAAGGAAAGCGGTTATCCCTAGCAAGAGTAAAGTCGAGCTTGCTAGATGAGGAGGCGTGTCAGAAAGATAAAGATACGAGCTCCGACTCCAAAATGCTCCTTACAGAATCGAAACGCGGAAGACATAGAAACCGTAGTCCCCAGAACCGGGAGAAGTCGGGGACACGGTCGAAATCAAGGGGGAGGCCTACCTGCTTCTATTGCGGCAAGCCGGGACACTTCCAAAAGAACTGTCGGCATTTCCAAAAAGATAAGGAGACCGACGGTACCGATTCGAAGCGGACCCCGGACAGGAACGGCAAAGACCGGAGGGGGCCGGACCGGAAGGGAACGACGGCAATCGCGGCAAGTGAAGAAGAGTTGATGCTCATCACCGAGGAGAGTGAGATAAACCTTGCCGGCGACGAGATGACCTGGGTGGTAGACTCCGAAGCGTCATTCCACCTTACTCCAGACCGGAAATGCTTCTCATTCTACTCAGTCGGTGATCACGGCTGTGTCCGGATGGGGAATGAAGGTACATGCCGAATTGTCGGCATAGGAGACGTGTGGCTGACAACACCAACCGGATGCAAGTTGCTGTTGAAGGATATCCGACACGTTCCGGAGGTTCGTCTGAACCTGATATCAGCTGGTCGGCTAGATGATGAAGGCTACACGGGTAGCATCCGAAACGGTGTCATGAAGTTCAGCAAAGGGAGCCTGATTGTGGCTCAGGCCCGGAAGGTCAACACGTTGTACCTGATGAATGCCCGGTTATGTCCGGAAGAAGTGAATGTTGCATCCGACACTGCCGGTGAGCTGTGGCACAAGAGGTTGTGTCATATGAGCGAGAAGGGGATGAAGAGGCTTGCAGACGACAACCTCATTCCAATGAAGAACGTGCACTTGGAGAAGTGCACTGACTGTCTGGCCGGTAAACAAAACCGGACCTCCTTCCGACCAAGGCCACCGATGAGACGTAATGAACCACTGGAGTTGGTGCATACGGATGTGTGTCAAGTAGACACGAAGTCACATGTCGGAGCACAGTACTTCGTGACATTCATAGATGACCACAACCGGAAGCTGTGGGCCACATCGATGAAGACGAAGGATCAGGTGCTATCCGTCTTCAAAGAGCTCCACACGAGAGTGGAAAGAGAAACTGGCCGGAAGCTGAAGGCGGTTCGAGCAGATAACGGAGAAAAATACCGGGGGCAGTTCGAGGAGTACTGCCGCTCGAAGGGAATCCGGCTCGAATTTACTGTACCGAAGACGCCGGAACTAAACGGGTTGGCCGAGAGGATGAACCGGACCATAATGGAGAGGGTCCGGAGTATGCTGGCACATACAAAACTACCCAAGAAGTTTTGGGCTGAGGCACTGTCGACGGCGACATACGTGATAAACAGATCACCCTCAGTACCCTTAGACGGAGACACGCCACAGAGAGTCTGGACCGGTAAGGAAGTGTTCTACCGGCATCTGAAGGTGTTCGGGTGTCTTGCGTACGTGCATGTAGCTAAGGACCGGAGAGGAAAGTTAGATCCAAAGACCCGGCCATGCATATTCCTCGGTTACGGCGATGATGAGTTCGGCTACCGAGTGTGGGACCCGGTTGACAAGAAAGTATTCCGGAGTCGAGATATTATCTTCATGGAGGACAAGACGCTCGCCGACTGGGAGTCGGAGAAGAAGATAATGAACTCCGAGTCGACCGGTAAGGATCGACTCTACGATGAGCAGACCCAACCGGCAAGAGACCGGTTAGCACTCGAGGGACCAGCCGGTTACGGTGAGGATACCGAACAAGCTGAAGAAGAAGTAGAGGAAGCTGAAACCGGAACCGGCCAAGACCCCAAATCGGGTTCGGGTGAAGAGCAAATGGAGGAGCCAGTTACCGAAGCCCGAAGACGAAGATATCCTCTCAAAGAGAGAAGGGCGCCCCGGAGATTTCTGGATGCAGAGCATGTTCTGCTGACCGATGAGGGGGAGCCGGAAAGCTTCGAAGAAGCGAAGGAAGACACCCATAGCCGAAAATGGTTAAGTGTCATGCAGGATGAGATGGATTCCCTGCATGAGAACCATACGTACGAATTGGTGGAGTTGCCGAAAGAAAAGTGGGCACTCCGAAATAAGTGGGTGTACAAGTTGAAACTGGGAGATGTCCGCAACCCCCCGAGATACAAAGCCAGGATCGTGGTGAAGGGGTTCCAGCAGAAGAAGGGCATGGACTTCGACGAGATATTTGCCCCGGTAGTAAAGATGACCTCCATCCGGACGGTGCTGAGTATAGCGGCAAGCATGGACCTCGAGGTAGAGCAGCTAGACGTGAAGACGGCATTCCTTCACGGCGACCTCGAAGAGGAGATCTACATGCAGCAACCGGAAGGATTCGTGGAGAAAGGGAAGGAGCACTTGGCTTGCCGGTTGAAGAAGAGCCTCTACGGGTTGAAGCAGGCCCCCCGGAAATGGTACCGGAAGTTCGACTCCTTCATGACCGATCAAGGATACCACAAGACACAGGCCGATCACTGCGTGTTTGTGAAGAAGTTCGAAGGAGGCGACTTCCTGATACTCCTTCTATACGTGGATGACATGTTGATCGTCGGACGGGATCAAGTTAAAATACGGATGTTGAAGAAGGCTCTCAACCAGACCTTCTCAATGAAAGACTTGGGTCCGGCAAGACAGATGCTGGGGATGCATATTATCCGAAACTGATCAGCGAAGCAATTATGGCTATCACAGGAAAAGTACGTGACAAAGGTGCTTCACCGGTTCAACATGTCAGATGTGAAACCGGTTGGATCGACACTTCCGGCAAACTGCAGGCTATCCGGTAAGCAAAGTCCGAAGACGAAAGCAAAGAAGGCGGATATGATGAAGATTCCATATGCCTCTGCCGTCGGGAGCTTAATGTACGCAATGGTGTGTACCCGACCGGATATAGGATACGCAGTCGGAGTGGTGAGCCGTTTATGAGCAATCCCGGCAAGGAGCACTGGAACGCGGTCAAATGGATACTCCGGTATTTGAAGGGCACTTCAAATATGTGTCTCCGATTCGGCTCCGGAAAACCTCAACTTGACGGTTTCACCGATTCGAACATGTCGACTGATGTGGATACCAGCCGGTCTACATCCGGGTATGTAATGACATATGCAGGGGGAGTTGTTTCGTGGCAGTCGAGGCTGCAGAAGACGGTTGCATTGTCAACCACTAAGGCGGAGTACATGGCAGCTGTGGAAGCCGGCAAGGAAATATTATGGATGAAGGACTTCATCGGAGAGCTCGGTATCCGGCAAGATGAATACCGACTCTATTGCGACAGTCAAAGTGCCATCCACCTTGCTAAGAATGCAGCCTACCATTCCCGAACGAAGCATATCCAGCGAAGGTATCACTGGATCCGGGAAAGAGTAGATGACCAGGAGTTCGCTCTAATGAAGATCCACACGGCCGAGAACGGGTCAGATATGTTGACCAAAGTTCTGATACCCGACAAGCTGGATGCATGCCGGAAGAGGATCGGACTAGTAAGACACCCCATGCCGGAGTGAAAGGGGAGCTTGTTGGGAGACAGGTCCCTTCGGATGGGATAGGAGAAGAACAGTGTTGGGAAGACCGGATGAGGAGTACCCGGCTACGGAGAGCTAGATGGTGCAGACCCGGTGAAGACCGGATGAGGAGTACCCGGCTACGGAGAGCCAGATGGTGCAAACCCAATGAAGACCAGATGAGGAGTACCCGGCTACGGAGAGCCGGATGGTGCAGACCCGGTGAGGAATGCTCACCGGATGAAGAGACATATTTGTAAATATGTTTCTGAGAGTCCATCAAGGCTATATTTGTAAATAGCCGAAAAGTCATATTAGTATAAATATGACTTAGGGCAAACTTTTAGGTAACTATTGTTATTTTCTTGTTGGCGCAAGGAGAGAGAGAGAGCGTGGAACTGTGTACAGAGAGAGAGAGTGAGAAAGAGGTCGTTGCCTTTGTTGTAACCGCCGCCTGTGGCGAAGATCATGAGCACGAGGTCGTTGCCTCCGTGAACTCATTGTTGTACATTCTAGCATAGTGATAGTTTGCAATCTATGGGCTGCCGTGGTTTTTCCCTCTTTGGGTTTTCCACGTAAACATCCTGTGTACACTTCTCTTCTTTGTGTCGTGTGTTTCATTTCCCGTTTTCTGTGTATGATTCTAAGCTCGGTTGTGGCCGAGCGTTGCGTATAAGGAGCGTGTTGTTCGCGTCAAAAAACACAGAGATGGAGAGGGAGAGACAGAGCAGACACAACTCTTTTCAAAATAATTCTTAGTCTATACATGCATTGTGCTCAGTGAGCACATTTTATACAAGCCCTGACAATTGGGCTGACACAAGTACTGACAGTACTTGACTGCTCATAAATGAGCCGACTACACACACTCCCAAAATTATTCCTTACGAGGAATAACTTCCTAACGGCCTCTTGGTTTATGCACTGCTACGGCCTATTGTGCGCACGGTTTTACGCACCCAGTTTACGCACTGGGTTACGCACCCGATTACGCACCAAATGTTGAGCTTGTCTCTCAACACTCTCTATACAACAGTTACAACAATATGACAACAACATTCATAAGTGATTGCCCTAAGTCATATTTATAGTTATATGAACTTAGGGCTATTTACAAATATAGCCTCAATAGGCTTGCTCAAAACATATTTACAAATATGTCTTCTCTTTCGGTTCTCACCGGCTCCATCCGATCCGGTTTCCAGATCTCTTCCGGTTCTCACCGGATCCTCTTTGACCAACACTCTCCCTTCATCGCCGAGATAGCCTCTACCTTCGCCGGAAACGGTCTCCGGCCGTATGGCCCTCACAGGTGACCGACTACCAGGATCTCTGATTGTCCGAAAGCCGACTTCTCCTCGGAGAAGGTAAGCCGAGCGCCCTCAAACCTCTGCAATATCTTCTTGCAGTCAGAGATGTGGTTCGCGACAAATCTCTAGCATTCATCTATCCCAATTGATTCGTCCTTCACGTCCTCCAAACATCCCTTGATCATGATGTCATCCAAAAACGGCATGGTGATGTCCGGGATGCAGTCCCTCTGCACCTTGTTCATCACATTCACCATGTGCGCCACCAAATTGGTTCCCCCTTGTAGTAGGGTACACATCTGAACCAGGCCGAGAGGGCTTTGCATCATCGTGATGTCTCTAAGCTCCACGGCCATTTGGAACTAGTCATACCTGAAGTATAAGTCGTCGACCGAGTAGTTAGACCTTCTAGCGAAGGCCTCCGCAAACTCATCAATTGTTGGACCGACTCCTGGATTTCTATTGGTCACCTTGTTGATCTACTATAGGTCCTGAATAAAGCGTAGTGTGTTGTTCTTCTTTAGCACCGTAAACCACCGATTCGAGTACGGGGCGCTCGACGGTTCGAGGATGCCCATATCAACCTTCTGCCTGAGCAACTCCATCAATTTTGGGATGTGAGCTCTCGGCACCGGAATTGGTTTGAGATTCCACAGTGCGTGTGGTATCGTGAAGATCACCATTGGCTCTATGATCGTCGGGTTGATGCACCCGATCTCCCCCGGCGAGAATGCAAAGGCTTTCCCTTGCCTTCCAAGCATCCTCCGAAACTGGTCCTCCTCCATGGGCAATAGGAAGCCACCCCCACCAATCTTAAGCTTCTGCAACGTCTCGTCGGTGAACCGGTGTCCTATGTCGGCCAGGTCTCGTAAACTTGGGTCCGCCGCGACCCCTTTTATCCATTTTGAGTTGTCTCCGGCAAGGGAGCTGCGACTGGCCTCACCGTTCAGTCCACAATCTTGTACTTGGTGTCTACTCGGGCGGTCTAATCCGACCCGATCATCTTCCCGAAGTCCGCGATGACTTCGTACATCTCGATGGAATTTACCGAAACGACACGGTCTTCGCTAAGATCCTCTTTGACTATCTTCTCGATCTCCCCGATGGTGTCGTTGAATGAGACCGCCTCCACGTTGTTACTGATCTCGTCGTTGGAACCTACGGCGCCACATGCCTTCAAGCGTCCTTCGACTTGCTTCTTCTCCCGGCCACTGATGTCGATTATGGTACAACCTCCATTAGCGGAGGGCTAAAATTTCCTCCCTAGTATACATGTATGGGTTTCTTCCGGTTGTCCAGACTATCGTGGCCCCACGCCTTGATAGTCCTCTCGAAAAATGTTCTAAGTTCTCGCCGCCGAGAGAATCCCGGTTTCGTTCATGATTCGGCCTTACCGTCAAAAATTGGACTCCCACTCTATCTCTTTGTTTGTTGTTTTTCTGCTCTCTTTACTATTACACACACTTTCTTTTCTTCTCAGTTGTGCACTCTTTGTTCTCCATCACACATACTCTCTCTGTCTCCACTCTTATAGTTGCCTTATTTTATATGCATTCACACACACGCACACACACACACACATTTATATAACGATACTTTCGGCCCTTAGTCGATCCTTAACCGGTTCTCAGCATTCACCCGGCTCTCAGTTGTGGGTTCTACTTGAGTGGAAAACCCCCACATTAAATTACTTATTTTATCATTATCAAGGATGTTTAATATATGGGAAAAAGATATAAAGTGAGATTCTTTGCAATCTCTCATAGCCTATCACTTGAATGTATCTTGGTATGTCACATATTAGCAATCCCACTATCAATATTATTATCAGTTGTTAGATGGGACATCTAAATCGACAAAAAACCTCAAATGAAGTTGGTCACACAAAAAAAAGGTTTGTACATCGTCGGTATTCTTCATTATTGAGTATCACATTGACTCATGAGTAGGAATCAAATCCTTTGTGTGTTGTTATACTACATAAGGCTATATTGGAAAGCTCTTAGCCAAGGCAAACCATAACATTAAAGTCCACTCCATTTAATGTCCTCCAAATTGAGAGAGACTCTGAATGGCAACAAGTTCTCCAATAATATCCTCTTTCTTATTAGTTGAGAGAAAATCATTTCAAGATATTCTAAAACATAGATGCCCAATGTTAAGAAGAAGTGGTGGTCCAATTTATTCACTTGCACATGCACACAATTAAATTGTATGAAAAAACATGGGCCAACTTATTCTCTTGCACATGCACAAAGTCATACTACGTCATAAAACTCAACTAGTAAGTGTAGCAAGCAAAACATTGAGACTCCACCCTACCATTAAACATTGATCATGTATGAGGACCTCGACATTTTCACTAGATGGATTATAACACATGTAAGATACACTTTGTCTGAGCTCAGGAATTTCATTATTTAGCATAGATGACCATATGCTTCAAATGTCCACTTCTCTTAAAAATGTTACGTGAACTTAAAGTTTAGTCAACTAACTACAACATGTTTAACAAGCCTATAAAAAGGGCAATTGAATCGTTAACAAGTAAAACTATTCTAAACAAACAAAAAGCAATTTGAGTTGGCATTTTCTACGTGTTGTCTCCCAATTTTTTTAAGATCGCACATATGGACATATATGCATCACATTGGCATTTCTACTTATTATAAAAAATTACGCTCACAAGTATAGTTGTAACTTGTACTGCTTTAAAAAAAATGATGGGAAATTATACATCAACCACTATGTACTCTTAAAGTTAGGCACACTTTTTAATTAGTTTTTTGTATTGTGCCTAACCTAATGCATTGCCAACAAAAATCCACTAGCATTTTAACAAATGTATTACACAATGTATCCTTATGCTTGGAATTTCAAATGCAAACTCTTAAATATCCTAACTTGTTATTTTATAGGGGGCTTGTTATCGTCGTGTCTAGATTCTAGAAATAGCAATCGGCAATAACTCAGTTCGGTTCAACGTTTTGACCATTTAGGGTTGCCATTTGATTATTCTTTTGAACAACCTTTTCATTTCTAAGCCTAATTGTGACATTCTAGGAAGAAATAATGACAATTTTAAAATTCTAAAATTGAATTTCAGAATTTTGAAATTTGACCTAACTTGAAAACCAAAAGCGAACTGCCAAAACGTTGTTTTAATGGTTTAACGGTTTGGAAATCTCTAAAACCGATTGGTTTGGTTTTAAAAAAAAATAGCGGTTCTGTTTGAACGGGTTTTTTTTCCAAAAAATAACTACTTCCATTAGTTAAGTCCATGTACATAGGATAATATACAACTCATATCTTACAGGCCAACTTGCATGGCGAAAAAGAAAACAACATGTATAAAGGAATCAACAAAAACCTCCTACCACTGAGCATAGAAGTACTCGGATGCATACCCTCAACGTGAGCCTCATACAACCCGAATTCAGCATAGACATCCTCCAATCACTTCACATGGCAGCACCCATCTATATGTTAGTTACACTCGGAGGGAACAACCACCGTGGTGGCTGATAAATCCACTTTGCTTTGCCATCCACCATCTGCAACATTGGAGAACCTCTCCATTTCAGAAGCAAACCAGTTTCGGTTTAAATGGTTTCGTGGTTCAGTTTAAGTTTCAATTTTTTTTTAATGGTTTAAGTTTGACACCCTCAAACCGAATGAACCATTGCTAATTGTTAACTAGAAGCTCCAGATTGTTGAAATTATGTGAGAGGTGTGCCCAACTTGAATTTAGATTTGGTACATCATGTGATTTCAAATCATAGGGTTTGCAAGAAACCATATCCAAAAGGAATTACACCTTTTGTGCAAAAGTAGAATTGAGAAATTGTTAAATCATTTCTAATATAGTCTCTTTTTTATTAATTTTATGGTGGTTTTGACTTAGAGATGCAACATTTTGCTTGTATTTTAAATGTAAATCTTTTTTTGAATAATGGATTGGTTATCACTTGATTATATGTGGAATGACATCTACGACACATAATCATACAAGAAAATTTGTCTGCTTCTTGTTTAAGATCAGGTTTTCTCAATATGGGTTTCATGCTAAAGGCCGCATTGCATTGTAAAAGTAGAGACATGATAATATGGTTTCATTTAATAAGAAAACCATGTGCATTTTGTATTATTATCTCAAAATATGCGCCCAACAAACTTCATGAAACAAAAGAAAATATAAATATAAATATAAATTAGTATTGGTGTGGAAGTATGTATGTATATTGAAATCAAGCAAGGTCGACATGAATACGATGTAATTTGTATGATACTTAGAAGCCAAGACACATTCTCTCCTAAATGTGAGTTGAGTACTCGTAGTGATGTGAAAGTGGGATGAGTAACTTATAATAAAAAAGTGTGTCTTTATGTGTTTGTGTTTGTGTTTAAAAAATAGAAGGGACAACACCATAACAAAGTTAGGTTGCTCATTCCCCTATGATGTGAGTGAGCACTCCCAATGATGGGAGTGGTGTTAACAACAACTTGTTATAAAAAGGGCATGTGTGGGCGTGCTTAAAAAACAACACCACCAAAAATAAGAACAAAGCAAATTTGGTCGTGACAATGACCAAGTAGGTTGGGTGCGAGGATAGATATTTGATATTCATGAGGATAGAGGTTTGATATTCATCGGCCAGAATACGAACGTGATGGTGGGAAGTTTGTGGTTAGACATACACCAAGGGGTCATAAGACACGAAAGTGTATTCGGCTGTTAATCCTATATATAGGTCGATACTTTTGGTTTCACACTCGTACATGCGAATTACATGACATAATGGTGTGATGTTTGTGGTTAGACAAACACTGTGGGGTGTAAGACACAAAAGTGTATTCGGGTGTTAACCCTATGTTTCTTTTCTTTTCTTTTTTGTAAATCAATGTTTGTTATTAAAACAGGATGATAATACAACCCTTGCTATCTTCACAAGGCCCCTGCGCAAGGATGACATGCACAAATCGAGAAATGGACCCTATCTATCTATCTATGTATCTATATATACATAAAGGTCGATACTTTTTGTTTCACACTTGGGCGAGTGAATAACATGATATGTTGGTGGGAAGTTTAAGTTAGACATACACACCGGGGTGTAAGAAACAAAATTGTATTCAGTTCACAATTGGATATACATAAAGGTCAATACTTTTTGTTTCACACTTGGGTGAGTGAATAACATGATATATTGGTGGGAAGTTTAAGTTAGACATACACACCGGGGTGTAAGAAACAAAATTGTATTCGGTTCACACTTGGATATACATAAAGGTCGATACTTTTTGTTTCACACTTGGGTGAGTGAATAACATGATATGTTGGTGGGAAGTTTAAGTTAGACATACACACCAGGGTGTAAGAAACAAAATTGTATTCGGTTCACACTTCGACGAGTGAATAACAAGATATGTTGGTGGGAAGTATAGGTTAGATTATACACACGGGGACGTAAAAACCGAAAGTGTATCCAGTCATTTAACCCTATATATAAAACTTTTGGTTTCACACTTGCGCTTCATCTTCGCTCGCAAGTGAATTACGTCGTCTTCGCCCACAACATATCGAAGGGTCCATAAGAGGGTTTTGGGGGGTGGGGCATCTTGTGTGGGTGATACTTGTAGGAGCTTGGGAACAACTGAAGGATGTAAAATTGGTCTGTTTTCTGTTTCTTTTATGGAAGAAATTATGTCACAGTGACATGAAAATGAATCAAGTTCAATGAATTATATTGGAAATACATTGTGATCAATTATGTAATAGCAACTCAATGGATGCCCTTCCATTTGTTATTACAGTGTTAGTGTTATTCATTGTAGTGTAACATAATTGTCAATTTGATGTGTTATATAAGTAAGCATTTAGAGCAGAACTAAAATGGGTGGTTATGTGTAAATGGGATTATATGTGACAAAAAGATTTTGATTTCAATTGTGAGCCAGGAAGAGATTATTCCGCCTGTTTCTTTTTGGATTCGGAAGGACTCCGGCATTGTCTTCTTCTTCTTCTTCTTTTTTCCGGTAAAACAAAATATCTGGGACTAAGTTTGCGTGTTTCCGAGGTTGGAATGCAAACCGATCGGAAATTTCGTCCGATTTTTCGGGATTGGAGGGAGTGGCAGAAGGAAATTTATTGAGCACATTATGATGATACCTTCATTGATTGGAGAGGGGAGGGGGGGGAGATTCAATTCAATTGATGTTGCATGATATATATACATATGTATGTATGTATGTATGTATGTATGTATGTATGTATGTATGTATGTATGTATATGTCCTGTACATGTGTACATGGTCAAGGGAGCAATGGATATGGCAATCAAGCAACATTGGATGATGATGATGATGATGATGATATGGAGGAGGAGGAGGATATGTACAGATTAAATAGGTTTCTACAGTGCTTCTCCAGCATATTCACAGCAGCTGAGAAATGATCATCATCATCATGAAGGATTTGTTGATATAGTTGGTCACTAGAGATGTGATCATCATCACATTGTAGAGGCTCCATGTGGGCATCATTACCCAGATGGTGGTGGATGAGATCAAGGTCAGGAATGTGAAAAGCATGGTGATCATGATGAGGTGGAGGGAATCCAGGAGCAGAATCAGATGGAAAGGCAACAGCAGATGAGCTCATGTGATGATGATGGTGATGATTGGAATTGGAATTGGAATTGGGATTGGAATTGGAATTGGAATTGGAGATGAGGATCATGTATTCCTGCACAGATGCCTCTGTGCAAGCATTGAAGAAGCAGAAGGAGGCTATGGTGTCGAGCAAGGCGAGGAACGCGTGCGCGAACACGAGGATTGGAGCTTCCAGGAGGCTGTGCAGAGATCCTGTGGGGATGCCAGGATCAATGGCAGCAGAATTGGCTTGCCCCGGATCTCCGGCATAGCCATAGGTTCTTCCGAGGATTCGGATTTGGAAGATGAATTCGATGGCGGCCGAAGCGGAGCAGGAGAGCAGGAAGAGGAGGAGGGCCGGCTGGATCCTTCGCCTCTTGAGGAGCGCGAGGGCCGCGAGGATGGCCGCAAGGCCCGACCTGGCGCCCGACCCGTGGAGCCCCGCCACGGCCACGCTGAGGTGGAGCACGGTCAGCGCGTGCGGGAGGAACAGCACGAGGAGCGCGGCCAATGCCGAGTCCAGCACGGGCCCCGACACTCGGCCCGCCCCCACGGCCCCCGCCAGCCGCACCAGAGCCCCCCGGACGGCCACCGCGGTCACGGCCACCGCGCACACCAGGCCGAGCCCCGCGAGGTGCGTGGACACGAGGCGTGCCCACGCCGGCGGGCCCTCGGACAATGCCTCATCCAGCCTCGCACGCCGGCCCTCCCAACGCGCCCGCATCACGTGCCACGCCGCGACCTTGGCCAGCATCCCAAGCGTCAAGACCACGGGCAGCACGACCGCCTGCGCCGCCAACGTCTCCAACACTTGTCCGTACACGAGCCTCTCGAACACGCACCACGAGCCATCCGCCCATGACATGGGATCCATGCTCCCAATGCCATTCTTCATGTCACTACTTGTGCTTGTATTCTTATTGTTATTGTTGTTGTTGTTGTTGGTAATGTGGTGATACTCTAGTGCAAGCCATGTGCCCGCTTCCTCTATCTTCCGAGCTATGTCTCGATTCATCAAGACTTGCGAAAGTGTCAAGGATGAGACGGGGAAGATGAGCACGAGCGTTATGAACATGTGCATCGGCAGATCCCGGCGTAGAAACACGCTCGATTCCTTCAAAATCTCGATGACATACTCCATGTCCAAACTTATTCTCCTTCTTCTTGCTCCTCCTCCTCCACCACTTCTTCTTCTTCTCCTCCTTCTTCTCAATCTCTATTTCCTCCCCCTCTCCCCCCTCCCCCAACTATACACAAATGTCAAACCTATACAAAACACAAGAAGAAGGCTCTAGGTGGTCTTTTCTTTCTCTTATATGTGTGTGTGTGTGTGTGTGTGTGTGGACTTGTCATCATTGCCAATTGGGATGTTGGTCATCCAAGATCCCTAGAGGTAAAGATTTTCTCACCAACATATATTTATATCTCTTGGTCTTCCTTCATTGTCCTTCCTTTCAACCTTAAGTTGTGTGACTTGTTACCATCCATTTGTTCTTTTCCTACTAGGTTTGTGTGATGTGGCATGCCTTAGGGCTTCTTCTAGAATGTTTATGGATGTGTCCTAAGGAAACCTCTCTTTATCTCTCTCTACATAGAGAAAGATATACATGTGTATGTTGGTGCACCTTCTTCAAAGTACTTTGTGGATGTAAAAATAACTTTTCTCTTTTTTGTTCTTTGTTTGGTCTTGTCCATTTTGATTTCCTTTACATGCAAATCATTCTTCTCCTCTCATTCTTGTTTCTTAGAACTTACAATACCGGTGAAGTTTATCCTTTTTCTTTTCACTTTGTCGCCACGCTTTGTAAGTCGTTGATGGATGGATACATGAGTTCTGCCCCTCTCACCATCTTCCTTTACCCCCCACCAAACATTAATGAGCTTGTAAGTATTGATAGTTTTGCCTTCTTTCAAATGTAGTGGACTTTTCAATAAACAGTTGATAACATTGCCCTTATCTAGAGAGAGGGGGAGAGAGAGGGTTTGAGAAGTCCACTATCCAACTTCTTATTAAAACTATATTCGAGAATGGAATAATCATTCTTAAGCCTTTATTCGAGGATAGAAATCAAGTTGTTATTTGTTTATTCTTAGTTTATTGTCTCCAATATAATATGTGTTGCATTTTATCCTTGTGTTATGCTTGCACTTAGTGGTGTGTCTCATTGTGTTGTGTGCACTTAATATCTTGTTTCTTATAAGATCTTTTTTTTTTATCCCACGTATTTTGGCTTCTAGAGACCTTATTATAATTTTTTAGCTCTTTCCACGTGGAGCATCATGTAATAACAATATTAGTTATTTCCTCGATAACCACTAGCACCTAAAGGTGACACTTCCTTACACATCTTTAAGGCTCAAAGGTATATGAGATCCGAAAGTAGGCTTTTCAAACACCTGATAACCCTAGTCCCGAATCAATTCAACCAGACCAAAATTTATCATGCCTATCTAAAACAAACATTGCCAAACAATTTGATATGATTGTTTTCTTTTCAAAACTATCGTTAGCTTTGGGTGGATATTGCAATCCCAATTGCGGCCCTAGGATCTATTTCCATGTTATGCGAGCTACATAATTTCTTTTCATCATTCTTGCCATTCGAATGGCCAAAATTAAGGGATTCCTTACATCAAAATGGTCTCTCTTGTATGCAATGGCTCAAACGAGAAATTATTGAACAAGACATCTTGTTTCCAAATATTTTTAAAGCAACAACCTTATGGTCTCTTTGCCCTTGGTATTTCAAAGACTTCACAACTTTGACGTTGTCTTCTAGTCCCCAAATTTAAGTTGTTCCTTTGACACGTTTTGGTAATTGTTTTGAGAAGTGTGACAATATGTGAAAGTTCCGAAGGTTAAGGTGTTATGGATTACTATGCTCCCAACTTTAAGTTGTTACTTTGACATGTGTTGTGATTTGTTTTGAGAAGCGTAAGAGTAATCAGAAGGATCCTAAGTTTAAGGTCTTATTGGGTATTGTGCTCAAACATCCATTGTAAGTAAAGATTAGAGGTGGAGGTTATAGACGGAAATGGAAATTACATTTTGTGGATAAATGTACAATGGGAGGAGGCTCTATATGCCTTTATATACATGTGTAGCGGAGGTGATGCACCTATGGAAACCATGTGCACCACATCATATCTACGGTATCTCCTTATGATGTGTGAATATATGATGTACTACCTTCCCACAAATCATTGCTCGTACCTTTTTGGTGTATTTACAATGATTTTTCAGTTGTCGGTATATTGTTCGAGTCCTACTTTGTACATCATATAAATTTTATGTTTTTATATCCTCAACTTGAGCCTCACCTCCTCAAGACACAAAATTCGGTTTACTTGTATCTAGTGTTTCAAAGTGAGAATCATGATATTTGAGGTATTATTAAAAATAATAAGGAAAATAAAATGCATTGTCTTCTATACCATACCTACAAATTACAATGATGGAATTCGGTAGGTGGGTATAATTTCAATATCAAGCGTTGCTATTCGCAACGTGTTTTTGGTATCTAAATGATGGTAGTGAAACAATGTGGACAAGAGCGAAATGAGCATAATTTGATGGGGATGTAAGATCTTTGTATGTATCGAAATGTGTTACCTTATTTTGAATTCTATCAATGTACAAATACAACATGTGAAACTTATTTCTATGTAAACTAATGCAAAATAAAAATGTTTTGTTCTTGTGTGCATTAGTATACAACATTCATATTTTTTTAACATGTTCATCATGAAAACTTACAAAAAAACATCAATTAATTATTCAAATGATCTAATGACAATGGATGAAGGGCTGGAAGAATGAAGTATTGTGTTGAGAGGTTATAAGGCCATCATAGGCCATTTCTAAACAAGAAAAGATTAATCATGTTATCACATATATGACATGTTAGTGCAGATGTATGATGGATATACATAAATCTATTTTATGATGTCAACCCTAGCTAAGTGGGTTTCCCCTTTCTCTGACTCTTGATCAAGTGGCACACATCCACGGAACAAAATACTCTATCAATATTTCATTTTCTCTTCATCTCTTGTTCTCCCACCCGTGGTACACACATTCTCAATGTCAATGTCTCATTTTCTCGTCCTCTCTCACACAACTGAACATAGTGTAGTCCACACACACACTCTCTCTCTCTCAACTCTATCTTGCATGTTATGCACAATGGTGAGTAGAGTAACACTTTTTTTATTGGAAAATATAGCATTATAGTTAGGATGTCAACATCTCTTGAAAGATTTGAGCATGGTTTCGAGTTCCTATTATTAGCACATTATATTATTATTTTTCTAGTCATAATGTATTTTTCTTTAGAGTAGCTTTCAACTATCAAGCAAAGAAAAAACATATTTGCATATTTTTAATAAAGAAAGGATCATATTTGAATTGGACCATACAACCAAGGCAAGTATATTCACACATTTGCACAGATGATAGACCCCCAAGAGGTGCTTTAATCTTGATGGTGCAATATCGACCTCATCCATCTTGTGACATAGAGTTGAGGATTATATATTCCTCCAACAAAGAATCTTTCATTACGTGTGTGGTGTATGGTAGGGCACCTGCCAATGATTTATTGTGCATATTGGTTGCTTCAAAAAGTATAGTCACACCAAGAAAACTTAATAAACAAGGCATTGTGCATTAAAGCACAAATGTCGAAGCACTACCTCCATATCAACGCAAAAGAAAACAAGCCCCATCGACTTATGAATATATTAAATGGTTATGAAGTCCTAAAGGTATTAAAAATTGGGCTAACCTTTCAAACTCTTAAAATATACCTTTTTTTTTATGAATATTGTTTGTAATTTTGATCTTTTCATGTAACATGACATTCGACGAACCTTTTAAAACCCTTGGTTATAGAACTAGTGAAAAGTTTCCAACATCAACAATTTGGGGTAAAGTTAACAATCTCTAATGTTTCCCTTGACATATATTTTGTGATATGTGTGTAAAAATCATGGTAGGGAAACAACTAAACATGATGGCATGACAAAGAATTTAAGCATTATGTGTTCATGTATTGATGAAGTAGTTTGGTTCTGGAGTAAATAATCTTAAATCTAATTGCATGACCTAAAAGGTAATGTCTATCTTTTTATTAAGTAGGTTATTAGTTCACAACGAAATTTTACACTTCCATAACCTCTTTATTTTTCATTGGACATTCTCTCTTTGTGTAATCCATAAGATTCATCTCATGATTATCTCTTAACAAGACACAAATGCTAAACTAAAATTAACAATCGGCAACGGTTCGGTTTGAACCGAACCAAACCGTGAAACTGCATCTTAACGGTTTAAACAATTCGGTTCAGTTTTTACGGTTTAAAACCATAGTTGAAATGGTTTAATGGTTTTTAAATATATATTTTAAACAACCTTTTCATTTTTAATCCTAATTCTCACATTTTTAGAAAAATCTTTAAAATTTTGAAATAATGAAAAAATTTTAAATTTGAATTTTGACCTAAGTTAAAAACCAAAACCAAACCCCGCAGTTTTAACTGTTTAATGGTTTAATTATTTGAATTTTTTTCTAACTGTTTTGGTTTAAATGGTTTCATGGTTCGGTTCAGTTCAAGTTTCAAAAATTTTAAACGGTTCGGTTTTGAGACTCTTGAACCGGACTGAACAGAACCTAACCGTTGCTTATTGTTAAGTAAAACGTTAAAGCATTCAACTCATCCAAGCAGGGTTGATTTTGGTGAGACGTGACGACTGTCACTTTTTTTGAGTTTGTGCTTTCTTTCATGACTTGGATTGAAATGAAACTAGTCCTAACACATTTTTCCTTTATAGAATATGTTAATCATAACATCTTTTGTACCATACTAAAACTCTTTTATCTATGTTAAAAAATTTTAAGGAAAAAGTACCAGGATACCCCTAGAAGTTTGTCTATTTACCAGAATGCCCCTGGAAGTTCCAAATTTACCAAACTACCCCTATATCCAAAAAAATACATTTTATAAAGTAATTATACACTCAAATCTTTGGTACATAGGGCTAGTTCGGGTCCATTTCTTCCATCTTTGGTAAAAAGGGCTTGTAGATTTGAGTGTATAATTACTTTATAAAGTGTAATTTTTTGGACATAGGGGTAGTTTGGTAAATTTGGAACTTCCAGGGGCATTTTGGTAAATAGACGAACTTCCAGGGGTATCCTGGTACTTTTCCCTTTTTTTAATTTTTATTTTCAATGATTGGGTACACATCCCATTTTGTTGTAACCAATTGTCTCATGGGCCAAATTTGGTCTTAGAAGACGTTACTATATCGTTCTTTTTTTTCTTTCAGTCCACTAATTGCAAATCTCTCTTCATGTAAGTTCCTTTTCATTCAAAATATGAGCACAAACTTTTCCAATAAAAATATCCTATAAAGGTTTTAGGTTTTGCATTTTTGGAAAGCTAGTGGTAAGTTTGCTTTTCATCAATTAGGAAATTATAAAGGAAAAACATAGGGCTTAATTTTTGAAACTAATAAGAAAAAGTGAACCTACTCAATGACACATAAATATTTGTTATGAATCTATAATGCCAAGACTTCAATGACCATTGACACATAAATATTTATTATGAATCTATAATGCCAATTCTACATTAGAAGTGCTCATCGATTTTCAACTTTGATTCCTATGGTTTTTATTCTTTTGTTCTTTCCTTGTGAGCTCTTTAGCCCTCCATAAAACTTTGGACATCTATCTATTTAGACTTTTATTCCTTAGACTTTCTATCTATTTAGCAGTACCAAGTTTGGTCAATCAGATTATAAATACAAAGTGTTCGGCAGTCCCTCAATATCATAAGTAAGATGCACCGAGCAAAATAATATGGGCAATTTACACCTCTCTCTCTCTCTCTCTTAAATAATGGCTTTCATGGAAAACACCCCCATGACTAACTTACTATAAAGTATAGAACCATTTTAGAGATCTAAAAACTACTATGACTCCAAACACAATGACACCCTACACACCAATTAAAATGGCGAATATGGTGATATGTGACCTTGCAGAGTTTTCTCTCTTCATGGTTGAGATTTCGTGACTTCTCTAGCACTGTCAATTGCCACAAAAGAAGTTCTTTTAACTTTACAACATATTTTCTTACCCCAACTTGCGAATAAAAAATGAAGGCATTTCGCATAATCCAATTGAACCATAGGTCCCAATACCTCAAGAACTCAAAATCAATTTGGTGAGGCATCGGTTCATTGTTCTCCATATGTGCAAAAACCCAACTGAAGGAAGACAAGTTTATTCTAGTTAGAGACATCCACATTAAATGATACACCTCCAAACCATCTTAGCCATCAAGCATTAAAGAAATTGATGTCGGTTATGTTCCAATTCCACCGAACAAAAGAAACATGTTCCTCTAGCAATTTTGTTTTTAATGCACCCCCCAATGGTAAAGCTCCAATCATAACTCTCCAAATGAATACCTTAGCTGGTAGCATCAATTGAGAACACCAACCTACCTTGATCACATGAAACCATAGTATGAACCATATGTACCATACGCCCATCCGCATTCGCATTCATGAATGTTTCAATCATTCGCGTAAGAAAAACATCCTCAAAGAATGATAAATACCATACTTTTGGATTAACTATTTATTATGAGGTAAATAAGCCTTAAAAATGGAAAAAAAAACATTAAAAAAACATTAAAAAAATGGGAAAAAAACAAAAAAAAAACACAAGAATGTTTGAATAACATTCGCATTCGTTTTCCAACATAGGAAAACGAATGTTATGCTAGACGAACACAAATTTTATGTACTATGCATGAAACCACCAAGTAATAGGCTTACGAAAACCCCATATCTTCATAACTCTTTCTTCCATCCACTTACGTTTGTCAATAAACTTGTGATAAGCATCATTTGTTGAGATCACAGTCAATCTCCTATTTCAAACAAACGTCCAATCAAGGTCTTGAGATCCCCCATCTAAATCAGGAATTGGCCCAGTTCTTGCAACTTATCCCAAATAAAGGTAATGACCTTTTGGAATACGAAATATTGATCTCGCTGCTCAAAAGACCATTAATCTTCTTTGTGACAACAAGATAGCATATTTGACTGGTACCAAACCTAACATAGCCACCTGATTTGAAGGTTAAGAATTTGTTTACATTCCCACCTCAACAACCTTGATGTCGCCAAAACCTCCATTTTTAAAGAACTGGCACATCCCCTTTCTTTTGGAGGATGTCATTCCACAAAATCCAACATAATTTGCCAAGATGTCAACAAATGATTAACTATCAAAGACCCTACACATTTGAATCTTGTTTAGAATTAATGACATTCCACCAATTAGCTTCAACCATCGTGTTTCCAAGCTTAATTCTTGTCTTCTCTATAAAGTATGCCACCATTTTTTTCCAAGGTTGTGCACCCTCAAACATAAATTGGAAGAAGGTAAATCGACGAGCTACCATATGCTCATATAAGTTCAATATTGATGTGCCATCAAGATGCTTCAAAGTACAAACATGATCCCCATGCCAACCACGACAAGACACGTTTCCCTTTTCTTTTCCATAACAATATTTACATTGAGTGCGACACCATTTCAAGAGCTTTCTTTGACTATAGTAGAAAATAAGACACCATAGAGACCATAATCGATTGGACCACCTTAGTCATACATGAAAAGGCCAAATTTGAGACCTCCAATACATAAATTTATCCTCCAATATTTTGGATACCCACTCAATAAGTTTCACATGAGAAACTTCCACCCCAATTGGATATCCAAGGTGATGACAAATCATACCACGATTCCTTCCTAACCACCCCAACCATAACACATATTGTTTTATTCATGAAATGAGGACAAATTGATACATAGTAATTCTCAACCTTAAAGCATTTGAAAACAATTCCAACACATCCCTTGTCTTACTCATATTTTCCTTATTAAGTGCCAAAAACATGATATGGTCATCCGTGAGAGCTTGAACATTACATGGTTTCCCTAATGGTAACCTTAGACCAAACAATTCTTCCTCCATAGCCATATTGTGTAACTTAACAAGAATAGAATGTGTTGCAATCGTGAATAGTAATGGACTAACTAGGCATCCTTGTCTAACTGATCTTTGAATAGAAATAGGTTGTGTTACTCCTCCATTAAACATCACATGTGAAATCGAACCCTCCCCTAATGTGTATATCAACTTAGACATAAGATCACTAAAACCCATATGATATGGTCATCCGTGAGAGCTTGAACATTACATGGTTTCCCTAATGGTAACCTTAGACCAAACAATTCTTCCTCCACAGCCATATTGTGTAACTTAACAAGAATAGGACGTGTCGCAATCTTGAATAGTAATGGACTGACTAGGCATCCTTGTCTAACTGATCTCCGAATAGAAATAGGTTGTGTTACTCCTCCATTAAACATCACATGTGAAATTGAACCCTCCCCTAATGTGTATATCAACTAAGACATACGATCACTAAAACCCATACGAGACATCAATTGATTTATAAATGACCGATCCACATTATCATAGGCTTTCATGATATCCAATTGTAACAACACTAATTCTTGTTTAGACTTCTTTGCATAGTCAATTGTCATTTGAACATTTAAAATATTATGTCAAATCTCTCTTTTTCCTAAGAACCCATATTGAGCATTATGAATAATAGAAGGTAAAACCTTATGTAATCTATTGGCCATCACCTTTGCAAAAATCGTGTACATTCCCTTCATCAATGAAATAGGCCTCCACTAAGCAAAGGAAGATGGAGAAGGCACCTTCGGCAAAAGTTTTATCAAACCAATCTTCCAAGAATGAGGCATTTCCCCTAATGTCCACACCTTCTGAAATGAGACCGTAAAAGGCCCCTTTAACTTAAGCACATATTTCTTAAAGAGTTCATTTGTTAATCCATTCCACCCAAGACTTTTATCATTAGCAAGATGTGACATGACATGTTCCACCTCATCCTCTGAAATATCAACATCTAATGATTGTACCACATCATGTGCTACATGAATTTTCACTTCATTAAAAATACATGTCTATCCTTTTTAACATTATCATCAATATATACTTGTACATCCAACAATTGTGTATATATATTCTATGAATTTCTTCACAATTTTTTGAGGATCGAAACACATAATACCATTATCCTCTAACGTTACCACATTATGTGGTACATGTGATTCATGAAGGTCATGAAAAAACTTATGTGATTGACAATTAACATCCTCCACTTCGTATCTTAGACGATGTAGTCTAGCATGTTGATAATTTTTCGTCGTAAGATAATACATCACAGAAATTATTACCTCTTGATATCCCATCAACTAAACTACATTTGTTGACCAATAAGTCAATAATGAGTTACATTTATCAAGCAAATTAACTAGGAGACTTCATTTCTTTCTCCTTCTAAAGGCATGGTGAATTCCATAATACCTAGCTAACCTCTAACACATTTGCAACAATGACTTCCCACGCTTCATACCCATCAAATTGAAAACGATAGGCAAATACATCAATCAACTAACACATATAGGCATGGAAGACCTCATGATCCAAAAATGAGGAATTTAAAATCAACAATGGTTTTTCTAAGAACTCGTGAAAAACTCTAATTGAGTGGTGAGTGAATTCAAAATTTAATGGGAAATGATCTGATATAATTGACCCATAAGACACTGAAATATCGAAAACGTCTAGTAAAAACCCTTTGGTGTGCGTTACATGCATTTGATCTAAAATACTCCAAGTATCCTTATATTGAGCCAATTGAAAGGTATAACCAGGTTCATCGCCCTTGATCCATGTCCATACATCCCTTAACATCCATAATAGAGTGGATAGATGTTAATTGATCTATTTCCCAACAAACATTGAAATCTCCCATCAAATTACCCGGTCTATTATTATCAAGCATTGAGCTTAGAGATCTCCATAAAACCTTTCATTCTAGTGAAACATTCGAACCTAAGAACTTTCTCTTCATAACATATCTCAACCATGATAAATCTTCCAAATTCATCTAAAACAATTACTTTTGGTCTCTTATAAATATGACAATCCTAGAATAATCCCCATGAACATTACTAGCATAACATAGTGTATAACCCTTAGAATAAATAATTAATCCAACATTACGATGATCTTTATGCTCCACTACACATAAAACATCTCATTGCTCACTTAACACAATCCTCCAAACCTCATGCATTCTAAATCTAGAACACAATCCCCTCACATTCCATGTGGTTGTCTTCATACTTTATGTTTTCCTTTAATTCGAGAAATCTCCTTCTTCGTCACTGCTAATGTTTCTGCCATATCTTGAAATAAATCCCTTGAGATTGCATAAGAATTACTTTGGGAATGCAAAACTCTAGACCCCAATGGCTCCTCCTATGAACAAGGTACCATTTTTGCTTAATCCAAGGAACATAAAAATAATCTTAATTATCAAAAGACAAATTCTTTGGATAGTCCTCCCGACAACCCCATAGTCTATTCCACATGAAATTTGTTTGTTGAATTGATGTTAGCTTCTCCATAGATACATTATGCCCAACACTCTTATTAAACTTCTTCATCTTTCCAAAATTATTGACCATTTCCCTTCATCTTCTAATGTCTTTCCATCTTTGTAATTTATAATCCATTGTTCCTTTTTTTGCTTTGAGATCGTCAAAGTTTGAATTTGATCATGATTTGTAAGCTCTTCATGTACCACATCCACTACATTATTTCTTTTCTTAGGACACTAAGCCATAAAATGTCGTAACACTGTGTAGAGTGCCCACATGCAGTAGAATCCATACGACACGCTCTGTGGGACTGCCCAACGTCCCATAGAATATGGCGGGGGGTTGGCCGCTTATTGCAATTATGCCAGGTGCAAGGTTCAATCAAGTGGGGAAATATATGTTGGCTATCATGGCAGGCTGCAATTGGCCGATACGAGCATCAGGAGGAGGGGATGACTTTGGTGATAAAAGCACAAGAGGTCCTTTTCTCCTCCAGCGGCAATGTCCACTCTATCCCTCTTAATGACAAATCTCAAGAGGTGTTAGAATTGGTCAGCCCAATAACCCTTTGGATTCTATGGAAACAACGATGTGGGCGAGTCTTCTCCAACCAAACCACCCATCCAACAAGGTTACTGCAAGAGATATGGAGTGAAATTGTAGCCACTCTGAAGAGCCAACATGATGGCCTTAAAGGTGGCTCCGAGGGAGTTGAAAGACAACGCATAGCCTTCATCCAACAATGGTCGTCCTCTCCCTTTCTTGAGTCAGTAGGCTTCCACATTAGATGGAACTATCGCATCCCTTTAGGGATTTGTACATAATCGTCTCATTTGTAAAATTTTATAACTAATGGAAGGAGTTTTTTTTTGGAAAAAAAATAAAAATAAAATAAAATGTTGTAACACACCACAATGGAAACAATGTCCTGCAAATATGCCCAATTTAATCTGACAATGCATAAGAAGCATACCAAAGCATACAATTTGTAAACAACTTGGCCTCTTTATAATGATATTCCAAAGAATACAGTTGCGATATTGATTTTGAGCATTAGCATAGGAGGCACCAAGATCTCTCCCAATTTTTCCATTGTTGATTGTAATATTGGCCAGACCACTGAATATGTGCACTCTAACTCAACCCATACAGGAAACTCTTGCTTCAATATATCCTGGTATCCTCGAGTAGCCTCCATGAACAATATGAACCAAACTTTTCTCATAAAAAATTGGCAATTTATTGAGTAATTTCTCTTTATGCCCTTGTGATACCAAAACAACCTCATAAAACCCACGAGGACCAACATAAACATCTTGAACACAATTAGCTTGTAAAATCCCACATAACCATTGTTTGACCCTCCAAAGTAAAGGTATCTTCCCCGTGAAAAACAATATGACCCTTCTATAAATAAAAAATAGCGAATGAGCCCAAAAACGCCTTATTGTCTATTTCCACCTTAGCCACTTCATCGTCAACAAACTCCTCAACGACTTTTACATTCTCCTTTATACAATCTTCCATTAGAACATTTGTCATGCATCTCAAATGTTCCCAATGACTATCATCCCTCTCAATATCATCTTGTTCCATTGCATTAGAATAAAACATATCATTACTATCACCTCCAATACATCATTGTCTCTTACCATCCCCGCTTAGACTCGCTACTGACTTAACCATGCATGCATGCATCCTTTAAGGAATTTGGAGATGCATCCATATTCACAACAACACTAACATCCATATAACAAAAATTACAAGAGCTCACTCACAAGTAATTTTGTTGGAGAAGGAAACAAAGCAAGCGACAACCAGATGCATACAACCAAATGGTGATTTTGCTCATAACATTCTACTAAAACCACCAAATAAGACATGCAATTATTCTTTGGAAAGCTCTCTGTGCAAGCTTTGAAACGAGCTGAAGAACAAAGGAAGCGGATATCGAGCAAAAAGATACATCAAAAACAGTGTTTGTTCTCTCTCTCTCTCTCTCTCTCTCACACACACAACATTACATATGACTGCAAATTTAGCAAGTCCTATTTAATGGCATCTCAGTTTCAATGCGTTGAACATGCATATTTTATTGTATAATTACAATATAATGTTCTCTAAACTTGGAACATCACATGCCAACAAATCGCAACCATATCATAAAGCAATAGTTTTTTTATAAGCATTTCTTTAAAGATGCCACATGGTCACGAGTAAAACGTACATAAACTTGAAAAACCCCCATATTTTTATATTACAGCGTTGTATCCCAAAATAAATTGCAGATTGTCTTCAATAAGATATTAAACATACATTTAAATGGGCAAGAAACTTCTATAGATAAGAGGATTCAACAAGGGATTTAAACAGTGCTGCATTTATCAACCACATTCTAGCAAATATGTTATTTTGGCCATTTTCAATGCCATATGACAAATAGTGTTTCCTACAAACAAGAAATGATTGTAAATATTTGACATGTGCCTTCTATGATCGAGAGTTTAGCAATCTCAAACACAAATTCTCATATCATCTCTTTGAGCCTCTGCAGCAGGAGGTCACCCCACCAATCCAAAGCTCCCCTTCAGATTTCATTTAAAGTGTCCGATCAATGTTTTTGGGGTTTCGAAGTGCCTGATCAAACAACATCACATTGTGCTGACATTGCTCTTGTACATTGTGTTGACCACCATCACATACATTTTGATTGAATTAACCAAAATAACTTGGTTCTCAGAAACTCCTAAGCAGATGAATTCCTCTAAATGCACGATTGTGTCATCCAAAGAAACTCGACCATGACCATTGATTCATCTCCTAGAACTGAACATAATTTTAGAACCTTTTGTACATGTGAAATTGCAGAATGTATAGTTTTAGAATTTTATCAATACAAAATTTGATGCTCCATTTTGTGACCTATGAATTTTAGATTGATCCAGAAGGGGTCTTGAAATAATCTACACATTATTACCCATTCTTATATTAGTCCCTCTTGAAAATCTGCTCCCTTTGTCTTCAAAAGCTCTCTTTTGCTCAGCTCACGACTAAGCAGAACTGTACTACTACTTCCCCTCCTTGACTCTTAAATACACACAAATGCCACCCCACTATCAAGCACCTTCATCTCATCAAAGATGTAATAAAAGGTTCTCTGGGAATAACCATGTGTGATGCCTCATCTTGTATAAAGAAAATTTGGTCAATCTCCACATTGCCAATCTTCACTGGACCATAAGGGCACACAATATACATGTCCTCTGTTCGTTACCACTTACTATGCTGGCGAAACCAATGTATTTGTGGTCTAGATTGTGCAGCTTTTTCTGTGACTTCTCACTCTATATCCTTTCATTCTCGATGAAGCCTTTGTTGTGTTTGCTTTTCAAAACAAAATATGATTTCAGGACAGCAAAATGGTTCTTTTATATGATCAAGCAATCAACTTGTTTCTCATGTTGTGACCAGTGATGAGCCCATAGTCTGAAGCATTCATAGAACTAAGCTTCCCAAACTTCTTTTCATAGGAACCCCAAAGTTCAAACCTGAATTATAAAGACAAGCTTCATGATGAAGACATCAAAGATATCAAAAAAAAGATTTATTGGAAAAGACGAACAATTGGGAGGCAAAATACCACCAAAGCAACTAACCAATAACTAAGGAATTGATAGGGTGCATAGCTTCTATACACTTCAGCAACATCTTTTGAGACACTTGACACGCTGCAACTCAATCTTCCATGCTCCTTGAAAAAGAGGAATAAATTTTGTAACATTTTTCAATGCTCTCCTCTAAAGTTATATGTAGTACAAACTTGATGTTTTACACTCCATTACAAGAAACAACACGCACATTTCAGATAAAACTGAAGAGGCCCAAACAGTGTTACTAAATACCTATTGTTTTATAATAGCAGAGTAGGAAAAAAAGAACAAGTTATTTGATTACCAAATTAAACATGTCTATATATTGCATATCAGAGAATCTTCAAAGAAAGTTTACTATGATATGCATAGAAAAACTTTTACCTAAAAAATATTGAGTTTAATTATTCAAAACACGGCATTATCACAAAATAGGGAAAAATACCCCACACTTGTTGAGTATTTAATAGAATACGCAAAGTTTCCAAAAATGACCTAAACAACGAGCAAGTTTGTGTACTTTGATGTTCTCTCCTATACAATACCTGTTTACCCCTGAAGGCTGACTTATTTGGTATTTATTAAAATACTTCCAAATTTTTGGGAATTTAACAGGATACCCCTACGTAGTAAGTTTTGTATTACAGAGTAATCTGGGAAGTTTTGAAAACTTGGGCATATTCTAGTAAATAGTCAACATATTAGGGGTGTTTTTCAATATAGAATACCTGTCTTATGTGGCGCACTGTCTCTGTATCAGCCGGAATGGTGTCATATTTTCCCATGCATACAAGAACATTCGCACATGTGAATGGCCCAAATCCATGCAATTGCAAAAGCATGTTTCTTGCTTCATTCAATGAACACTTTTCCAATGCTTGTATATCAATGGTCCCATTGGATACATCCTTTGCAAGCTTCCAGATTCGTTGACCTCGGTAGCCTAGGCCACATCGCCTAGATAGAAAATTTACATCTAGCTCACATAATTCTTCTGGACTTGGAAAATTCCCTAGGATTGGAACAGTTTCTTCCCTATTATTCGAATCACATGATTTCACAGGTTCAATTGCAAACAGAAGTTCATCATCAATGTCAGGTGCTTTGCTTTCGAACTGTTGACATAATTTATGTTTACTTAGAAAAAGATCCTTTTGCAAAGTTTTCCCATCCTTCGACCTTCGCTTTCTTTTCACTTCTCTTGCTTTAGGGGTTTGGGGAGGTGACATCACCCGGTTCATTTTATTTTCCAATTTTACATATCCCAAAGGTGGGCCCCTCAGCTCCGCATTTAGTTCACACAATGCCTTTGCCATGGTAAGTGTTCTTCCCCACCTTTATTCACATACCCGAGAAGAGAAAATATCTTATGTACATAGATATTGCATAATAAGATGAATATGATTGCTTATATATATGTGTGTATATGTGTGTATGTGTGTATGTGCGTATGTATATATGTGTGAATATGTATATATGTGTGAATATGTGAATATGTGAATATGTGAATATGTGAATATGTGAATATGTGAATATGTGAATATGTGAATATGTGAATATGTGAATATGTGTGTATTTATTCATATATGTATATGTATTGGTAGATGTACATGTGTGTGTGTGTTGTTACTATTGCATATGTAAATGCATGGTATACAATGAGTCCCAATTCTTCACCTTAATAATAAATGTGATTTATATGCACTTTGCATTAATAATAAACATGATTTACATGCACTTTCGAGAGTGATATATTCTACCTTAAAAGAACCAATTGATTCCTTCACTCTCATGTAACCAGTCATGTTTTTGAACCAATTGACAATAAATACATTTGTACATAATTTTGAGAGCAGTGTTCTACCCAAAGAATCAATCCATTCTTTATGCACTATCTCTCACATAATCACACATGGTTTTGAAAGCACTTTTGAATGCATTGTTTGTATGCACTTTTGAATGCAACATTCGACCAAAAAAAGAGCAAATCAAACAATAGATATAAGAGGGATCAATACCCGCAGTTGCAAAGGAGGAGACTTTTAACCATATCTTCAAAAAGAGTAGGAGATCGAAATAGCCGACCAAAACCTTCTTCTTTTGCTTGAGGATGGAGTCCATGAAATTCTGCCACAGATGCAGATTCAACCTCGGAAAGGCGGAGCATTCTTGTAACTTGGGCCTTGAGAAGAAGGCAAGACCTTTTACTATCATAGTTTTTGGCATGTTTCCAAATAAAAAACTTACCATGCAATCCCTTCTTTCAACAAAAATTTCCCCAATACTAAAAATTCTATGCGATCCCTACTTAGGTAAGGTAATACAGAATCAAATGGAAAATTTTCCTATCACATTGTTCCTCCTTTGGTTCATATATAACTACACATTCTAATCAACACCTTGTCCAATATGATATCAAAATGCAACAAAGAGCAAAATCAAATTCCCTTTTACATGCTTAAAATAGCAAAAGTAAATCAATCGCATAATCAAGCACCTCCATATGTATTTAAAGAATGGATCCCATCTTCATGCCTTTCTTATAATACATCATTCAAAACTGAAACAAATCTCTATACAGCAAACTAATATGGAAGAAGAAGAAGAAGGGGGCTGTGAGAGAAGACATACCACAATATGGCCCTTATCATCATCACAAAGTTGTTGTTGAGGAGGCCGAAGGATGGAGATGCAAATTTCGTGTTCAATTTCATAGATTCGAACGACAACGGATCGCCCATCAAGCAATCGAAGAGGGCGTTGAAGGGCATCCCACACTACAGAGTTCTTCATCTTCACATTCATTTCCATCTCCTCCGGTGATGGTGATGGCCTGTTATTTATCCACATGTTGGGTGATGTCATGAAGAAACCATAGCTGCACACGGCCTTCTCAAGGGAGAAATTGGGTGGCTTCGGCACATATAAATTATCAGAAACAACATCCGCCCTACAATCCATCTCCTAAATTTGCATGAAGCACCTTGGGAACGTGTATACCCTAAATGGACCAAGACCCCATCAAACCTAACCCTAAAAAACCTTTAAAGCCTATACCCTAAACATGGGAATCCCTAATCATTTTACACCCTAAAATCCGGAACCCTAAAACATTATACCTCCTCAAACTCAACCCCAACAAGGGCTTGTCTCATTCGGTTTCTGACGGACGGTCGTGCCCATTTTGTTCGCCTGCCTCGAATTGTCCCCGGACATCTTTCCGGATGCGTGACAACAAACTTGCCAAGTATGGAGTCGATAGTGTGTTTCACTAGGCTCAATTTACCTTCTTAAAACCCTAGGTTTGACGTAGACAATGTTGAGAACCATTGTGTACACAATTCACCATGGGCAACTGTCGCTAATGCTTTGCATCTGATGGCTTGTCCACTTCGATCCACCTTCCATTATAAATAGACACTCTTCGTAAGTTTCTTTGAGTTGATTATGGTGCATTCATGCATTATAACATAAACTTGAATCTTCATACCATATGCTTATGTCCAGGAAAGGATGAAAACATTTTAATTACCACAAGCCCTGAACTCGCTTATGAATCCATATGTTCAAAAACTGATGAATACCAAACCCTAAATCTTAAATGATACACCTCAAACCCCCAACCATGAACTTTCATTACGTACACAGGCTTCTTTTTCCCAAGTAAGACAATGTTCCTCAAACCTTAAAATTAAAACCTTCACATTATTGCATCTAACTCTTTTGTTTCCATGGTGGCCCTCGCATAAACTACTTTCCGATTGATAGAGCTATTTGACAATGAAAGGAGACTTGATTTGTGAGAAGATTCTTCTTTAGAGGAATACCATTTTCTTCATTCGACCTCACCATGACTCTTTGATGTGGTGACCATTGGTCAATACAACACATCACCTAAACAAATAACCTTTTAACATACACACTTAAATACATATATGAAAACTACCTGACAAATGCAAACTAATATTGGTGAGAGCATATATGTGCTCGTCCACATCATTACAAGTGTAGAAGCAAAATAGAGAAAAAAGGGGGTGTAAATGATTAGTTCCACATGGGACTCATCGATGTGGTGACCCATCAATACAACATATGACCTAAACAAATAACCCTAACATGCACACATGTATATAGAGGGCTTGAAACTTACATAGCTAAATATATTTTGATGTTCCTCCATATTACTGCTGACCTACTATGTATTGAGCTTATCATTGTTTTTTTAGGTGCTAAGACAGTGCTTGAAGAAGTCTGCTTCATACGTATGCATTTGCCCATATTGTGGACAAGCTATTAAGTATATTGGGCTGCTTGTTTGTTACTTATTGGTGCTAATTTGTAGATGTGGAAATGTGCTATATACACATATATTTTATACTTGTCTGTTAATAATGAGCTATTATGCATTGAACTGGTTATATGAAAAATTCAAAATTGTATCTACAAGAGCATATATGTATATGTTCATCTATATCGTATTTAAGTGTAGGGGGAATGTATACCATTGTGTCCAAGCAAAATACACTAAAAAATGAGCGATTACTATACATAAACAATGTTAATAAGATCCCTTGGCCTCCATGGTGCCATGTTAACAAATATATATTTAATGTAGATACAAATGTGGGTAAATTTTGTCGAGAGCCGACTTTAAAGCCTCTCTATATATATGATACATCGAAAGATTGCTCCTCAAAACAATCACCAAGTAAGCATCAAGTAGGTCAGTTCAAGGAGGTCTTCCTCTGATTCCTCCTGGGAGTCAAACATACACCTTCGAAAAGATCAAGAAGGCATCTCTCAAGCTCCTCAGGTGTGTACTTCAGGTACCGATCTTGTTGCTTTCCAAGTTCTAAATGGGCCTGGTGCCGAGTTAAGAAAGATTGATAAGCCGTGATAATCTTCTCAGCTATTGAGATTCTCAACTCTTCCCTAAGCTCAAGGTCGGGGACGACCCAACTTGATTGTGCCCGGCATGTATCCTCGAAGCAGGTGTAAAATCCTTTGAGCCTATCTCTGAATACACCCTTGGGCACATTTATACCATTCGATCCTTCGAATCGAACAAACCCTAGCACTTTCTTCCATCCTGACCTCATATAGTTTGTCGCATGTTGGAGGACTTGGCGGGATTGCTTCCGGACCCAATCCTCACCTAAAAGAGACACAACCTCTGATTTCCTCACTTTTTGCACAATGTAGTGCACATTATTCATGAGGAAAAAATATGTTTGAGCTACATCCTTATAAAGCTTTGATTTACCATCAAGATTGCACTCCAAGAGCACTATTAACCACACAATTTGAACCCCCAACGGTGACAGGTGATCAACATAATGAGCATCATCATCATTTTCTCTCTCTTGCGGTGTGACTCCCATCCTCTTTTTCTTCTTGTCTCCGAGAAGACGTGTTAATGGGCCGAGGTAACAAAAGAGCAACTTTATGTAGTTCATAACATATTTAGTGAGGGGGTGAATTGCGCCTCCGGGGACTGGAATCTTGGAAGATTCTCTTTGGATCGCGTTCTCGAATTCGGCGAAGATTCCCCGGGCAGCCTCCCCGAGCCTTATGATGGTGCCATCAACCTCAAACCTCACACAAGCAAATATATCGTCTGAGAAGATTGCATCGATCCTAGGACGAACCTCACAAAGAGCCTCATACATGTCTAGGATCCGGAAGAGCTTCTCTGGCAAGCGTCGACCAATGGCAATGCCCTCTGCGAAATTCATAAATCTCAGCAATGAGCCTTTCGAAATTTCCGAAAACAGCTCCTCTGCATCCAAGCCACTACCAAAGACTTGGTAACATAGCATCTTTTCGCCTACATAAAGTATGCCGACCGCGGCTTTCAAGGCCTGAATCCATGTCATTATCCTAACCTCTAAGTCTTCCCAAGCTAGCTTTTGCACATCATCCAGGCCAAGCTTCTCGAGGCCGAGGCCGGATAAAGTATCTTCAATCACAGATTTCCGGACACTGATAAATGCATGGTAGCATTCTTTGGTATGGCCCGCTTCCATCATGTGGCAGGCGATTTGATGGAGATCCGAGATCACATCCAATGGCATCAAAGCCATGGTCACATCATCTGATGGCATCAAAGAAGCAATGGTTACCTTGAGATCCAAGCTCAAATCTGACTGCATTGAAGAGATGCTCACATCAATATCCGATGGCATTGATGCGATGCTCATGTCAACATCAGATAGCATCGACATGGACATCACATGAAGATCTGATGCATCATATGAGCCAACCATTCCTTCTCCTATGGTACTTTCCCGAAGTTTGATCGAACCTTCTACTCCCTTATCCAGCCTCCAGGTATCAAAAGAAACTTGATCCAAGATTTGTTTCATGTTTACCAACTCGCTGTGGCCCACAAGCAGGCGCCGGAATTCCTCTTCTAAGGCAAGAATTTGAGTATCTGAACTTTTCCGGAATCTTCCAGAATATTCTGAACCACCATTGAGGTAAGAGAAGGAATCTGACTGTTGATGATCACATCTCATTTGTGCTTGTTGCCCTCTCAAAGAAGTCATATCCCGTTTTAAATGGGCATTTAAATTCTCTTGAACAAATGAGAGCTCCATGGCTCTCAATGGCCCACATAAGGCTCAAATGTGTGTGTGTGTGTGTGTGAGAGAGAGAGAGAGGGAGAGACTAACTAATCTGGTATTTCTTTGGTTTTGCTTGCTTTGGGTTTCAAAAGTTGCAGGGTTAAAAGTTCAGTATTCTGAAGGACTATTATGCTTTCAAGCGACTATTAGGGATGCAAAGAACTACTAGGAAGTTAAAGATCTATAGGGTATTTCAAAGTGAAACGATGGTTTAGGGTGGTTTCCAAATTTTCAAGGCAAATCAAAGATGGTAGGGTTTCTTGATTTCTAAAGCAAAGTAACAGATTTAGGGTTTCCAAGATGCTATAAGCAGATATTTAGGGTATTCTTTTCAGTGAGGATGGTAATTCGTTAAAAAAGGAGGACGAAGGAAAAAACACAAGAAGAAGTGTGCAGGATGAATCAAGATAAGGGTTCCAGTTCATTTGGAGCAAAGAAATGAAAACCACAGAGAGAGCGAGAGAGAGAGAGAAGAATAAGAAACAGAATTAGGGTTTTGTAGTTGTTTGTTACCTCTCAAACACTTACGCACACATTCACTCACTCCCTCTCTCTCTCTCTCTCTCTCTCTCTCTCTCTCTTCTCCTTGTTGCCTCTGATTCATTCAGATGAGAAACAGAGTGTACAGGAACTTGGCACCATCGTGGATCTTCGTTCTTGTTGCTCCTTATTTTACTTCCACCATCATCATCTTCCTTCCTTCCTTCCTGCTTCCTCTCTGTCTTCTTCTCTTCTTCTTTGTCTGCTTCTTCTTCTTCTTCTTCTTCTTCTTCTTCTTCTTCTTCTTCCTTTTTTTCTGTGTTCTACATGACACATTGATGATCGGAAGAGGTTTCCATGGCGGCAGCTTCTCAATATAAACGGATCAAACAAGAACAGGACACTTTTTTGACCGACAAACAGAGACAGAGACAGAGACAGAAACAGAAACAGAAACAGAAACAGAGAGATTGAGTGTGGGAAGCACTTTAGTTATATAACTTTTGGTATACATACATACATACATACATACATGGAAATGATTAGGTTCGAGTTGTTAAAGTTTGGAGAGAGAGACAGACAGAGAGATTGTAGATCCTTGATTTTGTTTGGGTGGATGGCCGGCCGGACAAAACATGTCCTCGTGTCCTCACCATTCCGGCCATGGAACATTCCTGGTGAAGAGACTGTCATGCACATCATCGCAGCCTAGAGATAGAAATGCATGCAGAGGTGTGTCTATGTCTGTGTCGGTGTCGTTGTCTGTATGTTCGTGCCTATGTCTGTATGTTTGTGGGTGTGTACAACTATGTGCACTCACATTCTTACATCAATCACCTTCTGTGTGTCGAGTCGAGTCGGGTCAAGAATCAGACTCCCCATACACCGAAGAAGAAGTTTCGGTAATGATAACCATTTCAACTGAAGAGTGCATGTTGGCATTGCAATCGAGAGAATAGAATAGCGCAAATGTTTTTATCATCCACAATTAGGTCAAATTTGGCCTATGGTGAAGAAATGTTGGTAAGATAAGTCTAAAGAGAGAGCGAGGGAAGATATATATCTTTTTAAACGTCCACATGACACCGATTGGATTTGTAAGATATAGAGAAGGAGGGTGTGTGTGTGTGTGTGTGTGTGTGTGTGTGTGTGTGTGCGGGCCCACACCCTTAAGTTGATCACCTTGTTCCTTTGTATTTTTAGGTCATAATAATCTATAATATCTTTTTCTTTTTTTTGACACCCCAACATATTTCCTCCACTGCTGGCATATCATCAACCTTTTCGGAAATAGATATGTGGCTTCGTTGTGGGGCTTCCACCTAGAGAGATGGATGTCTACGCTAGTTTGATTTTAGACCCCATGTGCAAGGAATGGGATGTTGGGTTTGTGGCCTTGATGTAGCCCAATCCATGATTCGAACTCTATTCCTCGATGATAATATTTGGTCCAGAAGCAATCTATGCAATCAAGAACCTCTCCTTGAATTGGAAACTTGAGTCAAACCCTTCTTAATGCAAGAGCTTTTTACAAGGGAGGCAATACATTTAAGTGTTGAGTGCGCTCCTTTCCTTTATGAGCATTTTGGATGTGAGACCTCTTTGGGTGCACAATTAAAACCTTCATAATACATATGTGGGATAACCATTACAAAAAACTACACTTTATGCATTTAGATGTCAATTCATAAGAGAACATTAGATAGAAGCTTTATTCCTACTTCCTTTATGGCATTTAGACATACTATATAGAGTTAAATGTGAGAAGCACAAAACTAGAATCATTTGGTCATTATCGCCATGATGACTTCGAAGTCTCCATGGAGCAATAATATTGAATTTGCAACATAATAATGAATCTCAAAAGAAAACTTCTTATATTGGTCCCTTTACCACATAAGCCAAAAAGATCGAGCTTTGTCATTATGAATTCAACAAGTGTGAACAAAATTGTACATAATGCTTTCGACAATGCATTCAAAACTATGGTAAACAATAAAGTTGTTTGTTTAATGGCATACTAAGTGCAACCAAAGTATTGATGAACGTATACCCTATCAAATTATGATTTCAATGACAGGATAAGTAGTAAGTAGCAACTAAACGGTAATACTTACTGAGGTCATAAAACTTATTTCAAAATCAAGAAAAATTACCAATGGATTTGATGGAGAATGTGACTCTTGATAGTATTTATGAATTCAATGCTACATCAAATTATTGCATATTGGACCAATGGATTTAATTAAAATGGATCGCTGATTCAACTAGCTAGTTGTTATATTGAATTATCAAACTGATATTACTAGGTGGCCCTCACGGTATCACAAGTTAGATTAATGCCTTACAGGATTGTGAAATATACACCCTTGGTCTACACTATCTTCCACCAGAAAGTTCATTATGTGTACCTTGCAATCAATTGTACGTGCAATTTTGGGAGTGCTACAAAAGTGAAGTCTCGACTCTCAAGTCACCTTCACATCATATTGTTTTGTTTTTTGGCATGTTTGGAGACATATGCGTGTATGGGAATCTTTTCATCTTACTCTAGCAATTATTTGTTAGATGGTTGTGTAGGATCACCGGATCGTAGATATGAAAACCATAGTCTTCAAAAACTTTCAAAATTTTCTTAAAAACCCCTAGTCTTTGGAAAGAAGATAGAAAAATAAAAGACCCATGCCCAATTTGTGCCACTATGGGGGCCTTTAAAAAGGGATACAAATTTGACAAGGTGTCACCCATTACCAATTTGTATGTGCATTTCATTTATCTCTCTCCCTCAAATAATATAAACCACTCATTAGTTTGTTTGTTTTTTTCTAACAAATAAATAGCTACACAGGTGTTAAAATCTGAAGATTCTACATGTTCCCAAACAAATACATTCTCGTGAATAATTGTTGCTACTAGCTACACAGGACAAGATTGCGAAAACGTGCCATAACTTTTCACTTAGAGCTAGTGACAAACTCAATAATAAAGATAAAGAGATATGTCCACATTGTGACTAGAAAGAGTGTAAAGATATATCATATCGTTATCGAAGTCAACGTTTCTAATCTTTATGTTATTTTATGTATTTGAAAATGATAATACGCACTAGTTTGCACCATAAGTTGTAAAGTCATAACGATGGGTTTTATTGTGAAATATTGATTCGTTAATGATTCCTGTGACTCGTTTCTACTATGATTCAATTGAAAATGCCAGGTAGAAAATTTACAATTTTTAGATTTGCTCGCGAGCCTCACAGTTGTCAAAGGATCAATGTGTTGGAGAAGAACTATGCATAAGAATCATCATTACAATGGTTATTTCCCTCGATATGGAAGGTCCATTATTTTGGTTCGATATTTGCATTGTGTCATGGATTCTTGTTCTTCAAGGTAGATTCCCTATAACTTGATTTGACCATTTTTTTGCATAATGGGACAAACAGTATTGTCAAATGAAAAGGTAGTGTTCCTCTGACTTTGAACCCAAAAAGGTAATATGTTTAAATATTTTGTTAGAAGTAACTAATTTCCTCTCATGCCATATATCATGTAGATAAATTTGTAAGCATTTGTGACTAAGACTTTTGCACATTGATTTATGCTTATTATTGTCAGGTTAAGGTCCACTTGATTTAAATAAGGACTCTTCTTGTGCATGAATGGTTTGTTAGAACAAAATTATTACGTTTCTACTCAAATATAGTAGCATGATTTCAATCAATGTTGTACATAGCTTATTCCAAAATAACATGCGAAAAAAACGAAATATCTTCAAACAAGAACATAGATTATGTTGCAATTCTCTAACACGATGCTGTGAACAGTTTAAATGTTGACATCCAACTACTTAGTTAATTCATATGAAACAAAAAACAAGAAGGTTCCATTCTTGTCTCCCAACTATTTAGGCTAGAATATTGTGGATGCATTTGACCCTATTCTATATAGGGGGTATTCTTCCAAAAAAACAGCAATTCTACACCATTCATATCCTTTTATAAAGAATACAAAAGGTCACGTATGTCCTTGAAGCCCTCTTTATTTTGCATGTACAGCCTGTACATTTTGAGATGGCACAACATCTAAATCCTTGATGAGATAAGTAAATCAGAAGATCAATACGAATGATTATATTGCAGCAACATATAATAGCTTACTAAACACTTCTTTTCTTGTGTGTTCTTTAACATCATAACTTCCTATGGTCATTGGATTACATATACTTTTGTAAAAGTCACTTCTAGGATGTAGAAAATTGTTCCACAAATATGAAAAGGTGACTTGGCTTAAAGTTGCCTTACGCGGGATCTCAAATGTCATTACATGAACATGACAAGGTGGCCTTGATAAAAGTTGTCTGTGGGATATCAATTGTCGTTATGTTAGTATGAAAAGGTAACCCAAACAAGTTTTACTTGATGTAGGGTATCAATTGTTATATTTTAGGTGAGAAAAATGTTTGTCAAAATCCAAAAGCATTTGGAAGTTTGAATGAAACATGCTTCCTCAATATTATGGTACATACAAATTGCAAATTCCCAAGGATCAAAGACCGAAATTTTGCAATAGAAATTTGGAAACCAACAATTCCTTGCAAGGGAACATTGTCATTACGATATAACTTGTCATGTGTCGTACATAGATCACCTCAAATGTATGCATTAAACACTACAAATGAAGACATTTACTATGGACTTGTCAAACTACTAAATAATTTCTTGGGTGATGCCTCCATAAGGATTCAATTTGGAAAGATTTTTTTGTTTTTCAAGTTTACCCCAATTATTTTGTCGTAGATTTTGGATTGATAAGGATATCAATGATCATATAACCATGTAGACGTTCAATTAACTTTGTCTTAATTAGTTCATGATTTGACTAGTTCATAAACTTCAAGCTAGATTATTTCTACATGATCGACTAAAGTTACACGGCCTTTGACTACATCAATTTGACAATGACCTTTGACTACGCAGCCTTTGTTTATTCTTTGAGTGAAGTTCAAGCCCCATATTGTCCTATGAACATAGTAAATGTGCTAGCAATCTTTGTGGGTTTTCTCGGTTTCAGATTTCCTAGTGGCAGAACTCATAAGTGCTTGCTTACGTAAAAAGAAGTTGATGTAAAAGGAAAGTTGCCATTTTGATGGCTTTTTTATGAATATTCTATACATGTGCATTGTGCACATACATATATGTACATTGATCAATGAATGGGACGAAGTTGTTACTACTAGACAAGAGAATTCTTACTAGTTTAATTTTATGTTTTTACTTAATCAACCTATGATGGATGCTTTTTGTTTGACAAGACGACTAAAAAAAGCAACTGATAATAAATTACACAAGTCCAACCCACATCCATATGGTACATCCATGTGAAGGTAATAAATGGAAAATGAACTTCTAAGGTTAATATCCTGGAAGGTAAGCAAAGTCTAAGACCCCACACTATCATATGTAGTGTACATGATAACTTGATTTTCACCGCGTTTTGAGATTTCCCAATTATAAGGTTTATGGATCATTGCTTAAGAAAACAAGTTGTAAAAGCGAAGTTATCATGATCGTTACTTCACATGAAACTTTTGTCCCTTTCGGAATAATTAAAATATGTTGGATATAGTCATATAGACTATTTTCCTAATCGTAAAGCAATTAAATTGGTTGGAGTACTCCTAAATAAATGCCTCATCAATGGGAAGATTGTGACATATTAAACATTTTCACACCCTCACCCACATTGTGCAATGGGTAAGTTGAAGTTGTTGGATGATATAGTAGGAAATCCTTATGACTGATGAGTTTGATTTCATGTGTGTATTCCACAATCTTCTGAGGCTCGTAGTTTGAAAAGACAGTTTTGTAAAAGATGTAAGCAATAAATTTCACATAGGATATACCCATGCGATGGTAAATAAAGTAAATCAGACTTCCAAACTTAAACTTTTAGAAGTAACCAAAGAAAATGTAGATGAAAATTTCTCATCAATAAATACTGTGTAGTTGACAAAATGCTCATAGTATATGTTACATGCATAACCACAATATACCTACTCTATGTATATTCTTCTTTGGAAAAAATAAAAAATAAAAAATATACCTACTCTATCAGTTAACTCGTCTAAATATTGTTTCCGCGTAATTTAAAGGCATTTTGCCACATATAAAAGAACTTATTTAAAGATGATGACAATACACCATATTTTTCAATTGAGAGGAAGTTAAAAATGAATTCCATGTTGAATGCATAATTCCAATTGCATGGTAAATGAAATTCATATATCTGGTTGATGCTAAATGCTAGGAATCATTGACCAAAGCTAAAACGTTAGGGCGAGAGCTGATTGTGAACATGAAATTCATATATCTGGTTGATGCTAAATGCTAGGAATCATTGACCAAAGCTAAAACGTTAGGGCGAGAGCTGATTGTGAAATAGCAAATCTAGAAAATGCGTATTGATTTCTCTCATTAAAATTATTTATTTTTGTAAAATTGTTGGTCATCAATGACTCATTAGATTACTAAAACATCACTTTCTTCGAAGCACCCTTTAAGTAGGTATATTGTCATTATGAAAGCTTTTAATGTTTTGGATGAGGCACACTTTAAATAGGTAGGCTGATGTCGTATGAACCATAAACATTCAACTACTGTTGCTAGTATTCTGAGTTTCACCCTCACCCTCAGGGAAAAATGGATTAGTGATATCAATTGGAAAAGGTGACATTGTAAGTCTTATGTTCGAAGAATGACAACCTTTAGGGAATAAGAAAAGACAAAAGCACAATTGATAGGATAACCACCAAAACAACTTGATTGATTATTGGCAGTCTAATACATAAGCTTTATGGCCTTTTCCTATCAATGCTAAGGAAATTTAGTTGAAACCTAGCTATATACTCTAGAATCAAGCTCACATCCATTCATGCATGAGGGGTGCTAACATTGTAGGTTTAAACTACATACATACATACATACATACATACATACATACATACATACATACATACATACATACATACATACATACATACATACATACATACATATATACTCTAGAATCATTAACATAATATGAATTAGCTATATAATCAAGATCATGTTGTGGTGACTATGTTTTGAAATGAAAAATCATACTTGTAATCTAGGATGGTAAGAAATTTTTAATGACAAAAAATTTAAGTGATTCACACTAAACTCACATATCTCGGCATATAACTAGCATGTAAAGTTTTGTTTTATTAGACTTACCACCATGATAAACCAATTAGGCTCTAAATCATTGACAAATTATACAAGTGATGTGATGAACCATTTTCATAATGATCGAGTTTTTGAGTGGGTAATGACAATAGACCTTCCATCATTCATGGACAAAGATTGATAAACAAGCAAATTACGAACTATGTACTTTCAAGATTTCTCTATGCTTGCAGGGTTGTTTTATTCCTCGGGGTTGTAGATGTAGAATTGCTCTATCACCGAGTGAATCTTGGAGCATTTGTTTGAAGAAGATCTCATCCTTGGTTCAAGTTCCCGTGGTCCTGCCCAAGTATACACGGACATGCAATTTACACAACAATGAGTGAACTAATCTATATAAGCGCCTAATTTGGGGGCACTTAAGGGAAACATAAGCTCTCTACTATAAAAATAATATAAACTCTAGATTCTACACTTCAATGGTCATCTCCTTCAATGGACTAAATCAATCATGGACTGACATCTTGGCATTGATGGTGTCAATGCAACTAGTCCTATTTGAGAACGTTGGTGAAAACGGGAGTTGAGTCATTCTTTTTCAAACAATACTCAAACTACAAACTTTCACCATCTATTAACTCCCTTACACTTCTTGTGTGCATCAAACATGAGGTTCTTGGCAATGGTTATGCATCTTTGATTGTCGCATCTAAGTATAATCTCCGACTCATTTGAAACCAAATCCTAGACAACTCTTGTAAGCCAAATTAATTTACAAGTAGCTTTGCATTCAACCTCTGATTGTTTGCTTCTTACTTATCCATGAGAACTTTCCCAAAGCAAGTTAGAAACAATATTTAGAAACTAATTTTCTAGAATCACAATTTCCAACCTAATCAATGTAACAATACCCATTGAGAGCATTGATCTCTAGCCTAAATGAATTCCATACTTTGGGGTACCCTTGATGTACTTCAATAGACACATAGATGCCTTCCAATGAGATTCGTTTGATGCTTTTTGGAGAACCGGCTCAACATACCAATGAAAAAGCAAATGTTTGGTCTATGTTGCACGATAATATCAAATACTCATCATGTTGTCTATACTTATTGATGTCAACTAGATGTGAAGAGTCTTTAGTGGGCAATTTACAATTTACCTCCATTGGTGTGGATGCAACTTTACAATTCATCATTCCAAATGCTTTTAGGATTTTTGTTGTGTACCTTTGTTATGAGCCGTAGATACTTGTAGTTTTTTTCTAAACTTCAACCCCTAAGAAAAAATGGAGCATCACTAAATGTGTCATTTCAAACTCAGATTTTAACGTATTTTGAGTTTGGGAAACACATTTTTCATCATACATTGTAAGTTCTACATCGTTCACATACACAATGACCATGACACAAATTCCATCTTTCCTCATCACACATAGTCTAGCATGCAAAGAACTTTGTTTAAACTCGTTATTTTTTAAGAATCTATCAATTTTATAGTTCAAAGCTCTAGGCTCTTGTTTCAAACCATATTTACAAATCGAGCAACTCAAACCCTCATGGATCAGTTACACATACCTCCTCTTTTAAATGTCCATTTAGAAAAAGAAACTTGACATCCATTTGGACAATTGACCACCTCTTTGCATTGGCAAGGGATTATCGTGAGAATTATCATGATGCTATTAAGCCTATACTTTAACACAATTCATTAACTTTGTATTTGATCTTCCTAATAATCCACTTGCCATTGATGATTTTCTATTCTTTTGGTCAATTGACCAACTCCAACTTCATTGTCTCTTTCTTGATGATGATGTCAAACTCCAACTTCATTTTCTCTTTCCACATAGCATCTCTTAGGGATTCTTCCAACAAAGGTCATTTTCTTATGGGAACCACTTTTTCAACCATCAAAGCATGTTTTTCAATGCGTTCAAAGGCCTTTCCTTGTTCCTCTATGATCTATCCTTCTTGATCTTCAAACATTATCAATGAATGTCTCAAGACACGTCATCTTGGAGTTTTGATCAACAAAGAGCTATTGAGCCCACGTTGATTGTGTTTTACCTTCTTATGATTCAACATGTTGATCATATGAGTCATCACTATTTGATAACTCCTTCATACCTAGTCTTGGTGCAACTAGCACATGGCGGAATGTTGAACTTTAGTTGATGACATAGAGGACAAATCCTTGTTCTTGTTCTCTATTGAGTGTGGTGGTTGTTTTTTTCCAAAAAAAAGATACTACATTAGTATAAGAAAATGCATAAGCCTAAACATACAAGATATCCACAGCTCCCCTATATTTTTCTAAATTCTAACCATCGGCGTAAATAAATACTTTGGTGTTGAGTAAAACCACTCCACCTTATAAAAAAAGCCATCTATAAAATATACCTATGTCCGAGATGGCATGAGTGTGGTTGTTCTTCACTAAACACCACATCTTGATTGGTAAGTATCTTCCTTACTTTGCTATATCCAAGAAAAATACACATCCCAATTTTTTCAATTGATCACTAACATATATGCATAGCAAATACATCTAAATGTTATATGCTGAGAATGTTATCATTCCGATTAATGTATCAGAAACAATGAATGGACAAGAGATTGTAGGGGAACTACAAACTAAAAATCGGGTAGTTGACATTGGACCTTTGCCTTCGTTTGAAGGTAGGTGGACAAGATCCATGTCCAAGCATTTGCCAAAAGATCATAATCTTTTCATGAAGGATGCTAATGATTGGAGAACTTCCACAAAATCATTAGTTGAACATTTTCAAGGGTGCGATAGTAAGATTTCCATTTAGAGAGTACATAAGCAGACTAATGCATTTAGTAAAGATCACATCTCTTTTAGAAGAATGATTAAGACTCAAGATATGTCTCAAGAAGACACGAATCGATGTTTGAAAGAAAAAAGATTATTGTCCAAATTTGTGTAAATATGAAGATTATTTCTTGGAATGTGCAGGGTCTTGGGGGATCCTTATGTAAACAATATAAATGGAGATTTCGGCAAGAGTTGCATAAATGTATAATTGGGCAAGTGGCCATAGTGATATTACAAGAACACCGTTTAAATGAAAGGTGTACTTAAGTCTATGGTTCATTACTGCCTGGAAACTGGGAAATGTTGTGGGTTCCAGCATATGGATCAACACAACTTCAAGTTGGATTATGTATGGCTATTCGTGATATATGGCAAGTAAAGATGTTGGATGTAGGAAATTTGTTGTTAGGAAGAACACAATATGTTATCATGAAATTTCATAATAAAAAGGTTGGCTTTTTGAATTTGTATGCTCCTAATTACTCTAGAGAACGATTAAAGATGTGGATTGAATTGGATAGTTCATTGCCAGTTGTAGATCATTGGTGTATAGCAAGAGACTTTAATATGATTGAGGATCCCGAGGATAGGAGTGGTGAAGGTGGAGCAACAGTGCATGGTTTAGAATTATCCACATGGGAAAAATTTACTATAAGTAGAAGGTTGTTGGATGTTTGGCATTTACCATCCTTTGGAAAATTGCATAATTCTTCAATGTTTTCTAGGTTTGATAGAAGATTAAATGGGGCAAATTTGTCAAGATTTGATAGGATTTATGTTGATGATTTATTTGCGGAGATAGGAGGGAGTGTTGGCATTTATCTAGGTACAACTTTCTCCGATCATGCCCCAGTTGTATTACAACTTAATGATGGGAAAAAACGTAAGCAATAAGGGAGATTAAGGATTCCACCGGAATTGTTTACAGAATCCATAATTATTGAAAAAGTTATGTATATATGGAGACAAACTTTATTGCAAATTGGAAATGTGGAAGATAATGTGGCACTGGCAATATCACATATTAGTAGTTTCTTAATCTCTTGGGCACAAGGGAAAAGGGAAAGATATACACAGAAAATTATCAGTATGCATCGTTGACATAGTTGCAACATTTTCAAGAAAGGGATCCATTGTGTGAATGGACGACAAATGCTTTACATAATGCGAAATGGGAATTAAGAAATATTGAGGACATCATTTTACAATTTCAATATCAAGCTTCTGTTTCAAAATGGACACGAGTAGGTGACAGAGTAAACAAGACGTTTTTTTCCCAAGTTGCACCGAAATGGTCGGCAGTAGGGATTAAACAACTAAGGAGAGAAAATGGCTCCTTCACAGAAGATGAGACAAAAATTGTACAAATTGCTACTACTTATTATGTTAAATTGTTGTCCAGTGGAGTTGCTACCGAATCTGTTCACACAAGTAGGAAATGTGTGTGGGACAAGATTAAGCCTAAAGTCACAAATGAAATGAAGGTTGCATTACTTAAGCCCTTTGACATTATGGAAATACATAATGCACTTAGAGCTTTAAGTCTTATGTCTTGTCCAGGGGAGGATGGAATTACTCCACATTTTTTCCTCAAATATTGGGAATATATTGGGGAAGACTTAACAAAAGCTTATCAAAGAATTTTTGACATTGGGTACATGCCTCGTAGTATGGCAGTTGGCTTGATTTATTTAATACCTAAGGTTGAAGGTATATCAGATGATATTAGAAAATGGAGACCAATAACTTTGCTAAATACAATATATAAAATCTTTGCAAAAACATTGTCATTGAGAGTGCAATCTTTCTTACATGATTTGATTCATATCACCCAAATAGGTTTTATTTAGGAAAGAAGTATACTGGATAATTTGTTCTTTTTTTGGGAAGCCATTGCCTTGGCTCGTACGAAAAAAGTGGATTTGTTGATTTTGCTACTAGACTTTGAAAAAGCATATGATCGAGTTGATTGGGAGTTCCTTCAGGGTACTCTTGTAAGATTGGGTTTTCCGGAGAAATGGGTGATAGGAGTGTCTTCTCTGTATAATTCAACGTGTAGTTCTGTTTTGGTAGGAGGGGTTAAAGGTGATGACTTTCAAATTTCCCGAAGTGTACGACAAGGCTCTCCACTTGCACCATATTTATTTTTGTTTTTTGCTGAAGCGATGAGTTTGTTTTTTACTGCTGAGGAGGTTGGATTGAAAGGAATAGCAATGCCCATTGATGGGACAAATGTTGTCGATGTAGAATTTGCTGGTGATACAAGTTTGTATTTGGATGGTCCGAATAATAATTTGTAGAAAATGTACATAGCGGTGCAAACATTTTGTATGGCATCAGGTGCATCAATTAATTGGAATAAATCAGTGGGTTTTTTTAGTGTTGTCCAATTCCACAACTCCACAATGGAGTCCTCATCCAAATTTCCGATGGATTCCCAAGGGCACTTCAGTTAGATATTTGGGATGTCAAGTAGGTTTGAATATTTGTTCAGAAATTCAGGTTGCTTCTTTGCTATTGAAAATCAGGAAAAAACTATTGTTTTGGAGTAAAGCTAAACTATCATTTGCGGGTAGAGTGATAGTCGTTAATCAAGTTTTGTTGTCTAGTCTTTGGTATATTATGTCATGTTGAAGTTTTTCAAAATCATGTATGGGACAATTACAAAGATTGATCCGAAATTGTTTGTGGTTTGGTAATGATGGAAGCCATGCCAGGGCAAAAGTCTCTTGGTCCACAATTGTTAAGCCATTGGATCAAGGAGGATTAGGAATTGTAGATCCATTACAACAGTCCAAAGCTTTGATTGCAAATTTGGTGATTCGAGGATTGTTGCCAGGATCGGAACCTTGGAAATAATTGTTGTTTTATGAATTGCAAAAGTTTTGTCCCAAAACTGGTGGAGATTGGATGCCTAGTTTTAGATGGGCTTTTATGGAACATAACAAATTGGTTATGGCCACAAACTGGGAAGAGATATTTGCTCGATGTGTTCTTAATGCATGGAAAGATATTTCTCTTAATTTAGTTAAGACATTGCCAAAAACAAAATCTGAATTCGGTAGACATGCCTTGATTTGGAATTCATGGTTGACTGACCAGAGAGGGCAGATGTTGGGAATGTGTACTAGATGTGCATGGGCAGAATTAGATCGTGGGCCAACACAATCTATAGGTGCATGGACAACATTTCTGTCTAAACCTATAGATCACCAAATGATACTAATTAGTAATATAAGGGGTGGGAAGATAATGTATTCTACAATACAAAATGCCCTTTTTAATACTCAGATGCAAATTGGATCTGCTACACAGAAGTGGATGGGTTTATTTATTCCTGTTGAGAATAGAACTCAACCTCCCATAGAGAGAGTGTTCACACTAGTCAGTGGACATCATACTAGGATAGTTTTGTAATTAGTAGAAACTTGGGCACTTGCCCTAGATCAGTTGATATTTAAACCAACCTCTTGTAACCTAGTTACTGTTGGACATTGTTGTGATGTGGTGTGCTCGAGAGTGGGAAAAACCGGCGAAAGGGGGGGGTCAAAATGTGCATGTGCAATGTGTGTGCACACAAAGGCGATTAATTGTGCACATGCAAAAGAAAAGGGAAAAGAAAGGGTGGAAAGGATGTATAGAAGCTCGTGTAAAAAGTAAGAGAGAGAAGAGATAAAAAGTAGAGGGGAGACAGACTATGAATTTCTAAAGATTGAATTATATATTATATAAGAGAGAGTTAATGGGCTAATGGATAATCACATTGACTTCTAGCTAGAGGTGCATGGTTCAAATTTGGTCTTACAATGTAGTGTGATTTAAGGAATTTTATTCCTTTTGCATTGAAGACAAAATTGGCAACCCCTCTTCTTGTTTTCCTATAAAAGGAGGTTGAGGGGGGCTCATTTGGGAGGACGTTTTGGGAGGAGGAGACTATCGCCATTTTTCTTTTAGAGCTCTTCATCTTCTTCTTCACCACTTCTCTTCATCTCATACCCCTTCATCCCCTCATCGCCACGTGCTCGTCTTCTTCGCGTTGGCACTCAAAGTGCTCGTGAGCCCAAGCTTCGTTGGTTCGACGTTGCTTCACCCCGTTCGTCGTTGAGAGCTTGTGTGCTCGCCGTTCACGTGGTTGTGGTTCGTTGGGGTTGGCATTTTGGTGGTGCTCGTGTGTTCGTCTTCGTCGTGTTTGGATTTGCTCTTGTCTCTAAGGGCATTTAGTATTTATGTTTTGATTGAGCTTGTGGTTAACTAGAAGTTGCCATTGTAATCAAACCCTATTTTATAAAGGGTCCTCTTGCGTTGGAATCGAACACGTATTTATTTCTTTGGCCAATATAATTCGTGTTTCTTTCTTTCTTTGTTCTCGTCCACTTGTACGTTCGGCCGTCTTGTGACAAGGGAGCGTTTCGGGCGTGCCCATGCACCTCTCCTCCTCATAAAGGCGTACGAGCATTTTGTGCGTGTGTTTGTGTCTTCCTTGTACGTTCGACCATCTTGTGACGAGGGAGCATTTTGGGCGTGCCCATGCACCTCTCCTCCTGATAAAGGCGTATGAGCATTTGTGTGTGAGATTGAGTCTTCCTTGTACGTTCAGTTGTCTTGTGACGAGGGAGCGTTTCAAGCGTGCCCATGCACCTCTCCTCCTCGTCAAGGCGTACAAGCATTTTGTGCATGTGTTTGTGTCTTCCTTGTACGTTCAGTCGTCTTGTGACGAGGGAGTGTTTCAAGCATGCCCATGCACCTCTCCTCATAAAGGCGTACGAGCATTTTGTGTGTGTGTTTGTGACTTCCTTGTACATTCGGCTGTCTTGTGACGAGGGAGTGTTTTGGGCGTGCCCATGCACCTCTTCTCCTCATAAAGATGTACGAGCATTTGTACGTGTATTTGTGTCTTCCTTGTACGTTCGATCGTCTTGTGACGAGGGAGCGTTCGGGCTTGCCCATGCACCTCTCCTCCTCATAAAGGCGTACGAGCATTTTGTGTGTGTGTGTTTGTGTCTTCCTTGTACGTTCGGTCGTCTTGTGACGAGGGATCGTTTCGGATGTGCCCATGAACCTCCTCATAAAAACGTACGAGCATTTGTGCGTGTGTTTGTGACTTCCTTGTATGTTCGATCGTCTTGTGACGAGGGAGTGTTTGGGCTTGCCCATGCACCTCTCCTCCTCATAAAGGCGTACGAGCATTTGTGCGTGTGTTTTGTGTCTTCCTCGTACGTTCGACGTCTTGTGGCGAGGGAGTGTTCGAGCGTGCCCATGCACCTCTCCTCCTCATAAAGACGTACGGGCATTCGTGTTTGTGTTATCGTCCCCTTGTACATTCATCTTGCATGCTCATCTTTGCTTCTACCCGTTTGATCACTTGGCTCGTGCGGTGATCTCGAAAGGTTGACGAGTCGTGATCAACAAAAGCCACCGACCTCACAAAACAAAGGGCCACGAGCCCTTACTCAGGAAGGGGTCAGGAAGTAGTATTGTTGTAAAGCAAACCTCGAGTCTTCTCTATCCCTTGAGTGCTCCCTAGTCCAAGACCCTTGTGGTCCCGCCCAAATAATACACATGCGCGAAACTTCGTGACATAAATTTGGTGAACCCTATGTGAAAGGGCGGCAAGGGAGATCCAAGATGCGAGGAGGAGAACTCGCTCAAGTGATGGCGGCGGCGGTGGACCGCTTGGTAAATGCCCGAGAAGGCATCACCGGCCTAGACAGGGCCATAGAGAAGGTGGTCAGCACAACGGATCAGTTCAATGGAAGAGATACCACGAGCTACTTGGATGCCTATAAGGCTGAATGTCTTCCTTGTACGTTCTCGAAGGTAGGCGGCTAACCGGATTCGCTAGAGTGGTAACACTGAGTATCCATGTAGAGGTACTCGAGATGCAAGTAGACTCTTGCAATTGGGAGGGGTTCGAAGAAAGACTCCTCGAGAAGTACGGCCTTGATGACTCACTCAAAATTTCGAAAAGGGATCTAATGGAGTGGTTTGAGCTTCTTGGCAAGGGGAGAAATACTACGACACTTCTACAAGAATTTGAGAAGCGCTCCGCGCGACTCTTGGCTCTCGATAGGACGGTGCTTGACACAAGCAAGGTCCTACTATTCATAAAAGTTGTTGATGCATGAGACCGAGAGAAGGTGGGGCTCCTCCTCGAAACTGATGATGGGCTCACGACGGATTGGGCTATGGTAAAACGGGTTTGTAGTCGCTTCGATAAGAGACGGGAATGGAACAACGGGTCTCCGTTGAGCGGCCAAACATCCACAGGCTCCATTAGTGAGACACATGAACCCTTGCTCGGGAAGGGGTCGGGAAGTAGTATTGTTGTAAAGCAAACCTTGGGTCTTCTCTATCCCTTGAGTGCTCCCTAGTCCAAGACCCCTGTGGTCCCGCCCAAGTAACACACACGCGCGAAACTTCGCGACATAAATTTGGTGAACCCTATGTTAAAGGGCGGCAAGGGAGATCCAAGATGCGAGGAGGAGAACTCGCTCAAGTGATGGCGGCGGCGGCGGACCGCTTGGTAAATGCCCGAGAAGGCATCACCGGCCTAGACAGGGCCATAGAGAAGGTGGTCAGCACAACGGATCAGTTCAATGGAAGAGATACCACGAGCTACTTGGATGCCTATAAGGCTGAATGTCTTCCTTGTACGTTCCCGAAGGTAGGCGGCTAACCAGATTCGCTAGAGTGGTAACACTGAGTATCCATGTAGAGGTACTCGAGATGCAAGTAGACTCTTGCAATTGGGAGGGGTTCGAAGAAAGACTCCTCGAGAAGTACGGCCTTGATGACTCACTCAAAATTTCGAAAAGGGATCTGATGGAGTGGTTTGAGCTTCTTGGCAAGGGGAGAAATACTATGGCACTTCTACAAGAATTTGAGAAGCGCTTCGCGCGACTCTTGGCTCTCGATAGGACGGTGCTTGACACAAGCAAGGTCCTACTATTCATAAAAGTTGTTGATGCACGAGACCGAGAGAAGGTAGGGCTCCTCCTCGAAACTGATGATGGGCTCACGACAGATTGAGCGGCCAAACATCCACAGGCCCCATTAGTGAGACACACGAACCCAGGGGTGGTAGAGCACCTCAAGAAAGAGAGCAAGCAAATGCAAGGTTCGTCCCCGAGAGAAACGTGGTTGAAGCACCGTAAATAGATGAGCTCACAAAGATGGTGCGAGATCTCCAAATAGCGCAAGCTAGGAGAGAGAGTGGCGGCCCTCAAGATCGACGTCCCCCGTTCGCGCAAAGATGTATGTGGTGCAACAATCCCGACCACCTACGAAGGGAGTGTGGAGACTTTCAAGAGGCCCTAAGAAGGGATATTGTCTATTTTTGGAAAATAGGGTCTATTCAACGGAGACAAGGCGCCCCTTGGGATTGAATCAAGGCCGAGGGGGAATGAGAAGGCTAATGGAGGAGGCCGAAGCACAACATGTTGAAGCCATCCACTACTCGGCATCGGTTGGGATCCGAGTGGGAAAAGAGGTGAGGAGGCAAGAGGAGAAAGAGTTTGACTTTTGGCTGTCAATCCTTGGAAGCCTCTCTAGGGGAAAGTTCAAAAGAGAAGAAGCGGACGAAGCGGAAAGAAAGGTCCAAGAAGCAACCGGGTGGAAGGATCCGGTGGAAGAAAAGACAAGCTTAGTGGAAGCCGCTTGCCAAAACTACGAAGTAATGGTTGAAGAGAAGAAGGTAGGAAATGATGAGGGAGCCGGTCCATCAAGGAAATACGACGCTCGAGGTGCACGAAGAAGGGAAGAGCTGAACTAGTCTCAAGCACGCGACGAAAGATGGAAAGAGAAGGGGAACCCCCCCAACTTCAAGCTTTCCTCGGAGATCGAACAAGCAACGGACTTGAAGAAGGTAGTGGAGGAAAGGATCCCCGACAGTCGAGTAGAGTTTATTCTACGAGAGATCCTTGGAATTGCCAAGAAAGAATTCCACGAGGTCATCATCGACCTAATGAAGAGGAAGCGGCTCTCAATGGAGCAAGAAGTGGCAAAGCCTGCGAAGACAAGGACGATGCGGACATTCACTACACGAGGCCACATTGGGCGAGAGTGACAACGGAGACACCGGTACGGGTCGGAGTTGTAAAAGAGATGGTTGTAGCATTGATCGACCATGGCTCTGAGATCAACCTTATGTCCATGGACTTTTATAAAAAGGGAAAGTGGCCGATCAACACGAAGCACGGGTGGAAGATTAGAGCGGCGACCCGAGCAACCGAGGAGCTATACGGGGCTTGCCCGAATGTACGGGTGAAGGTGAGGGACATAGAAATAGATCAACATTTCTTTGTTCAAGAGACGTCCTCACACCCGATCATCTTGGGTGAACCATACATCACGGCGGCTCACATGGAGACAAAGGTGCTAGACAATGGGTCAGCATATGCGAGGGTCAAGAGCCAAGATGGGAAGCATTCGGTCCAATTCCTTACGGTGAGGCCCAACCATGAGCACAATCGAGCCTCCTTCAAAGGGGAGAACCGAGAGGATTTTTTATGCGGGCTATTAAAGAGTGGGGTCGCAATAGCCTGAGGCAAACTAAGACCCTAAACCCTTGCAAAACTATTAAATGTAATAGGAAACAATTTTGTTTCTCCGAAAATGGAGCTTGTAAAATTACTAGTTTAACTTATAGAGATAAGCCTTGGGCCAAGACATACGAAAGGTATCTCAAACAATGTAATTTATTGGGGGAAGATGACACCATAAGCGATGCCACGGAGGTGGTCTCGTTCGACGACACTCTTAGAGAGATGGAGAGGATAGTCATTTCAGGCCTCAATGAAGTCAAGGTAATTCTAGTCAACTCAATTGACATGTACACCGCCATCGAAGAGCTTGGGCGGTTGATCGAGGAAGCGCGGACGGTCAATGTGCAAACAAAATACAAGACCGTGGACAAGAAGGTGAAGCCTGTGGTTGCCCCATTGCCTAACGATAGTTGGGATCAAATAAAGGGGGTAGCGGCTGATCCCAGCTTGCGGGACCCACGAGGCATAGGGCATCGGTTCACCGACGAGACACGACAGAAGCTCCGAATTGGTGAGGGTGGCTTCCTATTGCCTAGGGAGGAAGAAAGATTTAGAAGGATGATCGAAAGCCACGGAAGGGCTTTTGCCTTCTCGTCGGGTGAGATAGGGTGCATAAACCCTAAGATCGTGGAGCCAATGGTGATCTTTACGGTATCGCATGTACCGTGGAACATCAAACCAATCCCGGTTCCGAGAGCTCACATCCCGATGTTGATTGAGCTACTCAAGGAAAAGATTGAGATGGGTATCCTCGAGCCATCAAGCGCCCCATACTCAAATCAGTGGTTCACTGTGCCAAAGAAGAACGGCACCTGACGCTTCATCTGGGACCTACAACTTGTTAATCAAGTGACAATTCGAAATGCAGGGGTTGGGCCGAGTGTTGACGAATTCGCCGAGGCCTTCGCTGGAAGGTCTATGTATTCGATCAATGATCTATACTCGGGGTATGATCAATTCCAACTAGTTGTGGAGAGTAGGGACATCACGACAATGTGGACCCCTATTGGCCTAGTGTGAATGTGTACCTTGCCACAAGGAGGCACCAACTCTGTAGCCCACATGGTAAATGCAATGAACAAGGTATTGAGAGATTGCATCCCTGACATCACCATGCCATTCCTCAATGATATCCCCATAAAAGGGTGCTCTAAAGCGGAGAAAGATGAAACCTTGGACGAGGATGGGTGCAGACGTTTTGTGGCATATCACATCTCCGATTGCGAAAAGGTTCTACAAAGACTCGAAGATGCACGCTTGACCTTCTCGGGTGAGAAATCAGCATTCGGCCAACCGGAGATTCTTGTCGTGGGACACTTGTGCGAGGCATACGGGCGGAAGCCATCCCCGGCAAAGGTGGACGCCATCACAGACATGAGGGAAGAATGTAAATCACAAACAGAGGTGAGGCGATTTCTTGGTGCCTATGCATTCTACCACATCTAGATCGTGCACTACGCTCACCTAGTCGAGCCCTTGTATGGGCTACTTGGGAAGGGGTCGGGAAGTAGTATTGTCGTAAAGCAAACCTCGGGTCTTCTCTATCCCTTGAGTGCTCCCTAGTCCAAGACCCCCGTGGTCCCGCCCAAGTAACTTTGCGACAACGTAATATACAGTTTCTCGTTTTAAGAGCTCTCTCTCTCTCTCTCTCTCTCTCTCTCTCTCTCTCGTCTCACGTGCAACACACACACACACAGAGTCCTTCCTCTGCACAGAATCACTCTCGATTCTTTACAAATCCATTGGATGTTTTAATTGGAGTTAAAGCCTATATTGGGGAACAAGAGTGTATGAGTTTTGATGTACAAGATGATGGTAGGCTAATCTTTACACCTAATGAAAATTATGGTTTACGTTTTGTTTGCATAAAGAAGTAAGGGTGATTGCAAATGATGGATCAAATTGGGTCTTAGACCCGGATCCTCAAAAGGTGAATTATTTTTGGGGGATTTGGATTATGGAAAGGAGACCAATATCTAGATTAACTTGGGATCCTAGAGAACTGTATTGGAAGGTGTGGGTGCAAGATCACATCAAATACGTGTCGTTCTTTCAGTATTCTGTGAAGATTGGTAGGAAAATATTAGGTGCTAGATCATGGAAAGAACCAACTGCAAATATTGTTTGGAGACGAAATGGACTTTCTCCACAACATCTCAAACAATTTTGGAAATGGCTATGGGGTATAAAGATGAGTAGGAAATTTGTTTGTTTTCAATGGTTGTTGGTTCATAATGTTATACCAGTTAATGGGTGGCGAAAAGGAAATGTAGACAAGATGTGCCCTTTCTGTATAGATGTAATAGAGACTGTTAAACATTGTTTGTGGAGTTGTGGGTTTGCTCTGGACATATGGAAACGAATCATAAAATTAACTCTAGTATATCCTACAACAGTGTATACATGGGGTGTAGTATTATGGGCGGTGGTACATGATAAACCTATGGTATATGAACATGAGGAGGTTGCAGATGCTATTGTGATGAGACATGGTTTGATGGAAAAAAATTTGATCACTCTGAATCCACAAATACAAACTGATAAACCTCAAATATGGCAATTGGTAAGTAGTATTACAATTTCGTATATTTGGAAGGCTCGTATATCTTAGAGGGTTTTTGGATGGTATAAAAGGTAATAAGCATCAAGCGGAACTTAAGCGTTTGGAGTTTCATGCCATTTGGGGCATAGGTATATTCTATAGATGGCGTTTTGATAAGGTGGAGTGGTTCTACTCAACACCAAAGTATTTATTTAAGCCGGTGGTTAAAATTTAGAAAAACATATGGGATCGGTGGTATATCTTGTATGTTTAGCCTTATGGTGTTTTCTAATACTAATGTAGTATCTTTTTTGGGAGAAAAAAAATTTCATCAAAATGTTCTGAAATGCATCACTAAAGTTTCTTACCCAAATAGGCTTGTTCTAGTCTCATTCCTCCGAAGAGCCTTTGTGTAACTCTAATTAAGGATGTAGATAATTGTATTCACTTCTTCATCCCAAAGTGAATTGGTTTCCTTTTTTGCCTTCAATACAATCAAGCTAAGCCACCTCGACGATGGTCATATATGATGATACTATTATAAAGTTATATAGATAATCTTGTGAAGTATTGCAAAGATTTCTCCCATAAACTTAGCTACAATCAACCTATCCACTATGATACCATGTAAGCAAACAAGAGAAGAAGCACAATGGAGGTGAACATATATCAAAGGTTGAAGATAGAGTCAACATAAAAGGTGACGCTCAATAGGAAAAATGACAATGTTTGAAGTCTCATTCTATATGGGACAATGTTATATTTTATATTTTATTGAAGTTTTACTCTACACCAAAATATTTATTTAAGCTGGTACCTAGAACTTAACCTCACTTTAAAAAAAGGGGGGCAATTACCTATATGTATGTAATTTCATGTACAACCTTATGACGCTTCTTACTACTACTGTAGTATCTTTACTAAAAAAAGTAAAGAGAAAAAAATTTGAATCATTATAATTGATGACACAAGTATTGGTTTTCTCCATCCGTGTGCTCACAAATTAGAGCTTAGATGGAGATGTGGACAACTAATGTTGTTTTTTCACCATCAAGTTCTTGTACCAGGTGGTTAGTAGGTAAATAGTTTATTAATGGTTGCTAGATAAGTACATAAGTTGTTGGTTCCTAACTAGATAACCGACTATTGCTCCCCTATTAATTATCACTATCGAGAGAATCTACCTAATTGAATTGGTCAAGTGAATTATCTCTATATGTGCCACTATTGTATGAGTATAGGGTAAATGTTACTCAAATATCTCCCCCTCATGGTAAGCATGAGCTCACAACCATCTACGATCATAGCATGAATAGCAATAGGCAACAATTCAATTTGGTTTGGGATTCTCAAACCAGACCATTTAAAAAAATTGAACTCCAAAACAAACCAAGCTGCAAAATCATTTAAACCAAACCGTTGGAAGAATTTCCAAGCTCAAACCAAATGGTTCAAGAGATTTATAAACCATTAAGCCACCAAATTGTTGAGCATTAGTCTTAAGGTCTAGTTTTCTAATTTGGTTTTGTCATTTAAATTTAAAGATCAGTTTTATGGTTTGGTTTAGTAGTTTCGTGGTTCTATGCAAACAAATATTTTTCGTTAACTTATGGACAACTCTTCGACAAAGAGTTTACAATCAAAATTCTTATTCTTATAAATTGTCATGCAAAGAAGAAAATATTGAATGACCGATGTTGTAACTTATTATGATAATGCACTATATAAGTCTAACTTTGTCGAGCTAATTCATATTTAATAGATATTTCAAAAATATCATAACAATAAACCATTAAGGTGTTTAAGTCGCATTTGGAAGCCGATTAAGCTACAAACCATTAAATCATTTAGGTCTTGGTTTCAAGCGTCTAACCCACAAACCGTTAAGCCAATAAAAGCTCAAATGAATTTTGAAACTTGTAACAAACCGATTTATGTTAAGTCGTTAAGTTGCAATTTTTGTCATTGGTTCAACTCAAACTGAACTGTTGCCAATTGCTAAACACAATTTCATCGGCATTCAAGTTGGGATGTACCAATAGCTTCTCCTCTAGTGGGGCTCATTCAACGATGTAATACAACAAGCTATGTTAGTAAGGTAGTAAGCAAAGGCAATAATTGTGTATATTGTGACAAATATAGGGTATCAAGAACTTGTATATTTGGTTGTTGGACATGATCTAGAACTCATGTGGGCTTTGTTATGGTATCAATGTTGAAAACTCTTTCATAAACACACTTATATTAAAAGTATTTCACGAAAACTCATACCATCAATGTCTTCAAAATACCCATACTATTGCGAGAGTTTTTCAATTTTAAAATGCTCAAGTATTCTTGATGTTTTGTAAAAATCACACCAAGATTATACAATGGATTCTTCACAAATCAACCTTTTTTGGCATAAGAATACCAACGTATTTCATTCCTTTTATCACCATATATGATAATAATTTTCGATTTACGAAGTCCTCATTGCATTTTTTTAATTTTTTTTTTCCAAAAAAAGATACTACATTAGTATTAGAAAACAACCCTCTGAGATTATGCACAATCTCTATCCAAATTCCCGAAATTATTTGGGCAGGTCTTTACATTTTGAAATACCTTCAATCATCGAGCCTTCCAAATATACGAAATTGTAACTACTTACCAATTGCCATATTTGAGGTTTATCAATTTGTATTTGTGGATTCAAAGGGATCAATTTTTTCCCCCTCAAACCATATCTCATTACAATAGCATCTGCAGCCTCCTCCTGTTCATATACCATAGGTTTATCATGTACCACCGCCCATAATACTGCACCCCATGTATACACTGTAGGATATACTTTTACGATTGCATAATTTTACAATTGCAAAATATTTTGGCCATTGTCATGTTTCGCTATATGTAGTAATCATTAGACAATTCACTTTATTTGTTTAGAATATTTTATGTTTCAATATAATAGAAGCACATGAAGAAAGGCTAACGACACGTCGAGGAGAAGAATGGTCTTTGCATGGCATAATATATAAGTATGTAAGTAAAAGTCTTTGTCAACACATTGAAAAAATTGATAACAAGTATTCTAAAAATTGGGTATGCTATAATATATCGATGTTAAAGGACATTGTAATCTCAAAGAAATTGCTTCCTTGGATTTGCTATATTTCTCCTTGACACTTCTGCCTCTTCTTCATATTCAAGTGATTGTAGAGAATCGGTTTGATTGTGAAAGTGAATGTACATAGATATATTCCTAGACCATAATATAAGAATAGTCATGATTGACTCAAAATAATGATATCATTAACTAGAATTGATGAATGTCTTTTGAATGTGTATACACGTTGATCACTTTTGAATGTTCAAATCTCGACAAATTGAGCAAGTGATATAAATTCTAATCACTTGACAATCATCAAATGTTGTATAGTGATGGATGATCGTCCCAATGTTGTATCCCCACATAACCAAAGAAAGCAATTACACTAATGAGAATATAATACCATGAAGGCGACAGTTGTCAACAATAATAACATTGTTGTTGTTACAAGAGGATTAGGATTGTAGCCATATTAAATATGTGTATGTACGCGTGTTTGTATGTACATATGCCCGTATTTTATACTACGAAGAGTTATATTTTTTCATCATTAATAGGTTACTATAAAGTTATTTCAGGTTCCCCATCTTGTGAACTCGTCTAATTCACTCAAGGGATTGTATCTATCTTGGCTTTAAACTTTCAAAATATGTATACTCATTGCATACTATTTAGGACACCCCCACCCCACTTCTTGCAGAATGCCAAGTGGCTAAGTTTATTCGATTTGCCATTGGCAAGTCCAAATTATGTTATTTTATCATACTTTAACAAAGCATTGCACAATAACAGTATTTCAAACATGAACTAAACATTTTAGGAGAGTTTGCCAACACAAGCTAAATTTCTTAGGGTTCACAACTAGAGATTGTAGCTTGAGTTTTAGACCATATGCAAAGGGGAATATTTGATGAGAAGATAATAATAGGATCATTTTTTTTTTTTTTCAAAAAAAACATCTACTTCCATTAGTTAAGAATGTACAAAGGAATCATTTACAACTCATATCTTACAAGACATCTTACATGTCAAAGGAGAACAATGTGAAGATGAAACAACATAAAAAAACAACTCCAAAACACCACATCATTCTATGTGTATAGCATTACTCGAACACATATTCTCCACGTGAGCCTCATACAAAATAGAATTCAGCATAGATGTCCTCCATTTGCTCCTCATGGCAGCACCCATCTAGATGTTAGGAACACTTGGAGGGGACAGCCACCGCGGTGGTTGATAATTCCACTTCACTTTACCATCCATTATCTGCAGCATCGGCGAACCGCTCCATTTCCGAAGGAATCGAGCTCTAGCTTCTTCACTTGCATCAGATGGCCCTTGAAGACTTTCAAACTCACCTCGCAACGTAGAAATAAGATTAAACCAGATCATCATTAAATAATAGGATCATATTACCAATGAATATGCCCATCTAAATACTAACAATAAATAATATTGTTATCTTCGCACGATGATTGATATGTAAACAATATATTTATAGGGTTTCAAAAACCCTAGTCGAGGTAATAGTTCAAAATAAGGAGGTAAATGTAATGTATCATAGCATAAAATGTATATACCAATTAAACTACATGACATGCATGCAAAAAAGGAATACAAATACAACATGAAAAGGATTGATCGATATATCGATGAAGCAATAAAATGAAAATCTGAATTGCTATATAAGCCTTTAGCCCCATGCTTAGCTGAATCCCAAATGATAAAAACTAACATTTCATATTGATAACAAAGTTGGTGCGACAAAATGGAAATCAAGACAAAACATTGTTGATTCAAAGGTCAAATGTTGATTTAAAAAGGACGCAAAAGCTTGTATTTTCAGCGTTTTTATTTACAAGACTTTGTGTATAACTGTAATAGGCCAAAAAGATATGTCCTCGTTCACCAAAAGATTGATCAATTTTTTCAAAATTGTTGGTTAGAAACATCAATGAAGACAAACAAAATCTTTGTAGGAATTCTTGCATTGAATAATATATGGTGACCATCCTACCATTATATTTTAAATATGTATGTCATGTTGTGTTATAATTTCCTATTATTTCATGCTTGCAAAAAAGAAACCTCGGCCAATTAGTATTTAAAAAACTCCCCTAAAAACGACAGTTGGCAAACTAATTTATAAAATAATTTCCTCATGAATAGATTTTATAACACACCTACAAAGTTCAAACCTATTCATTTATCAATAGAGGAGTCTTAATAGCCATAAAAATAAACAAGACATTAAATGCAGAGCACAATGTGACACTACTTGCCATGACTAGCTATATATCCTATTCCTACCATTTCGTTATTGATCAACCTTTCGTTTTCAAATGTACACTTATAGTGTGGATTTACTTCCATGCAATGTTGGGGCAGTATTGTTTTACTACAAATCAAGCAATTTGTTTCTCTATCTTATCTAAGAATCTTTGAAATGTATCCCATCTCGTGACGAGAAGTCCAAACTATTATATTTTATTAGGATTAATGATTCGTCAATAATCATGGAATTTAGGAAAACTTACCATATTATTGAATTAAGATTGTGACTTTTCTTCCCTCCTAAGTCCCAAGATATGGGTCATGAGGACACATCTAGTTGGTAGAGAATTATTGTACATTTTGCATTCTAGCCAATGCCACTTCTCAAAACTCATTGTTAAGGGAACATTAAGTGTTGAACCATGACAGATTTTGAACATTTAAATGATTGTGCATTATTGAAAACATACCACTTGGCCAACCTCCAAATTCTTTGGTAGGAATGCAATAAGTGTTGAGCTATAATGATTCTAAGCACACTATTCTTGGATCATATGCACTAATTCATGATAAGAGTACTATTCTAGGGTCATATGCATCGAATTATCGTAAGTTTTTGGAGAGAGAAAAAGAAACGCAAAATCTCAACAATCGTGACCACCTTCGTTCAACCTCCCCAAGTTGTCTCAATGGATATGCCTCATTTTTCCACTAGATGTGTGGGGACTAGACCAATGTGATATCACCTTGACATTGGCAATATATAAGATTCCAAGAAAACAAACTCATACATGGTCTTGACTTTTTCTATCATAACAAATGCCTTGGTGTACAAGCCAATCAATCACATGATTTTTTTCTCCATGGTAGAATTAGCCAGAAAAACAAAAAATCATAGGAATCATAAAAATTGTTTGTACCACTTAAGAGTCAAAGAATTAAATCACCACACTTGAGAGTTTCAAACTCTAAAGTAATCCAAGATTATGCTTGATATAAAAGTAAAATTTTGGGAGGGTAACATTCAACAATTCGACACCTAACAAGGTAAACTAAGTAGCAAAAAACATTATCTTGACATCCTTATGCTGAAATCCCAAATGAGATACAAGTTAGGAAACAACCAACTTACATGATCACATGCCTTATGTATATGTAGTTGTACCATTACAAAATAAATAATAGGCTCCTAATCATAATCCATTACACATCCAAAAACACTACCAAGGAAATTGATTATGTTGAACAATAGAGGTCAACAAACACCACGAAAATCGATATTGCCATATGTTGAATAATAGAGGGTAACAAACACGGTTTGTTATTATTACTGTGGCAAAAAGCTTATACAACCCAACCCAATAATGACATAACCTCCATGAGCTCAAAGAGAACGATATAAAAGCGTCGTCAATGACCAAAGTTAGCCCATGAGACAAATGAATATACAATAATGGGATGTGTACCGAATCATTGAAAATAAGAATCGCAACTAGCCCGTGAATCAGGCATTTTTACCAAAACTCCGCGGCTCAGTTGAAACTATAGACGTGTTAAGTTGCTTGACAAGACACTTGACAAGAAATCATTCATAATCGTATCTCAAGCTTGGCCGGTTGATCTGCGATGCGGGCTTGTGATCAGAGAAGTAAAGAAAAAAAGCACAGTGGGAAGTAAGGGAAAAAAAGGGAATCCCATTAATGTGGGTAAAGTAGAAAACAATACTCTCCCGAGTCAAAGCATTTGACAAAGTCAAAGGCAAAAAAAAAAATATTTAGTGCTGGCTGACTCTTCACCCATAATGCAAAAATAAAAGTACAAAGAATCATTACATTTATTATTATAAACAGAGAAAGCCATATTTGGACTATGGCTTCTTCTTCATCATCATCTTCTTCTTCCAATGCTAATAATACTAACAATAACAACAATATGTATCTAATCTATGAGCATCACCATTGATATGGTAAGTTAATTCATCCACCCAATCCTCTTGTATTACAATGATACCCATTGTTTTCTTCTTCTTCTTCATTCACTTGCTACTACTACCTTCCCTCCGGCGGCTTATCCCCTCACCAATCTTACCAAATCCCTCCTCCTTTGTCCTTTTCATTATCCTTTCCCATAATCTTTGCTCACATTCGTCAACCCTCCAATATGCATCCGCTTCCTCTTCTTCTTCGCTTCTCGAAGATGAGCAAATCCTCCTCCAAATCAAGTCTTTACTTCAACAATCTAGTCTATCTTTCAAATCCTCGAACGTTAGCGATTGGATTGCTACAGGTACGAATTCCGGTAATAGTTCAAATACCACCATTGGCCCTTGTGGATGGAGTAGAGTCACATGCCAAAATGTGACCACGACATCGACCTCGCCTCGGGTTACCGCCATAGACCTCTCATTTCTCAATATATCGAATGACATATCTACCATGAGCCTTGGTTTCTCCAACCTCACATACCTCTACAACCTCAACTTGTCACATAACTCTCTACAAGGTTCCATATCCCAAGACATCTCGAGCTCGATTGCGCTCACCTCGCTCGACCTCTCGTTTAACAATCTCACCTCGTTATACCCACAGAGCAACCTCTCTCTCCTCTCCAATCTTGAATTCCTTCATTTGGGTAGTAACAACATTAGCTCTAGTGTCAGCCAAGCCATCCCCATGGATTGCACTCATCTTCAAATCCTGAACCTATCCTTCAACTCTTTTTTTGACTTACCATCCCAACCTTGGAATACCTGTATCGGCTTAAAGACATTGGATCTAAGTCATAATCAATTCGACGGTTCGTTACTGCCTCTGGGATTCTCCGAAATGCCATCCCTCACGTATATCGACTTGTCAGACAATCGATTCGTAGGAAACATATCATCTTCTATAAGCAATCTTAGTGCATTAGAAGTGTTAAACCTCTCCGAAAATGAGCTCACAGGATCGATCCCGATCGAGCTTGGGAACCTCACTAACCTCAAATGGTTATTAGCAGGATCAAACAAACTTACCAATGTCATTCCTTGGGAGTTATCAAAATGCAAGAACCTAGTGCTGCTTGATCTCAATGATAATAATCTCTATGGTAACCTGCCTAGTTTTTTCAATGAAATGCCCTCTTTGAAATACGTAGTGCTTCATTCCAATGCTTTTCAAGGTACAATCCCCGACACTCTTTTCGATGCCCCAAACCTTACGTTTATTGACTTTAGCAACAATACACTCTCGGGATCAATTTCATCCTCTTTTAGTAACCTTTCCTCTCTTGCATTCCTCTTGCTTGCCTCAAATAGTTTTTCTGGAGGAATACCCCCAGAATTGGGTCAATTAACAAACCTCCAGTTTCTCGACCTCTCATCGAATCACCTATCAGGTTCAATTCCACCAACTATAGGAAAACTTCAAGACTTACTATGGCTTATGCTTGCAAATAACACCTTAACCGGAGAAATACCTACTGAACTCGGAAACTGCACTAGCTTACTATGGTTGAACCTCCGGAGCAACCGTTTAACAGGGACACTACCACCTGGGTTGGCGACAATGGGCCGCGATCCGAGCCAAATAATGAATTTGAATCGAGACAATATGAATCCACCGGAGGCATTGGGAGAGTGTCTTATGATGAAGAGATGGATTCCAGAAGATTACCCACCTTATAGCTTCCAATATGCCAACATTCAGGATAGCACAAGGTGCAAATCCTTATGGATAGATCTCTTGGTAGGCTCTTACGTGCTCTCTTCATGCCAAGAGAATCCTGGTGGGTACATACAGCTTACGGACAATATGATCACAGGCTCGATACCATCGATTCTACAGCAAAACCGTACCACAATTTTGCTACTTGGTTCCAACAAGTTCAACGGGAGTTTGCCTGGGGGGTTAGGAGAACTCCCATTGAGATATTTAAATGTTTCCCATAACAATCTTCAGGGTGAGATTCCGTCGGCTATCAGTGATGACACATGCCTAGCATTGCTCGATCTATCATACAACAATTTTAGTGGCCCTCTTCCTAAATCTATAGGAAACTTGAGCCAACTCTCTATGTTCAATGTTTCTTTCAACCCTTATCTTAGTGGGCCCATACCATCCAATGGCCAGTTCCTCACTTTCAGCATGGATTCATACCTTAATAACCCTCTTCTTTGCTTTGATGTGGTTTCCGGATCGAGAATAAATGCATCTCAATTAACCATACCATACTGTCTTGATACTCCTTCAAATGACTCAACCAATGCAGCTAGCGTGAATGCACCTACAAGTACAGAGTTTAATGTTAGGTACTTGGTTATAGCCATCATCATATTTGCGTTTTTACTATGCATCGGAGTGGGGTTTTATACAATGAGACGGTACTGTGCTATGAAGCATGCCTATGAGGCCTTTCACACCAAGAAGATGTGTTGCATTGATGAAGATAATGAGGCTGCATCCACATCTTATATGTTCAAAAGGGAAGCATCCCCACCAACCGAGCTAAACCAACTGACTTACCAAGACATTATCTCATTAACAAACAACTTTCATGAAGACAATGTTCTTGGGTGTGGAGGATTTGGGATAGTGTACAAAGCAGAGCTACCTGATGGTTCAATAGTGGCTATAAAGAAGCTTTCACACCATGGGATCCAAGGAAACAAAGAGTTCTTCAATGAGATGGAAACGTTGGGCACCATTTCACAAGAGAACCTTGTGCCGTTGCTCGGATATTGCACTTTCAAATCCGAAAAGTTACTCATATACAAGTATCTATGCAATGGGAGCTTAGACCATTGGCTACATGTAAAGGAAGCAGGGCAAGTGATGTTAAAATGGCCTATGAGGCTAAGGATAGCATGCAATTGTGCCAAGGCATTAGCCTATTTACATCATGATTGTTTTCCAGCACTTATACATAGGGATATTAAAGCAAGCAATATATTATTGGATGAGGAATTCCATGGATATTTGGCAGATTTCGGACTAGCACGAGAGCTCGATCCTGGGACTACTCATGTGAGCACAGCCGTGGCAGGCACATTGGGGTATGTTCCCCCAGAATATTGCCAATTTTGGAGGGCAACAACAAAGGGTGATGTATATAGCTTTGGTGTAGTCATGTTAGAACTTATCACTGGGAGACAACCCATTATAACTCACATGAATTCATGCATAAACAAAGGACAAGTGAGTGAATGTGAGTCCTACACTGTGGTGGAATGGGTGAGTTCTCTAATAAAAGAAAAGAGAGTTCATGAGGCTTATCATGATGTTGTGAAGGAAAGTGTGGAAATGGGAAAAGAATTACAACTTCTCAAGTTTGTAGAGCTTGCTATGGCTTGTACAGTTGAGGTTTCAGAACTTCGGCCTTCTATAAAGGAGGCCTCCATAGCCCTAGAATCCATGGTCCTCCAAAGTGACAACGGAACATGAACCATGCTGATTCTTGGTTTCCAACACTTCATTATGTACATATGTTTGTCCTGAACAATAATGCCTTGGTCATTTTCATAGGAACTCTTGCACACACATTGCATATGTTAAATCTGTGTTATGCAAGCAATAGGCTACCTCAATGACATGAGATGTTCGGGTTATGTTTCATTACTGATCAGCCTAATTAAATTTCATACATGAAAATAATAGGAAATTATGAGAGAATTGCTCAAATTTGTAGGAATCTCGTACCTATAAAATGAAGTAAATTTCTGTTGTCAAAACCATGCGTAAGAGTTTATTGTTCTTCTATAACGATGCACCTTGTGAGATGGTGACTTGCTTTCAGTGGACTGCTGGATTTTCTTTTTCTCGATATGGAATTATGTCAATCATGTCAAGTAACATAAAACCAGTTTACATCATTCTAAAGATGCCCATTTCCACTAAAGCGTGAAACAGTAAGGTTCCATCATTGTTTGGAGGAATGAGAAGAGACAGAAATGTTACAATTGCAAGATTGTCACAATAATACTGCAAAGAAGCATTGATGTTGCTGCAATAATGGCAATAGAACCCCCCATTTCAGAGAAGAACCAATATTTCAATAAACCATTCAACAGATTCCAATGAGAAGACTGAATTCACATACACAAGATCATCATGTTTACATCAACTGGAACCTCTGACAATTGTCCCAACCCACTTGTCGTTCAAGTTTGTCCTACACTGCAGAGCTTCTAATGCATGCTCAGTGCCAACCTGCATATAAATATCAGATGCTCAGAAAGAAATCAATCCATATGACACTTTGAAGTGTAATTCTTAAGAGAGAATGGAGAATGAGACAGAGAGAGATATTTAGTTTTCAGGGCCATATGCGAAATATCTCACATTTACAATTTATTCTTGCTATTGTTATTTTGCAGTCTTACCTCGACAATGTAAACATCAACTCCTGCCTTCGCAATAATGGCAGCTTCTGCAATTTTAGTAGCCATTCCTCCTGTAGTGTCATGAGCTGCAGCTGAAGTTTCAACCCCTGATGCATGCAACTACAGATAAGTTTAAAAAAAGAATGTGCCAATCATTAGACATTCTATTGGTTTGATATAATGCCTACACATCAAGTTTGTGTTTTAGAACAATAATATCAGTAAAACATGTTTATGCTCGTTACTTCTGATTGCTTTCTACCTAGGTGATTTCTCCTTTGGATACAATTCACATTAGAAATATTCCAATATTAACACACTTAGCCGCAAACTCGACAAGAACTACTCATATTTTCAAGGATTTATACAAATTTGTACCAAGATATTGTGTGAAGAACAGCATGTAAAGCTCATGAATGTTGCTAGTTAGTTTCACATGACTACGCTCAAAGAAAGGAATCTTGGTAAGATGGTAATACCCCCTGCATATATTCTAAGGAAAGAACATCAGCAAAGCAATTTAGGTGCCATAAAGGTTACATCCTCATGCATGATGTAATCCTTGTGAAACATCAAATACATCAACGCATACTACTGAGTTAAATTTCTTGGCATTGTTCTTCTACTCTGAGCCTCTCTTAATCCATCTCTGTTCTTAATCATGAACTTTCCAATCTATTTCAACCCTCTCTATATTTCATAAGTTAGAAATGTAACATTACACTGCCAAAGAATTTGGTAGTCAATATGTTGTGTTTGTATCCACATCCACGTACAAAATCTTGTATGGTAATGCCAGAACAATCAAAACATATTTTTCTTCTGTGCTCTATATTTATATAAATCATGTGAACAGAAATGAAAACAACATGTACACACCTGTTTTCAAAGAAAGTGTATCTGGTTTTGTGATTTTCCAACTGCCATCTTCATTCACAACTGCATGAAATACAAATAATATCAGATCACGTATTTATAACTTACCATGACATATTTACTTTATAGTCACATGGACTGCGGTACTCAGATACTTCTTTTTCCAAGACAAAATAAACTTTTTTCATACTAAGGAAAGAAAGTTCATGTTTACAACAGGAAACCTTATCTTGACAAATCAACTAGAAGAATTATTCAAAGATGAGGACACGATGCAATGTTCACTCATTGAGCATCAGATTCTCTAGTGACTCAATTGTAATTCCTGTCCATCATGATTTCCCAAATTGACCTTTTCACTAAACATTTTTCAATGCTGTCTCATCTGCACTTGTTCATTTTTGCGAAAAAAAAATCGTAACATTCTGAGCTCAATTAAAGGTTTTAATCGAAGACATGCTTGACAAGGTGTCGTATTAAGAAGACATTGATCAGGCTGGATTTTGGTGGAATTCCAACAAGATATGTATATCAATCTATATCTATTGGTGATTTGTTTTTGCTAGAATTTTGCACATGAAATCTTAGGTATTACATTTGATGATGACTTCCGATTTTAATACAAACCTCAAATGACACCATAGAAGTATACAAAGTAAGATTTACTTCTTGTATCACAATAATATTTTCATTAATGCCACTACGACTATGAATGATCCAAGAATAGCTACCAACACAGATCAAATTCATTGTAACAAAACCATTTCAGTCATATTATGCACTAACAAACACACTCGACCCATGCAAATTTTTAAACTCTCTCATTCCATAGAATAAAGGCAATTTGAAGAGAATATGTAGTATTTTGCTTCAATAAAATCTTCGTAAGAATATAAATACAAAACTACGAAAAGATTAAGAATGAAAAAGGGAAGATCATGCCACACTTCATGTGATAAGAAGTTGGCGATGAAAAAAATATCCTCTTTTTTCCTAAAAATTGAGATCAAGATAAAAAAATTTTGCCCAAATTCAGAATTTCACTGTGAAAGGAGGCAGGGCCGCTCTGAGCTTAGTGTTTCAACAGATTATGAGTATATGTTTTGTGTTGTAAAAAAAGGAATATTTTGCTTTTTTCAGCTGAAAAAGCATGATTTAATTCACCGGTGCTTTCTTTCTTTAGGAATCATTTAGTGACAAAAAAAGCATTTCCATTTCATGCTTTTTTCTGCTTTTAGGCTTTGCAATTCGATTTTCTTTAAGAATCATTTAGTAATATTTGTTATTCATTAACGTGCTTTTTTTCTTGCTGTTTTTTTCTTGAGTTTGCAAGCGTTTGATTTTTTAAGCTTTGGGTTTTTATTAGCGATACCTCTAAAACGAGTCATTTTCATAAAAATATAGTTTTCACCTTTGATTTTCGTAACGTTAAATGGAAAAGCAAGAAGCAAAATAGTCCTATAAAATGGTAGCTAGGATGGAGAAATATTAAAAAAAGCACTTTCCAAATCCACCATGACTAGGCTACACTATGATTGGGCCCTAATCTGGCTATTGGGGCCATTCTTACTAGCTGTGAGCTCTTCTTCTTCAATGATCACATTTGATATGATTCATAGAGAGGCAGAAAAGTCTCCTCTAAAGACAACCCACCATCTAAATCTTCCTAAAGAGATAGATACCGCCCCTCTGAAGGACTTTCTCATTTCTGGCATAGCGATGTCGCATCGCCTGAGTACAGTATCGCGTTTGTACTCGAATGGAAATTCAAGGCTCCCTGTAATATCAGCCGATATGGCCGAGTTTTACATCACAATACCAGTTGGGTCCCCACCACAAAACTTAACTTTCTTGGTAGACACGGGGAGCGAGCTCATCTGGCACCAGTGTCGGCCAAAGCCCACAGTCAATTGCAATGGACCAGACGCTGCCAATATCGATGAATGCTATTATACTGACAAAGTGCTTGGGGTTGCCTCACCCTTCAACACCTCGGACTCTACATCTTACACTGGCATCCCATGCCTCTCCCCTGCATTGTGTTATAATAGCCCTGGGGTTTCTCTCACACCCACATGCAACGACACTTGTTCCTTCGAGGTTGGATACGGAGATGGGACCGTAGAGTCGGGACATCTTGCTCTAGAGACCTTTCACATGGGAGGGTCCGTTGAGAAACAACAACAACGCCTTGTCTTTGGGTGCACAAAGTTCATACCATCAGCATCATTTCTGGCTGATATGGGCATCATGGGGTTGAGCCCTGGCCCTTTCTCCTTCATATCACAAGTCCTTGCCAACGACATTAGTATGCCACAACGATTTGCCTATTGCCTTCCTGAAAGCTTCCAGAGCTTGAATTATACTGGTAGCATCCATTTTGGCAACTATGTCATCCCTCCCTCGTCCTTAATCTCAGCCATGTCATACACTCCTCTCCAACCCCCCTACGGCCCGTCAGCATACATCTACTACTATGTCACCCTCGAAGGCATCACTATCGGAAGCGTCTCCCTGGACACCTCTCTCCAACCAGTCAACGCCTCTGATCTTATCACACCTCAAGGCACCATCTTCGACACAGGCACGCCGCTCACACATTTACAAACACCACTCTACAACCATTTTCTACAAGAATTTATCTCGCAAACAAATCATTTGAACCCCTCCACCGCAGATGGGACACAGGTGTGCTATACAATGCCACTCTCGGAGACCAAACTTCCATCCGTTCCTACGGTCTCCTTCCACTTTGCCAACAACATGACACTGGAGCTTGGACCTGAGGACCTCCTCTTCGCTGCTTACGCTGACAGTGTGAACTCGACTGTGTGTCTGGCCATGAGAGATGCTGACTCTTCAACTCTCCTCAATATTATTGGTAACTACCAGCAACGCAACTACTGGGTAGAGGTTGACCACGCTTATCGTCGCCTTGGCATCGCGAAGGCCAACTGTGCCCGGTCCATCTAATCAATACTCAATCCAACTAATCAATTCATATCCAAGCGAAAGTTTGATTCTTATTATCTATGTCACACAAACTGTGGACTCTGTAATTCCTCTCACCTCCTGTCTCCAGTGTCCTGACTTTGCAAAACCTCTTAATCATTTCTCATAGAGTAGATGTAGCTTGAAATCTAAACAATATAGGCCATTGATAAGTAGGATGTAATTCAAAGCATTTGGATCAGTTGTTCAACTCTAATGATTTTTTGGCACTAACTAATTAAAAATATGGTGTCTTCACCGCCTACTTTGGCTTGGTGAAGTGTTTGCTAACCTTGTGATCTTCTCATGTTCTTTTGTATTTGAATTTCAATTCATTTGAATAATTGGGTTTGAGACTTTGTTAAAGTGAAAATTCAATGCTTCAACTCTTTTTAAAGCAAAACCTGTACTAATTCTTTCTTTGTGCAGGTAAATTCATCCAACCTATATACTTTAGTTTGTGCGGAATAATAAAGACCCAATTAGTATTTTTAAGATTTACAGGAAACGTCAGCAAATAAAAAGGATCTTCACAAACTATGAAATGGTATGATCTGCTGCTCTTCATCTGGATGAAAAAGTTTAATGAACTGGATTTTCATCCAGGTTTGATGAACCGCAATGTGAAAGGAATAAGTTCTTCAAAATGATTCACCAAATAACATTTTTTCCTTTCCCAGTTCTCCCTTCCATTTTGTATACCTATTCCAGTAAAATAAGTCTTTCCCTTCATTAAAATAAGTCTTTCCCAGGTTTCCCTTCCAGTAAAATATGTCTTTCCCTTCATTAAAATAATACCATAATGTTTATAAAATTTAGAAAGATTTATTAAATATTATCAGAAATATACCTATTTCTTGTATCAGTACTGCATCTGGTTCTGAAGGTGGACGATCAAAAACCCCGGGTACATCTGTCTACATAGTCAGACAGTACCAACAGAATCTTACAAGTTATGAGAATTTTCTATCCATGAACATAGGTAAATTTACCAAAAACACTGCATTTTTTGGTTTCAACTCCTCTGCCAATTTTCTCAGCACCACATCTCCACTCAATATGGTACAACCCTAACAAAACTCAAGTCATATGTGAGATTTATTAACATGAAAAGATCAATAGGAATGGGGAATATTGCTGAGTTTAAGAAAATTGTGAGGAAAAAAAAATGACAACCTGACTAGAATCAAATACAACGTCTCCATGCAGGACCTGAAATAAAATATCAATTGTCTCTATTATCCTATGACTGAAAACATAAGGATGATATTAACTTCATATTTCTCATAATATGGTGTAAAACATCATAACTCTTAATAGTATGGTAACTCAAATGTAATACATAAACACAAAAAAAATAACATGAATGTTACAATAAAGGCATTATGGATGTACCGGCACCAAATCAGCTTCAATTGCCCTCCTCAAGACAGATATATCATACTGTTCAAGCTGATCAAATGGACAGTCAATAAAAGTTATTTACGCTTTTCCATCATGAAAAGAAAGAAATAGACAACAGGATTTTGAATTTTTTTCTAATAAAAGTTAATATAAAAGAATAAAAACCTAGATAAATAGCAATAAACAGAACATAAACATATACCAGGACATCCCAAACTTCCAAAGTTGCACATGAACGAATTGATGTGCTTCATTGTGGACTACATTTGGAATGGAAAATAACTTTATAAAGGTAATTGTACTATAAATTTGAAAAACCATAAGTATGGAAATATATGACAGCTTGTCAATATATGAAAACTTGGTTCTGTCAAAGCCCCAGGATTGGACAATTAATCCCATGCGGAAAAGAAAATAAACAAGACTGAAAGGCCAAACATAATCCCATGCAGAAAACACTACGTATCACATTAAATCCCTCCTCACTATTCTAGCTTCCCCTACTCTTCTAGAAGCTAATATTAACAAGCTCTCATGCCTCTCAATGATCATTGAACATGTGTTATCTCAAAATTTTGTCCACTTTTGAAGTATTGTCACCTGAAACAGACTTTCAAATGTTTAGGTAACAGCTGGATATTGACAAGGATGTAATGGAACTTATGTTTGAATCTATCTAGTGACAAACCCTTGTTTTCAGTAATAAGTAAGAAGGATGAGTTCATTTTCCAATTCCTTGAACTTTTGCAATGGTCCAGTAGAACTGTCTTACTTGGTAAGAAAGATAGAAATCAACCCAGAAAAATTGAAAATTAGTAAAGCACAACCAGAACCAGGGACAGACTTTGTGCTTTCACTCCAAATTCCTCAAGTGTCCATATTTTGAAAAAGTGAGACCACCGTAGACCAAAGACTAAGTTCTATATACATCGTGGACTTGCATTTTGGCAGAAGAAAAGAGAAATAACCTCTCAGTACATGAAGTAAGTATTATACAAATGTTGCATACATCTGATTTAAACCACTTACAGTTCGGTTCCAGGTTGACCAACCACCAGCAAACGGGGAAATCCCAACTGCCGGAATGCCCTCTGCAAGCATATCTAGATGATCAGATGTGAAAAAAAGCTAAACATGTGAGAGTGAAATAAGTTCTAAATTCTTTTCAACATTCATACGTGATGCCAATGCCCGAACAACCTCGTGATTCAATTTTGTAACCTGTGATTGAATTCTCAATGAGTAATCTTTATAAATTCATTTGTACTAGAACGATATTATATTCCTATTAGGGAGCTATGTGAGTATATTTTTAAGGTATGAATTGAACTTACTGATATTCGAGTGGCTACAAACCCTGCCTTTCCTAGGGTTGTTTCCAAACCTCCCTTATGTACATTTGATCTACTTGCTTGAAAGTGTCCAAACGAACCTGTAGCAATTTTTATTCAAATATAATACTAGTGTAAGTTGATGGAAACTTCTTCATCTGACCAAAACTTTAAGAGAAGACAAAGGGCATTGTCTATACATTTATCCATTACAACTGAGAACAGATCTAAACCCTACATAGCACACCTTTGCATATACAGAACCATCACTTTTTGTCACCCTTTGCCAACCTACCTCAAGCTCTTGGTGGGCAAGTAACATAGGATATGTTTTCAAGATACAGAAGAGCTATACAATGGTATATATGTCTCACAAGACTAATTCTAGTTTTGTGGATTGAACATCATTGGTTCATGATTTAATTCAGTGATTGGCATTGATTCCTTATCTCTGCAAATGATATTTAAATAGCAGATCATGGAGTTTTAGACAAAATTTTGAACTTCAACGACTAGTTAGTGACTAGTCTTGAGCAACATGTGCATGTAACTAATTGAAAGGGCTACATTTTTTTGTTTTTACAAAGGCTATTATCTAACTCAACGAATCAACCACTCTCACATATGCATCATTCCTTCCATCTAAATAAGAAACATGAAGTTTTTTAATACAATTTGAATGCATGGCTACTGAAAAAGGGTTTTATTTCTTTATTTATCGATATAGTCACTCACCTGACCCAATGAATGAACTACTAATTGTCAAGCATTTCTCGTTCCTCTCGTCACAAAATGAAACATAAACTTTGGAGAAATTGTATGTATGTATGTTTGTTTGTGTAAGTATATGTATGTTTGTGTAAGTATATGTATGTATGTTTGTGTAAGTACGTACTGACTTGTGTATTTAAGTATGTATCAACGCATGCACCTGCGCCATGGATGACTATGAAAGGATGATCCATATGAATACTGTCAAAATCTTGTATATGAGAAAGCTCTGGGACAGAGGAGGAGGCGGAATGCTCTTCACATTTGCTCCAATCCATGTTAATGTGCGACGAGAAATCATTCTTCATCATTGAATCTCTTATTTGTTTGCAAGTAATGGAAAGCTTCTCCACATCCACTGTCTCGAGTCGATCCTTGTGGGTTATGGCAGCACCCCCTGAAAAAACGTAGTCCAAAAATCTCTTCTCTCTCGCTCAAATCCTCTCTCTATCTCTCTCTGATTCTCTCTCTCTCTCTCTCTCTCTCTCTCTCTCTCTCTCTCACCCTCATCATACCCATCTTCACAATGCAGCCCAACTGTCTAAGCTCATCATTCACCATAGCTAAGGAGCTCGATCAATCAATGTGAGAAAGTAAGAAAATGGCTGAAAGTTCTACATAATAATATCACACCACCAAAATCTGGTCAGGTCAAGTCAAGCTGATCCAAACCATATCAATCAACCATGTTGGTCATTTGTGGTTTCCTTGTCTCCCAGGACATCCCATGGACATCGTGTCCAGGGGGTTCCGGTTTCATATGGTCACCATGTGTCCGGAAAATGTTAAGATGATGCCCCTCACCCCCCCCTAATATGTATGTAATTCGAGAGAAACCAATGCATTAGCCTTGACTCTCGAAAATGCTGGCACAGGCGAATTTGTTTACTTCCCTCGATGGAGTGTTTCTTCAATCCTTTCTTACATTATCTGTCTTTTCGTTTTCAAAGTTTCCGGTTACTTGGAATGAATCAAAAGCAGAAAGAACTCGATCAGTGTTTAAGTGTATACATTTTTTTTATTCTTCTACAATCCTGATACATCAATAGAGTTTTTTCATGGTCCTCGTGTATGAAAAAACAAACAAAATCCGATGTAGAGAAGACTATGGTCACGAGCCTATCAACAATGTTTTAACACTCGACAAATCCCTGCCCTTTTGCTTGAAAAAAATATCCCCATATGACAATCAAGGTTGTCTCGCACAATCTAGAAATGTATCGTCGTTTTCCATAAACGTTGGTAGAAAATATAGAGCCACAAACTTCATGGTTTAACTTGAACCTACTAAGAAGAATTGAAATGTGCCGTTCTAGTTTGTTTAAATGTTTGAGAAAAGATGTGAAAGGCATGTGTCATAAATGTTGGTATTTCAAGTGCACTCGTCTATATAAGTATATCCTATTAACCCCTATGAGAATACGATAAATTGAATGTGCCGATCTCATAGGAGTTAATGGCATTTCATTGCATCCATATTATATTGCATATCGGAGGGTAGTTGGACACTAAACTCTCTTGTGACCAATACTATTTACTAGCCCATTTAAACTATACTTGGGACATTCAAAGAAGGCCACTTCCCCAATACCTATGTTAAGTTTATAAAAATAGGCTCCTTTTTGTAACTTGCTTATAGGAGAGGTTGGGCTCTTGGTGTGAATTGACACATTGTATTTATTTCTCCCTACATCATTGCTTTTACTTGTGATGTATCAACGATTCCCACATTCACTAGAGTCGGCATGCAAAGAACTTCCCCTAAGGTGATACCCATTCTTGATATGCCAAAGGAGAATGAAGAATTGGTCTAATTATAGCATTATCTTGAGGATCAAGCCTTTAAATTAACATGAGTCTGTGGTGCCAACAATTTCAATTGCATTAACATGATTTTGAGCTACAAACAATCATACTCAATGACATATCAACACTTGAATTTCATTTCACTTCTATAATGACACATCGGCGTTATAGGTTTCAATATGTTAAAAATGGTAAACATTGTCCATGAGCACAAACCTTGTGTCAACAACCATGCCTAGAAATGGGCGGCACATGTTCAAATAACTACTCAAAGTGGTGGTCAACCAAAATGGAATTCACTGGTTCATTATTGTTCCAATGTGCCTTCTCAATCCCCTTTTGATGAGATGTTTGAAGGAAGAAGAAAGTTGCCATCAAGAATACGATGAGTTGTTTGTGGGAAGTATGAAGGAGACGAAATGCCATCACCAAGGACAACATGATATGTTGTGAGTAATCAAAATTAACTTCACACGTCCATTTATGGTCGAAACACCACCTGATGTGGCAATTGGCCGAAACATAGACTTCCTCACCACCGCCACCACCAATCAAACGAGGCTCACAAACTCCTTATTAAGCCTTTTTTCGAGACGAGATGCTCAACTGATGGGAAGTAAAAAGAAGGGGATGAAATGTTGACACCGCCACCACCAATCAAACGAGGCTCACAAACTCCTTATTAAGCCTTTTTTCGAGACGAGAGGCTCAGCTGATGGGAAGTAAAAAGAAGAGGATGAAATGTTGACATCGAGAACGATGCGATAAGACACATGGGCACTAGAGAGTTGGACTGAAGAAAGTCCATGTTCCATGGACAAAACAAAAAGGGGATCCCAAAATTGACCATCGATGGGGATGGGCACCAACGAAGCAATGTTTTGAATCCATGGGGGGGGGGACCCAATACGGACTAGGAATGGAGCAGACATCTAGATAATACAAGGCGGGCTCTGACTCTAGCCTTGGCTTCCTGGGTCCAAGCTCTTTCTCTAAGATGTTTGCTATCTTGGGTCCAAGGATCCATCTCAAGGATGGATCAAGCAAACATTCGATATGTTGCAGCACCGGCTCCATGAGTCCGAGGATCCATCACTCGGGATCGAGCAAACATCCGATATGTTGCGGCTCCGGCTCCATGAGTCCGAGGATCCACCACTGGGGATCGAGCAAACATCACATGTGTGTGTGTGTGTGTGTGTACTTAAGAATCTCCAAAATGGTGGTGGTCTCTCTCCTTTTAAAAGTGTCTATGAAGGAAGGGAGGACTGTGGATGGATCTCTCTGCTTCTGATTCTTTGTAAGGAATGGATATGGATATGGATATGGATCTGTTGTGTCTGTGTAAGGTTCTAAGAAATCGGTGGCAGGATTTATGGTGTGGCACAAATAAAAACAAACAAAAAACAAAAAACCTTCTTTTTTCACCCACCCCCCAATTTCCATTCATTCATTCATTCATTGCTCCTCAAACGGCAATGGCAATTATCATGCCTTCTACTCCTGTTTTTTTTTTTTTTGCTGTTCTTCTTTTCCTCCTTTATTTGTTCTCCATTCTGCACTTCTTCTCTCCCACATTTGTTCTTCATTCTCCTCCTCCTCCTCCTCCTCCTTTTCTGTTTTTCTTCCCACATTATTGCCTTTTTCCCTCTGTTCCTTTTGTTTTTATTTTTTTGAATGATTTTTTCCCCAGGTACCCATTTCTGCTTTCATCCTCTCAATCAATCGCCCATCTCCTTTTTCTTTGCTTTTTGTTTTTTGCTTTCCTCAGATACAAATTTCTGCTTTCATCCTCTCAATCAATCGCCCATCTCCTATTTTTGTTTTGCTTTTTTGCTTTCCTCCTCAGTCAGGTACCCATTTCTGCTTTCATCCTCTCAATCAATCGCCCATCTCCTTTTTTTTTGTTTTTTGTTTTTTGCTTTCCTCAGATACAAATTTCTGCTTTCATCCTCTCAATCAATCGCCCATCTCTTTTTTTTTGTTTTTTGTTTTTTGCTTTCCTCAGGTACCCATTTCTGCTTTCGTCCTCTGTGCTTTTGAACGCTTCCTTGTATATGCTTTTGGTGCTTTTCTCTTCGTATCTTCATCATACCCACATATCTCTACGCCATTAACATCATCATCGTCTCAGAGCCTAATATTACGTCAAACAATGCCTGATATTATTAAGCAACGTCAGACAGATTTGTTTACACATTGATCTTGAATTAAATATTTTCCATCTTTCATCAAAGCCATAAACAAATATTCACAAGCTATATAGCCATGTTAAATTCGTATGAGTTTCTATGATATAACCCGTCGAACAGGTGCTCAATCCAATCATTTTCCTATTTATTGTATGATGAAAAGAAAGTATTATGTACATGCTATTATCAATGCTTTCCATCTGATGTGTTCAAGGTTTTTTCTTGTAGTTATGATTTTTTTTCGTATCTGATATGATGAAAGTTCTTTTTGTATTTGTATACGATCAAGTTTTTACATCTGATATAATTCAGTGTTTGAGTCGAGTATGATCAACAATAATAATCTGAATGCTCAAGTGTTTGCATCTGATATGATCAAGTTTTTTTTGTATTTGGTAGTAACTTTAGCTTCTTCTGTGATCAAGTTTTTGCATCTGATATGATTCAATTTTTTTGTGTCGAGTATCATCTGCATAATCAAGTGTTTGTATCTGATACGATCAAGTTCTTTTGTATCTGGTAGTACTTTTAGCATCTGCCTTGATCAAGTTTTCGCATCTGGTATGATCCAAGTTTTTTATCGGATATGATCAATGCATGTTTTAGCATCTAATATGATCTTTTTTTGCATACCGTTTTCCTTCATTACAGATGGGTCTGATAGGCCATGGCTCTACAGAGAGCCCAATATGGTGATAAATATGGTAGACCAAGTAAATCGCATAAACCACTTTCAAATACATCAAATAGAGGTGAAATCATATTTACACCTGATATATCTCCAAGCTCCAGCTCCGACCATACAGAACTCCCAAAGATCTTATCAGTGTTGGCTTATGCATTGGAGTATCTAATTGCGAGAAATGAACAAGATTTCTCTGTGTCTAAAGCTGCATACAATGTGGGTTATAAGACAGTTATGGGTCATTCCTCACATGGTCATATACATATGAATAACAACAGAGAACAACTTAGTCTATTTCATGGCCTTCGGCCGCCTGATATCAGTGTTCGAAGGTACTTGGAGAGGATCCATAAATATGCTGATTGTAGTCCTTCTTGCTTTGTTGTGGGATATACATTCATGGATCGTTTTGTGCATCGAAAGCCCGACCAGCCCATCACTTCGCTCAATGTGCATCGGCTCCTCATCACATCAATCATGCTAGCTGCGAAGACCCTCGATGATGTGTAAGCAGTTCACATTGGATGTGTAATTAAGTTTGTCAATTTTATTGCATCACTTAAGTCATCTAATTTTGCATATGTAACATAGTAAGTTCTATTTAGAGTTCTTGAATTTGGTTGTGCAATCGAGTTCCCCAATTTGTGTAGTGAAGTTCATTTTGGATGTTTCAACTGAGCCACTTCTGGGTTGTGTATTGCTATCAGACCAGCCTTTAAAGATGGATGGAGGAAAGTGATCCTCTCCCATTATCTTTGAAAGCATTTCATGTATAGCTTATTGAAGACCAAGCTTTGATCATTTATGATTGTGTTCTCTTTTGCACATTCTTACATTGTGAATTCACCATACTGTAATGATGAAGGACTTATTCGCCAAGGAACAGTAAAGTCTCACATTCGCTTCTTGTCATATCAATCATGCTACCCAGATGCTGCAAAGACCCTTGATAATGTATAACAACTATATGCAGGCATGTGTACACCACCGTCGTTCTAAAAATGGATAACATAGATAGAATGAATAAAATTGTGGGAGGTACACACCATAGCTAGCCCTTTAAACCCTAGGTCATAAGGTCGATGTTCGTACCTTAGCCATCCAGACATTGGTGAATAGCTTGTAATCTAGCATTAGTTTGCCAATGTAGTTAATTTGACCAGAAATCATTTCCCATTAGTTTAATTTACCTTGGAATTCTTTTCAATTAATTTTTTGCACCACTAAATGTTAAGTTCTGGTGTCATATGGCTGTGGGACTTTTGAAATTTCATATAATGTTATGGTGCAATGTTGATATGCTGATTGGTATTGTGGAATTCTTTACATCACCAGCATCATGAAATTCTTACATTGTAAATGTAGTGTCTATATATGCAGTAATATGTGAAAGCAATGTTCATGATATATCCACTGTATTTAGTTCATGTTAGGATGAAACATGTGTGTGCTACTCATGACAGCTAAGTGTTTTTTTACCCCCTTTTTTAGGCACTACAATAATGCATTCTATGCTAAAGTTGGAGGGATAAGCACAAGTGAGCTGAACATGATGGAAATGGATTTGCTTTTTCGCCTGGATTTCAGAGTGGGCGTGACGTTGCATACATTTGAAAGATACTGTTTTCACTTGGAACGGGAATTTGGTCTTTGTGGCCACAAATCAATTGAGAGAAGCTTGCCGCTTTCTTTTGATCGGGAAGACTCGACCAATGCAAAGGATTTGATCATGTTGCAAAGGTAAAATGCACTTAACCCATGTCTTTTTCGTATTTCATCGCATGGGATTATCGTGTTTTAGTAGCGAAATCGCTTTCAATCAAAACAATCAAATTTTGTTTTCTTTGTGTTACTGAATTCGATAGGATGTCTATATTGATGGTATTGTGTTTTTTTTTTACCTTTATGGTTATAGGCAAAGGATGAAGAGCTTCTCATAAAATTGTGGCCATATTAGAGAATTGCAATTTGCAATGTTCAAGGCCAAAAAGCTTACACCTACGATGTCTATATTGATGGTAGTGTTTTTTTTTACCTTTGTGGTATAGGCAAAGGATGAAGAGCTTCTCATAAAATTGTGGGCATATTAGATCATTGCAATTTTGCAATATTCAAGGCTAAAAAGCTTAGACCTACAATGCAGCAAGATATGTATATCTTTTCTCTCTTAATGCCATACAACCAAGAGCAATAGCAAGAGTTGAACTCTCAATGTATGGCTTATGACTTACATGGCAAGGGTTTGAATTACAAGACCAATCCCCCAAGCTGTTTAGAAAGTAGAAAACCATTTCTATCTAGCATCCAAGAGAAGTAGGGGGGGTGACATAGTCGGTGTTTATGATATTGCTAATGTAATTGAAGGGCATGTTTTAGAATTGCTAGTACAATTCTCAATTGTGGTTGGGATTCTTAGAGAAGATTACTAGTTTTTCCTATTTATCCACAGATGTGAATGGTATGGGGACTCAAATCATAGAGTTGGGTGGTGGTCATTAGAAAGTAACCATCTTTGGTCAATGCAATCTTAGTCAAAGTTTACGATCCAAACTTATGTGCACAAACACGTATCTTTATCTTTTGAACTTACTATGTAATGTTATGCAATTGAATGGGCCATTTCCCATGGTTGACACGCTAACACTTCTAACTTTGCTCACCTATGGAACTTTAGGTGACTAAATAAGCCATACCGAATGAGAAATGTCTTAATGCCCCCTTTTTAGAGGGAATGCTAATTGATAAATTTCAAGAAAAAGTGAAAGTGTTGACATTGTACAACCAAACCAAATAGATTGGAAATTATTGACGTGTAACAAATCTAACTTCTTTTGTTACATGTGATGACCCCTTAAAATGGTAGCTCATTTTTGAGATGGTCCTTTTGGGGTATAATGATAATTATCACAACAAAACCTATTTTTCTTGAAGAGAGTAGTAAGCCCATGATTATATAATCCAGCATTCACCCAAGTGAAACCTAAATTTTCCTTCCTCTTTCATAAAGTGAATGACTTTGAGGTGGCTGACTTTAAAATAGCTATTTAAAACCATGGCAACAATGAATGGTAAATGATATGATACCATAGGAATCATGATTGATTGGACCACTTTAAATTGGACACAAAAGACCATTCTTGCATTATCCAATACATAAATTTGTTTGCACTTTATCAGATATTCAATCTAGGAATTTCACGTTAGGCACATTCTTACAAATGTGTTAAGACACATTCTTAGAAATGGAATAACCTAAATGATGAGGAATCATATAATGTTGCACTATCACTCCCATCCAACCAAGATCCTCTTAAATTTTCTTTGTACATGCAATGAGAATTAATTTGTGCATGCTGGTCAACAATTTCCACGCTTGTTCCTGCCTTTTGTAATGTTCTTTTGCAACGTTCCCAAAAGCATAAAAACAATGATTTGTGAATGCTTGCAGGATGGAAGATTTACACAATGGTAAGGAAAGTCTACCAAGTCTAATCCTTGTGGCCGAATTATGTTGTTTATACAAGAAAGAGAACAAACGTTTTTGGCAAATAAGTTCATGAGTAAAAAAATAAGCTTGGTGCATCCTTCAAAGAACAACCTACTTTCTTACATGGCTAGGAAATTATGTAAGGTAGGGTCATCATATAGTCCAACGACACATTGATTCATGAGTTTGTCATATGACATTTTGTCCCTAGGTTTGTAGTAGTTCTATTGGATTTTAGTGTGCATTATACAATTGTGTATTGTCTCGTTAAGGCCATGTTTAACGACAATAGTTGATTAGTCAAGTTCCATTTAAGCTCGTTGTCTCACAAAATTGGAGTTTAAATGCTTCCCTAACATAATGGAAACAATTTAAGGCTCTCTTAGGGAGCAGAATGTCTAATGAATGCTTCGCTCCTCTCTTTCTCAACATACCTCTACTCCTTGTCTCAAAAATCACATGCTTCTCTCGTTCTCTCCAAATTTTAGAAAGAGAGTGGTGATTTTAGAGGGCTAGAAATAGACTTGTCACTTAAAAGTGTGTATGGGTATGATGAGAGACAGAAAACATTAATGATAATAAATTGTAATAATAATAAATGTATTCATATATCTAAAAGAGACCAATGTGACCTATGGAGCCAAAACAATATACATTATATAACTTGTTTGAGAAATGGAAAACATGCCCTAAATAAAGATAGAAAATGAGGAGGTTAAATTGTTCATGTTAACCCATCCCATCACCTCATGAGGTGCCTCGCCTTGATTGTACTATTGATTGTACTTGAAGGGTTTAGACTCAAGCCACCAATGATTTCCATGTGTCTCTTATCTCTTTGTGGAGTGCCTCGTTCTTCTCGTGAATGATTTGGACCATATGGTAGTCACCGACTAGTCTACACTCTCCAAGGCATTTGCCTCTTAGACTTAGGTGGGTTATGGAACATGTGATATTTGGGGGGTGTAATTTATGGTCAATCACCTTATGCTGTTCCAATGAGTGTGTGAGTCATTATCTTTCAATATGATTGATTTGCATCTTTGAAGCTACATTAGATAGAGACACAAACATTATTGGGCCTGGAATTGCATGATATGGTATTGTGGTCCCAAACCCACTCAAAACTAACAATGATATTTGCATCACATGTCATAGTATATAGTGTACATCTACAAATGTAATGTTTCTCTAAACTCTATGTCCCTCCCATGTAGTTCGCATAGCATGGTATCTACTATCAACCATCTCTTTCTCTCGTCCATCAGTCTCTATATTGAGGTGATGTGAAGAGGTGTGTATTTATCCGGTGGTCACATAGAGAGCATACATACAATAGGTATCCATATATCAAGGACAAGTGGCGAAACCATGAAATACAAGTTGGTGAATGTAGCTATATGGTAATGTGACATCTTCACTTGATGGGTGGAATAAAGATTAAGATGATGGTCTATATGCAAAGTTATGATGAGAGAGAAAATGTGAAGCCTCTAACCCTCTAGATAGGGAGAGGGGAGCAAATCAAAGACTAATAATGGCATGTTTATCATGAAACTTAATTAATAGCATTACCTTTTTTTTACCCTGCATGGTATTTTCACACTCATATGCGATAAAAATAGCAATCACGTACTTACCATTTCTTGCATACATTAATGATAAATAGAAGATTCTACACTCGACGACCCTTAGGTTCTATGATGATAAGGTTGCCAAACATTGCAATGCATGCCATAAGGATTTTCATGACCTATTTTTCATATAATATCAATTTTATGCTTTAAATCATTACCTCAAGTTGTTCTTCACCTCGTGTATGGAAAATTCGTGCATAAAACGTCGATACTTGGAATTTAACTGATTTTTATATCAAACGAGGTATTATATTAAGAAAAAGTAAGATATATAGACATCTCTTCATGCTATACAAATATGTGTACACATGCATGTAAGGTGTTTCAATATTAAAGGAATCATGCATACCTTACACATCATTGCATTTTAAAGCACTTTGTAAGAGACTAAAGAATGCGTTTTTTTTTTCCTTCAAAGATTTTCTTCAGTAGTATTAACGAAAAACACCCGAAGGCGACAATTTGAGCTTCTCTGCCCAGAAGCTTACAATTTTATTTATTTATTTATTTCCAAAACAAAGAATGCAAGTTAGTATAACTCTTGTTTTGTATGTTCTAATTATAATTGTGTGTGGCTCTTTCTATCTTTTGCACAATCCACAAAGCATTGTGTTAGGTACAAGCAATGTTCAACAAGTTATTTTCCATGACTTAGCAAAGCTTCGCCATACATACTGTTAGAGGAGCATGAGGTCTCATTGAATGTTTGATGGGGATTAGATAGATGTGAACGTAAACTCTCTCCCATGGTCAAAATTGGTCGAGTAGTTGAAAGTCTCAACCAACTCGATGTAAATGAGGAAATTGTTTTCCATAAGATAAACTAAATAAAGAATTGAGAGGGTTGGGATTTACTGTTAGACAATGATGAAAGCCTGAAAAACTATAACATTTTTTTAATAGCTTGTAAAGAAATGGACTCTTTTTTTAAAAAAATTGCAATCTTCTTGTGTTGAAGTTTACTTTTGGTAACACTAAAAACATGCTCTTACATCTTTTCAAAAATGGAAAAACTCAACAACCGAAAATATATAGAGGTTTGGGATACATAGAACTCGAGGATTACGTCACAATACACCTCATGGTATATATATATATTTCTTCTTTCAAACTCATAAATCTGCAACTTGTAAATAAGAAGCCAATACATACAAGTTACAACTGATACAAGTATAACCACATACAGACTCAATTGATCTATACATATATAATATATTGAGCCCAAGCCTATATAATTCATGACATTAGTGTCCTTTTTTCCATGTATCATATAACATTTTCTCATATATTGATTGTATGGCCTAAAAGACTTTAAAAGACTTTTATTCGTATGTGTATTTTATTTTTGTGAGCACCACACACCCTCCATGTGTCCCATGCGCGTACACACAAACTAGACATGAAAGTGAGGTATGGTTGGTTCTGGGAACGCCACCATGCCCACCCACACGATCATTTTTTTCAAACTGTGGGTCCCCATCGCAACCAATTGATGTAATGTAATAGCCCATTGATAATGTTAATGTTAACATTGTCAACAGGTTAGTGTTACATGCTAATGTTGTAGATCTTGGTTGATGCATCATCAGTACTAGGTGGCAGGGACACTTTGCACATTGTGAGCTAAAAAAGTTTCTCATTCATAACCATTATTTCATTGTCAACGTCCTTGATATGCTTGATTGAGAGGGAAGGAATGATGATAAAGTTACTATGTATTCATGCATACATTTAGAAACACATGAAGACATGTATATATGAACATCAAAGGTTCGAAACAATCGAATGCAACCAAAACCAAATACTCACTTAATTATTTGCACAAATTTTGAAAATAGTTTATGTTAGTTAATAGGCAAACACCTACCAATTGGACATTGTAGGGATATGGAATAAAGTAAACAAAACAATGCCTGAATAAACTATGTGTGTGGTTGTTTCAAGTAGTTGGACATAATAGTTGTCTTTTCCGAATATATGGCCGATGGTTTACGAATGAAATTAACATAATTTGAGAAGTTGTACTGAATTTCAAGCACACAAAATTCACAATATTGATCATTACCATGTGATTGGCTTGAGTAGATGCCTTCTAGATATGATCTGACATGGTCTCAATGAAGATGTTTATGCATAGATAGTAATTTTGCCCATTGTGTTTTGACGATAAATTCAACTTTGCAAAAGCAATGTGAAAATTAGAGCCAATTAAAAGGAGACTAAAACTAAATAGAACAACCAAGCAATGTATTATTATTATTACATTTTTAAGAGAATGACACACCTTGTTCTGGAAACCATGAATCTTCTTATGCTTTTAGATATGACATCGATGGTGCAAAATTCACGATTACGAGTATGACCTTGGGGAGAGCAAATTTATTTCTATGAAAATGCAGTGTGCATCATTGTGATCGTGATTCATAATGTGAAGCAA